>NC_135477.1:163688955-164014864 GCF_052094955.1 Ictidomys tridecemlineatus
AAAATATGAGCCTGCTTTGTTTTTAGACAAAACTTAACTTGTAAATATTTTAGCCCCGTCCAGAGTCTAAGCCTGAATCTCAGATTCCACCACAGAGGCCTCAGAGGGATCAACGAGTACGAGAGCAACGAATAAATATTCCTCCTCAGAGGGGACCCAGACCAAGTAAGAGCTGAATTGGGAAATTTCTCTAGTTTGTGTGATTTTGAGATGATAACTTGGGAGACATTGATATTTTAGAAGTGTTGCTTATGAATAGTCCCTGAAAGGTCTTTCTCTAGTCTTTCCTTGTTGTTTTTGTCTCTTAAGTCCGTGAGGCTGGTGAGCAAGGTGATATTGAGCCCCGAAGAATTGTGAGACATCCTGATAGTCACCAACTCTTCATTGGCAACCTGCCTCATGAAGTGGACAAATCAGAACTTAAAGATTTCTTTCAAAGTAAGTTATTTTAGTTTTAACCACTACTTAATCTAGTGTAGCACCGTCCAGTAGAAATAGAGGAGCTGCATATATAATTTTAAGTTTTCTAGTAGTCATGTTAAAGTATAAAGAAATCATTTCAAAATATAAATATATGAGGAGCTGGGCATAGTGGCATGTGCTTGTAATCCCAGTAGCTTGGAAGGCTGAGGCATAAGGATCTCTATTTCAAAGCCAGCCTCAGCAGCTTAGTGAAGAAGCAACTTGGTGACACCCTGTCTCGATGTGACTCGGGTAAAGCACCCCTGGGTTCAATCTCCCATACCCGTTCCTGCAAAAACAAAAAATCAGGTACAGATTAAGCTTCCTTAAATCTGAAAATCCAAAATGCTCTTAAGCTTGGCATGGTGGTATACACCTAAAATCCCAGTGACTTGTGAGGCTAAGGTAACAGAATCCTAAATTGAAGGCCAGTGTTAGCATCTTTGCAAAACCCTGTCTGAAAATAAAAAAGGGCTGGGGGTGTGACTAAGTGGTAGAGCATCCTGGATTGAGTCCCCAGTACTACCAAAAGTTTTTGTTTGTTGTTTGTTTTAAATATCTTTATTATTTTTATGTGGTGTGGAGGATCAAACCCAGTGCCCCACATGTGTGAGGCAAGTACTCTACCACTGAGCCACAGCCCCAGGCATCTGGAATCCTCTAAAACCTGACTCTTGCGTGTCATCATTATGCCACAGATGAAAAATTCCACACCTGGGGCTGGGAATACAGCTCAGTTGGTAGAGTGCTTGTCTTGCATGCACAGGCCCTGGGTTCTATCCCCAGCACCACCAAAAAAAAAAGAAAAAAACGAAAAAAAAAAAAATCCACACTTGACCTCATGTGTTAAGATTTGGATTCCATCCCTAAAATACCTTTTATACATTTACAAATCTTTCATAATAAAAGAAAATCTGAAATCTTTTGTTCTTAGGCATTTCAGATAAGGATACTCAGCCTGTGTTTTGCTTTCCTTTTTTATTTTTTAAAAATACTAATTCTGAAATCCAGTGTGTATTTTACACTCAAGGTACATGTCCATTTGGACTAGATGTATTTGAGGTGCTCAGTGTCTAGTGATACTGAACAGTGAACATCTAACATTTAAGAGGGAACTTTTTGCTAATAAATTATTTGAAAATCTGTTTCACTTGCAGATTATGGGAATGTGGTGGAGCTGCGCATAAACAGTGGTGGAAAATTACCCAATTTTGGTTTTGTTGTATTCGATGATTCTGAGCCTGTTCAGAAAGTTCTTAGTAACAGAGTAAGCAGTTTTTTTTTCTTGATTTCTTCCTTTTTTTATGTTTGAAATATAGGTATGTTTTGGTTCTTTAGAGTGTATTCATCCTTAAGCTGTGTCTTTATATGTAAAATGTAATTTATTCCATCATGTTTAACCTATTAAGACCTGTCTGGGAATTGTACTTGGAGATTACTCCTTCTTTGGGGTTAACCATAGATGTATCTTGCCTTTTCTTCATTTTACTGCGTAGGTAGAAGTCTGCTGCTGTGCTCTCTTCAATAATGTTTTGTGAGTACAGAAATAGTTTATGCAACATTGATCACTATGTTATGTTGTAATATAGCACAGTGGTTTAAAGCTTATATTTCCCAGACAGGAGGCCGTGGATTACATTCCTTTTCCCCCATTCACTAGTGCAGTGACCCATAGACTTACTTGTATCTTAACTTCCCTGGCCTTTAATTTGCTAGTGTCTAGAATTTTATTTGCCTCAGTATAATGACATTTTTTTGAGATGAGAATGTACTTAGAATAAATATGTATAGTACCATCTCTGCATATTCTATGATGAAGTTTTAGCCTAAGCCTCTAAATCCATGAAGAAGATGGCAATTCTTATTTATATTATCCTGTTTAGGATTTGTTAAGTAAATATAATGACAATTACTTATGTTGTTTAATTTGGCTTTTTTAAACTAGCCTGCCTACCTTACCACATTTCCATGCTTTTGTTAACATGAAAATATGTTGTCTGAGCTTAAAACAAAAATTGATTGCAAGAACTTGACTGATTTGTAAGCTACTGGTTCTTTATGGTAGTGTCATTTTACTTTTGGTAGGTGTAGTTCCTAAGCGCTGAGTCTGGTTACCTTGATTTCTTCCAGCCAATCATGTTCAGAGGTGAAGTCCGACTGAATGTGGAAGAGAAGAAGACTCGAGCTGCTCGGGAAGGGGACCGTCGAGATAACCGCCTGCGGGGACCTGGAGGCCCTCGAGGTGGGCTGGGCGGTGGAATGAGAGGCCCTCCCCGTGGAGGCATGGTGCAGAAACCAGGATTTGGAGTGGGAAGGGGGATTGCTCCACGGCAGTGAATTGCTCTTCACTTGTCTTCATGAAGCATAAAAACCCCAGCTTCTGCAGAATGGTGAATTTCTTCAACCAGCCTTTGTTATCTTGGAGTATGATGATCCTAGTCTTATAAACTGCTTAAGTTTGTACAATTTTACTTCTTTTTGTGTTAATGGTGTGTGATCCTTCCCTTTTCCCTTCTCCTGGCCTTTTAGTCCTTCACTTCCAGTTTTGTGGAACGCTATTTTAGGAGTAACGAATTTTTAAAGAAGAAAAAATGAAAAGACTGAATTTCCTTGCTTACTTTGCATATACAGACTGGAATTTTTTTTTTTTTAAACAGCCATTTCCCCAAAGGAATGTGTCTTGCTTATTACTGACATTTGGTATGTTTCATTCATTGGAATATTTCTTACTTATTTTCTACGTGTTTCAAAACCTGTGAGGAATGCAGGATTTGATAAGCATTTTGGAGGCAGGAAAATCCAAATTGTTTATTCTTTGAGAGTTACACGACTACCTTCTGATGTGGAAAAATTGCCATTGGAAAATTTGACATTTGATTCTCCCTGATGTGGTTAAAAACTGAATAAAAGGTGTTAATAGAACTTTTTTCTTTTGATATGTGATCACAAAATAATTCTAAAACCTACTGTTTTTACCATTGAAATTTAAATTGTGAGATAGGTTTTAAATGTCTAGAATGCAATTAATAGGCTTTTCTTGAACTGTTAGATTCTTTTGAAGTAGAGTTTTTTCATGTTTCATCTGTATTTGTTTAAAAAAAAAAAAAGAAAAAAAATCCCCCCCAACCAAATAACAACCAGAGCAAAAACTGTTGTGCCTTCTATTTATCTTCGGTTCCAATCTTGGCAGTTGTTTAAAGAAAAATAATAAAAAAAAATTAGATTTGTTTTATTAGGTTCAGAGTATGTGGGGAATTGTAGAGTTCCTCCTTTCATCACCTTGTATGTCTTTTGTTAATATTTGTTATGCCTTATTCTAAAACTGAGTCTCAAACTGGAATGCCTTGGAGGACAGATACTTTTGTAGAGGTCGTTTGACCTAAATAGTTAAGCATTTGTATTAAGTTTTATTTTGATATCTAATCAGATTCTTAATCATAGCCCACAAGAAGGAATGCAACTTTAATATTGGACTTTGCTGATGTGTTTAGTGTCTGCAATTTTTTTTCTTTAAATCATAGCCATATGGTAAATTTTCTATTTTGTTATGGTTCTCTTTTATTGATGGGCATGCAGTGGGTGTTTCTTGGAAATGGCCAATTTTTATTAAAATATTTCTGGAAGAAAATTTAATCTGGCAATATAGACTAATAATACTCATTTTATATAGTATGTTATCTGTTGCGTGCTGTGTGTGAGGTGGGTGAAGGTTTTGTTTATATGTGTGAGACAAGCCTTTATATTGGTAACTTGTTATAATTAGGGCAACCAGGTTAGTCTTTACTCTTAACAGTGTTCATGCTTAGGACTTTTCATTTGAGGATAACATAGAAATAGCAGTTTTGTTTCATCATTGCTGAGAAATTGTAGATTTTTTTGTGAACAGGTTAGTTAAGACTGAAGTGATGTTATCAATTTAGTCTCCATACCTCAGCTATTTGAAAATTGCCATCATCTCCTTCACATAAAGAAATTTATGTAACCAAGTTACGTGCCTGTTTTGTGGATCATTTTAAGTAACTCTTTGATAATCATTTTATTTGGCCCAGATTAGTGATAATTGGAAAGAAATCAACTTGCAAATTCATAGCTTATATTAAGCTTTTGATTAAAAAAGAAAGCTTTAAATTGGCTGTAACTTCAAGGTCATAAATTAAAGATAGCTTAGAAATTACTTTTTATAATTGAGTACAAAGTTGTGCATTTAAAAAAAGAAGTTCATATCAATCAGAAGTTTAAGGGCACTAACTTGATATAGTTATTTCTTGAGTTGGTGCTGTTAGTACATCCTGGAGAGCATTTGGAAATGTGAGATTTGGAAGGGTTGTGAGGGGCAATAACATATTGGGTGGGGACCAAGGATACCAAATGTTTTGCAAAAATAAAGCAATCCCATTGAGAACACTAATGGTCCCTACTCCTGTGGGTAAGTGCAACAGTGGGATTAGAGAAACTAATGAAGGAAGTGAAATTCAGCCTCAGATAAATAATTAGGAAATGTAAATCTCTCCGAGGAATTAGAATAGCATCTGTTCTAAGTAATTAATAATTCCTATTTTTTGTACGGCCACGTGCATTTGTGTGTGTGTGTGTGTGTGTGTGTGTGTGTAAATGAATGTTTAAATGGGGAGAGGTATAGCAATATGTGCTATATGGCTGCTTATAATGTTGCAAGGAATTGTTGCATAATCTCAGAAAACAAAAGTTTTTTCCTAAATAATTTCAAGTCATCAGAATTGGGATGGATGTGGGGTTTTGAATGGCATTGGATCTAAGAAATAGGATTTAGCATCATAGTTGACACTGTTAAGAATCCCAATACCATTATTTACATTATTGCTTACAGAATAAACATGAGAGCATAAAGATGCATATATTGACACTGCTAGAAAGTTGAAGTGAAATACGTTGCTCTAAGATTTCTGTAGGCAGCAGCAGCTTATTACATAAAACTTTTTCAGATTTTAAAGTACAAATTTTTGTTTGTAGGAACAGCTCAATTCATAATACTTTGCTAATGAGCTTGAGATTTTTGACCCATAAATATTTTAACTGGGTGAATTTAATTTGGTTTGGTGTGTTTTGGTCTTTTAAGACCTGCTTGTTGAATATACATCTTGGGGGCTGGGGCTATAGCTCAGTGGTAGAGCACCTGCCTTGCACGTGTGAGGCATTGAGTTCAATCCTCAGCACCACATAAAAATAAATAAATATATTATGTCCATCTACGACTAATAAATAAATAATATGTAGATCTTGGCTTTTAAAAAATATTTTTATTTCTTAGGGAGATTGTATTCCTGTGTTCTCAAGTCTTTTGAGCTATTGTTAGGGAGTAGTAAAAAGGATAGTCCAAAAATAATCATCTGATTGTGGATGACTGGATTACTACCACAGCATTAGTTCAATTGCATTTCAGTTTTAAGTTAGAAAACTTAATTCTCACATCTACTCTGTAGATTACATGGTGTTATCCTCAATAAAACAGATGGAAGAAATGGCATTAGAACAGGTAAATTATGAGGCCTTAAAAGTCATCTGTGTAGCAAGGAGCAGAATGACTTTCAAAATTGTTTTTTCTGTAGAATCATGTTTACTTATTTATATTTGAATGGCATATTTAGTGAATAGGATTTCTATAATAAAATTACTACTATATGGAGACCTCAGTCTGAAATACATTCAGAACAAGTTTATCATTACTGTTCACTTACTTTAATGCAAATCAAATCATTGAACTTGGATTTAGGGCTTCTTTTGATATTTGCAGATTGTATAGTAACATAAAATAGTAAACTTGTTCTTTTTTTTTTTTTTTTAAACTGGGGATTGAACCCAGGGGCGCTTTACCACTGAGCTACATTCCCTGCCTTTTTATTTATGTATTTGGAGACAGGTTCTTACTAAGTGGCTAAAGCTGGCCTTGAACTTGCATTCCTCCTGCCTCAGCTTCCTCACTTGCTAGGATTTTAGGCATGTACCATCATGCTTGACTGTTTCTGCATTTTTTAAAAATCTATTTGGATAATTCATTTGATATAAATTTGAAATCTGAATGTAGATGATCACAATATTTTTATTATAATTCAAGTGAGTTTATAATTGTTCTATACATACAATTGCCATTCTTGACACTTTTTTTCAGCCCTTTTTTGAAGACCCTTCTAGAATTTAGTGATTCAGTGGAAAATGTTGCACTTTATAGAAAGCGGTTAGTCTCGGTATGGAAATAATCTTTCCATGAAGTTTAGATTTGTAGGCAATGATTTATGCTGAATGACTTATTTGTTTTAAGTAAATGGTTGCTTTTGTCAAATCTGCTGATCTAAAGATGTCGTTTCCGTTTTATTTTTGTGCTATTTAAAAGAATCTGCAGAACTGCATACAGATGAGATAATTTCTGACTTTAGTTCAACAATTTTTGACCTTGTAAAAGAAGGAATGTGGGGATTTTAGCTACTTCTTATATACCAAAAGTAGACAACAGTCAGTTGGAGACAGCCTTCCACAGTGTTTTAAAAACTGGGCAATGTCCTGTGTGAAATGGGGGAGCAGATGAAGGTTCCTGGTTCAATGATAGCCGTATGGCACTACAGACAGTGAAAAAAAGAGTTCTGGTCTTAAAGTAATGCCATTTGGGGTTTATATTTGTTCACTTAATGTTGAGGTTCTAGGGACCACAGGTAGGCTTGTGAACTCTATAGTAAGGGAAAAATGGTGACACACTTGAGATAAAACTTTAATTCTCTACATTCTTAGTGGATATGTTTTTAGCTCAGAATAATAAATTAGACTGTCTTGCTCATGTTTTCATGTCACTGTCTGAAAGCATGACCTGAATGAGTGAAAAATTGTTTAGAAGTCACCTTTAACCGATTTTGGTTTTGATTATGATTATGGTTTAAAATCAAGATTATATTCAATTCTGTTTATATTTTTTGAAAACTTTGTGGATAGTCTTCTACTCCCTGGCTTCCAACTTGAGCCTGGTAGCTTTTTATTTTTTCTTTTTATTCCACTGTTAATTCTGTAAGTGTGATGTGGTTGGTTATAGTAATACAGAAATGTTTAATACTTTGAAATATGGCCAGTCACAGGTTTGCAAGGGATGGACGTTTAGAATGTGTTAGGTTTTTTTTTTAAGCAAGTTTAAAGTATTTATCAATTCATTTTGAAATACTTTAGCAAGTACTTGTTTTTCAGGAATCCACTTACGAGATGAGATGTTTGCCTATATTTTTGGTAGTAATTAGAGGGAAGATTGTATCAATCTGGGCAGAAACCATTTCAACTATTGCTTCAATTAAAGCCAATTAAAGCCATTTTGGTTGCTGGTATTCACCTTGCTTTGATATTACCTGTTCAACTTTGGATTTGTTCACAATTTAGAATTTTATTGTGAAGATTGTGTATGCACTAAATGAAGACACCATGAAGCTGGCATAGGAAAGAAGAGGGTGGGCGCTGTATCTCTCTCTCTCTCTCTCTCTCTCTCTCTCTCTCTCTCTCTCTCTCTCTACCGTTGGGTGCACATTTAACTAGAGTAGCTTGTAAGACATGTTTTAAAAATAAATTCATGTATAAGTAGATGTTGGAGATATTGAAGGGAGGGTTGAACGAAAGTAGTCTTTAGCTGATGGAATAGGAATTATTTGTGATTTATATGGAAAAACATTTTTAAATGAGGAAAAATGAGAATATTATCTTTGTTTCTCTCCCCCCCCTCCCCAATTCTGATTATCTTCAACAGGAAAGACTTAAGACTCCTGTAGTTTTTCAATCATAGAAAAACATTGTTAGTGCTGGAAAGGCTTAATACGTGATTTTTCCAACTCCTCCATTTTACAGATGATACAGATGGCTCAGAGGAATGGTCAGTATGGTTCCTAATATGCTTGTAGAAGAAATATGGAGAATCTTCAGGGATCACCAGTCCAGGTTCCCTGTAGGAAGGCCAGAGCTGCTAAAGTTCAGGATGTGGGAAGAGAAGGGAAGGCACCACATTTTATTTGCTTACTCAGTTCACCCTTCAGTCTAGTTTTCGTACCCAGGTTGTGTGTGTGTGTGTGTGTGTGTGTGTGTGTGTGTGTGTGTGTGTGTGTATGTATGTGTGTGTGTGTTTTTCTTCCTTTTAGAACTGGCTTCATGCCCAGCTCTAGCAGGGTCTGTTGTCTAAGGACATTAAAAACTTTTGCTTCCCTCAGGGATGGGTTTACTACTAGCTCTCTCAGAAAGCTATTGGGTATCCTAATATTTTAATAGCTGAAACTCAGCTGTAATTTTCTTCTAAAATCCTTCAGCATTTTGTATTCTGTACATTGTGGTGCTTTTCCACCTTGTATTGTTATAACTGTAAGCTCCTAGGGGGCAGCAATTTGGCCTTAGGCATATACCCTGTTTAGTGCCTGGCAGTGCCATATGTGTATCAGGGTCCTAATACTCCTTTCCGGTTATTTCTCTCATTTATAGAAATGATGCTCCAGTATGCTGAACTGCTTGTGGTCCCCCTAATCAGCTTGGCCTTGCTAATTCCCTGGCTGTAGTGCCTTTTCTCCTTGAATACATTTTTGCATCTGTACCCTGGACCCCAGTCTGCCATCAAAGTAATTTTTATCAAGGTTCAGTTCAGGAGGTCCCCTTCTTGCCTCCCCACCGCCCCAAAAAAAAATTTGTATAAAAAATAGGGAATCCCTTTTGGGGACTGATGATATATCCAGGATTCAAAATGAGGAACACATTTGTTCTTATGTTTCCCTTCCATTTTGTCCCCTCTCTTTGAGTTTTATGTGAAATTTCCATATGAAATTTCAGAAAATGTAATTTTTCTCCCCTTTGGAATTAGCATGGATATGTGTGTACAGATGGTTCAGTAAATATTCTTTTATATACATGTATCACAGGAATTTTACATTCCATCTTCAAACTGCAGAAATTCTGACCTTCATTTTTAAAGTTAAAGTGTTCCTAGAACACTTGATACCTTTCTCATGGTTTATAACTTACTCCTTAAACCTAGAGTTAGAATTCTATCTGTTTACTACCTTGTTAGACTATAAGCTCCTAGAGGACAAGGACTGGGGAATTAATTCCTATATTTCTAATTATAGGAAGGTACAGTGACTTATTCTAGAAGTCCTAAATAACAATTTTCAGTTTTCATCTTAAAAGCAAAGAATGCCTAGAGGTAGTCTTGAATGCACTAAATTTTAGGCACTGTGACACTTCAGTAGGGGAAAATGTTGGAAATTTGGAGGGGATGGGGAGGAAGTCACTGGCTGTTTTGAGCTTCTTCCATTCCTGGTGTTGTATCAGATTGCCCCTGATCTATCCTAGTGCCGGGTTTCCACACAGAATGATTTTGTTCCTTCATTGCTCTTCATTCATAACATTGCCTATCCTACACATGAGTCATCTGCTTCCCTTTTTGTTAACTCCTTACATCCAGTCTCCAGCTAAGTCCTCTATCATTCTACCTCAGTAGTCTTTCACATCTCTCCTCATCTAGGTAATTTCAGTAGTTTTTAGCTCCACATTATCTCTTCTTACTCCAGCTTATTTTATACACAATATTAGATTCATCTTACCAAAGCCTAGCTCTGACCATGTATCCCACCCACTTGTGTGTTCTATCTCCCCCACTAGACTGTAAGCTCCTTACGGGCAGGACCTGTGTCTAGAGTCATCTTTGTTATCCCCCGTAGCACCTACCAATAAATATTTCTTGAATGAACAAATGAATTCTCATTTCTCAGCATAAAGCTTGTCTAAAGTGAAATGTTTTTCAGATTATACATAAGTTTCTCTCTGGAGTAATTGCAAGACTTCAAAAGTTTTCTCACATGAAGTTGGTCTGATGATAACAATTATGACTTAACCACAGAAAATTTCAGAAAACTTTAATTTTTTTCCATTGGAATCGGCATGGATATGTGTATGGATGGTTCAATAAATATACTTTTATATACATGTATCACAGAAATTTTACATTCCATCTTCAAACTGCAGAAATAGATTTTTTTACAAGCCAAAAAATAACTGCCATAACTTTTATGACTCCATGCAAAAAAGGGAAGAGTAAGGGGCCAAAGGGAATTGGTTGTTCAAGGTTGAATGTCCAATAAGAAGTAAAAATGTTACATTAAGGAAGCGATTGCTTAACACGCTGCTTAAGGTGGTAGCCAAACAAATCCTTAACTGCAGCATTAAGGCCATACCAAGTTTATACATATATACAAAGAAATTTCCATATAAAAGACACTATTACATTTTCTTCTGGGAAAGGTTGAGGAACTTCTTGAGTAATTCTGACCCAATTTTCCAGACCAGTTAAGATGCCGCCAGGCTGCTACTTTTAAATCTACTTCGGCTACCTGTTTATAGAGTTGCTGCTATATGGGCTTGTGATTTTTCTGGTCTCATGTTGGAAGTATGAATCGCCTTGAATCTCTTATGTTATGCGTGAGCAGGTACTTTAAGCTGAACTCAATGCCCAGCCAAGCATATTTCTTGTATCTCCTCCCAGAAGTACATGGAATCACAGTATAATAACTTGTGGGCGTCATACCTGTAACAAGACTTCACAGCCAAGTAGACACTGTCCTAAAGAATTATACAATGCCCTTCTGTTCTTTGGGGTTAAAATAACTTCACTTGAATAATGGGCAACTAAACTATAGAGTTAGGTTTCAAGAAATATCCCATGTTGAAATTTAATTTCTGATATTTTATGTTTTGTATTTCATGACATGTTAAAATTGGCAGCTATCTTTTTGGAGAAAATAATGTGAAGTTAGCTCAGAAAAATCACCTGGAATTTGCTTTTCTGCCTAAACATCAAACCAGGGAACTATTAAGACAAGGGGTAGTTTTGTGCAAATACCTGAACAGGTAAAATGGGGACTTCCAGCTATGCAGAAGTCACTTGCTTTGGCAAGATTTGGGTGGGACTCAGATTGCACACTTTGGTTCTGTTGGCAGAAACCAGCCCATCTTAATTTGGAATGCATCCTGAGTCGAAATGAAAATTGAAACGTTTCTAAATCTAGGATAAATTATGTAAATAAAAGCCCCTTTTCCCAATGGCTGAATTAGAGCATTTATTTTACAATGTTATAACTCTATTTGGAATGTTTTGAATCAATCTGATTTAATTTTTGATTTGGAAGTACTGTACTTTCAACTCACGCAAAGGTAGTCATTGCATTCCTGTCACGTACCACTCTTTCAAATGATACTAGTTATATACACTGCAGCAGTTTGCATCTGTTCTGAATACGGTGGTTTAGCCAACAGATCTGTTGTAATGTTGAGACAATGAGACTAGAATATCCTTGGGATAATAAGAGAGCTTAAATTTATTAAGAGTTTTTTTTTTTCACTCTGGTTCATTTTGCCTATTTCACACCAAAGCTGCTGAGTTTTTTTAGTTGTATTTTTTTCCCCCAATTTTTCAAATTTACTTGAAGGTCTCTGAGATAGGCCCCTACTATATTTGTTTTTTCAAAGTAGAACTCAGATGTAAAAGACTTAGAGAGCTTGCTAGCATGCACAAGAATCCCAAGGAGTAGGCATTTCATCTATGTCCAATATAAGAAGTAGCAGGATGGGTCCCTTTGGAATTCACTCATTTCATTTTAACTTGTTAGTGCTGAAAATATTATAATGACTTAGGTATTGGAAGATTGAACCATTAAAATACGAAGTATGAATTTTAAATACTCCGAAATGCCCTATGAGAATGTCCTTTTTTTTCTGCTTTCATAATATTCAGGCTAAATTGGCATGTTGAGCATGGTATACACTTTCAAATGAGGTAGAAACATATCTAACATGGAAAAGGTTGAGTTTCCCAAACTGATTTTTTGATATGTAAGCACCAGTTTTCAAAAAGATTGGGGGTCAATCTTTTATTTACTAGGGTAGATAATACTAAGCTTTCCCCAAAATATTCTTTCTAGATTTGCTTACTGTAAAAGGCTATTCCTTCTACCTGTTTGCACTAGCAATGACTTGGTAAAACTCAACTACACTTAATCTCTATTTCTACTAATCATGTCTTTTTTTTTTCTTTTTTAATTTATGGACTAATTTCGAGCTTTGAATAGAGATGCTTTTGGGTTGAGGGGAGGAATTTCAGATGCAAGCTGAAGGTTAAGAGACATTCAAGGTTACACTTTTTCTCAAAGTCTACTCTGTTACACATAACAAATCAACAAAAGATAACATTGGAACCACAAGCTCCCCTTTAGAAATTCCTTCATTGTACTAAGTGGTAAGTAACTCTGGGAATAACTTTCACAATTAATGTAGAAATGGGAGCTGAATATAGAACCATGACTTTACAACTAACTCCCCCTCCCCACGCACATATACAATGTCAAGTTTTGTTGCGTTTAGCAGATGCCCTTGAAAGTGTAAATTGCTACTGGGTACCATATATACTTATGAGAGAAAAGAAAAGGTAGGTTCCTCCAAGAGAAGAACAGAAAAATCTGAACTAGTAAGGGATAGAATGAGCTGCTCTGCTCATGAAGAAATACTCTGCCACTGAGAACTGCTACAGTGAGACCTAATAGGATTCCTATTGACGCATGTTTCAATGTACTCCAAATGTATCTTTCCCAACCTGTCTCCCATTCATTACACTGGAGCCAAGTGTTTAATCGTTTCCTTGCCTGTGCCCCTTATTTTTTACCACAATATTTTTGCTCATGCTATATTTTCTCTGCCTGGAAATCCACTGTCCCTATCTGTCAAAACCCCTCTCTCTTCCTTACTGGGGATTGAATCCAGGGATGTTTTACCACTGAGCTATATCACCAGCCCTTTTTAAAAATTTTGATACAGGGTCTCCCCAAGTAGTCCAGGTTGACCTCAAACTTTGTGATCTTCCTGCCTTAGCCTCCCCAGTGACTAGTATTATAGGTGAGTGTTTCAGCTCTCTTATGTTTTTTTTTTTGTGTGTGTGTGTGGGGGTGTACTAGGATTGAACCCAGGGGTGCTTTACTACTTGCTACACCCCTATCCTTTTATTTTTAAAATTTCAGATGCTGTTTCCCTAAATTGCTGAGGCTATCCTCAAACTTGAGATCCTGCCTCAGCTTCCCAAGGTACTGGGTAATATTATAGACCTGTGCCCTGCACCCAACTCTCTTCTGTTCTTTTAAGTTAACTGCTCAGGTGGCCTTGCAACATGCTGATTTATTTTCTACCTGCTTCATGGCACTCTGCTTTCTGTTACATACTTCATGCATTCCTTGTTCATAATTACTGGTACTTTTATATTATGGGAAAGTAGTAGGCTGTGTTTTATTCTGATGTCATGTTTTTATGACAAATTTAATGAAAAAGGTGGAAGCTTTGAAGAGGCAGATGTGGGGAGGTTAAAAAACGGATTAAACTGGACAATATTTCATATGATTGAATATGTTCTAGTGCAGATATGACACTATGGAGATGTCCCTGTGCACATTTCAACTCAAAAGGCCTATTTGCTTTCCCCAGGCTGAGACATTGTGAAAAATAATCCAAAAGTAAATGTATAAAAGTTGCCTGGAGACTCACTAAGCCAGCCAGTCTTGGGGCCCCTAGGAGGGATCCAGAGTGCCACTTGCCTCACCAACATTTAGAGCTGTACAGAGGGGTTCTAATCTGGCTTTTAGATTAGAAAGTGCTAAGACATTCCAGATATCACTGTATTGTAACTAATGGTCCTGTCTTGCCAAAGATCAAACTTAATAGATGCAGTTTAAGAAACACAGGTGAGGGCAAGTGGGTCCTAGGATACAGTGGTAGAAGCCTTGTCCCATGAACTGGACTGGCTAGTTTGTGCACATCAAGTTACCTAGGTGACACTTAGGAACAGAAAGACCTGGAGACAAGCAGAAGCCATTTACTTAATTTTGTGTATGTATAGTTAGGGGGAGGGCTCTATTCACACATTTTCCTTCTAACTCCATTTTCCCAGCCGGTTGCTAGAGCTTGGATGGGAGTAAAGAGCCATTAGAAGTCCCTCCTTTATCTGGAATACTGGCCAGGCTGTCACTTTGAATACTTATGTTTCAATAGTATCCCACACGAAAAGAAGGTCCCTTTTTACCTGAAAACCTGGTTGGAGTAAATGACTAGGTAACTGCCCACTAGAAGTTATACCATTTAAAATGTCAGTAAGACCATGGTTAATTCATACAGTAAGCTGGTGTTATGGAAAATTGAGAATTTGAGATCAAATATGCCATCGTCCAAGAAACCTTGAATTGAGACATAACTTCTTTCCCCTGAACTCTCCCCCCCTTTTGTTAACACATCTCTTGTCAAACTTGTTATTTATACCCGCATTACATCTTCATTCAAGTTCTGTAGTTAGGGATGATGCTCACTTTAATTCCTGTGCCTGTCGTTGTTTATAGTAGGTTCTTTATCTTGAGCGAATGTTCAAAGGGATTCTAGACTTAGGAAAGTCTTTCAGAGAAGGTAAATCTTACCCTTGACTCCTAGGCCCATGCTTCTCTCATACAGGACTACAAATAATGGATGCTCTCAATATCCTCCAAGTGCTACCCATTCCCTCCTGTCCTGGTACTTACTCCTTTTATTCTTTATTCTACAATTGAAAAACTAGAGGATGCCTACATATTAACTCCAAATCTGTGCATCAAATACCAGATTAGTAGGTCCTTAAACCTTGTAAGGTTGGCTGATCAATTTATGTTTACGATCATGTTTGGAGAAAAAAAAAAGACAAAAGATTGGTTTGTTTGGTTCCTGATCAAGATATAATCAAGATGGTATTCATTAAGTTACTAGATTAAATTTTTGTATGTTGAGCTGTCCTTGGTCAAATGAGTCCATACTTCTTTTATCAGCAGTTATAAAATTCAGTTAAATTAATAAATGTTTAATCCATATGACATAGTCAACTCCACTTTGTTTCCTTGATTTTATACTCCGTTTGGGAAGACAAGGCTTTTCAGGTGGATGACTTAGGGCAACAGAGGGGGAAAAGATTAGTTGAAGGTTAAAAACATATATATGGAAGAGGTAAGTTAAGACCATTTGGCTTTCAAAACTTAGCTTTCTATGGTCTAGAGTCATGTCCAAACTTTTTTGGCAAGGTTTTGACTTGGGATAATTGCCTTAAATTTTCATCAATGAATGGAAAGTAAGGTCAAGGTCATGGTGGGAATTATATAGAGACTAACATAAAACAGGTGCTCAGTAAAATATTGTGGCATTCAGATTTCCCAATCTTCCTAGTCTGCATGTGATGACAGCCATTCTATCAGTAGAGCCTACTATGGTGCCTTCTACTCAGTTGATACTTGAATGCTAGCTATGGAGAAAAGGCATATCAGTGCTTGATAAATGCAATCAGAGCTAGAATTTAGGTCTCTTAGTACTGAGCCCTGAGGCAAGCATGACATAATTCACCAGTGAGGAAATCTCTGGGGCAAGTCAGGGAATGTCACTAAACCCACTGCTCTGCAGGGCAGATAGATTGGGGAGGAGGCCTCCAATCTGTTTGCTTGTTTTGGTACCGGGGATTGAACTCAGGGGCACTCCACCACTGAGCCACTTTCCCAGCCCTATTTTGTATTTTATTAGAGACAGGGTCTCACTGAGTTGCTTAGCGTCTCACAGTTGCTGAGGCTGGCTTTAAACTCATGATTCTCCTGTCTCAGCCTCACAAGCCACTGGGATTACACGCGTGCGCCCCTGTGCCCAGCTAGGCCTCCATTCTGAAGGACCGTTCTTGGATGACATCTTCTGATGGAGGAAGAGGACATAAGAATTTCAGAGAGAGACTGAGACGATTAATGAGACTGCTTTGCAGTTTACACTGAGGAAGTGGGGCTAACATTCACTGTCATTTTGTTTAGATGACAGACCTGTGTTGTAACTATTATCCCCAAAGAAACCAAGCACCACAAAAGTCTTGCTCAATGAGGTCATGGGCCTGCAGTAGTTGCACCTCAGGCAGGCTTTGAGTGGGAAGCTGGTGCCTTTTCTACTGCATTAAGGAAACCACACACCTCAGAGTCAGGGGGAAGTCCTTTTTGTGTGTGTGCAATAAAGTGATACCTGGAGAAGTGGAGTAGAAAAGCCTTTCAAGATCAAGTAATTCAATACTATTGTTTACAGATGGGAAAACTAGCTTTAAGGGGAAAAACAGGAAGTGATTTTACTGTGACTGCCTCCATATTCACCATATGACATACTGTTTAACATTCCACTGTGTCTTATCATGCTTCTATCCATCGTAGTGGTCTTTAATGTCTGTTATTTGAATCTTTTGGAGGCAAAGAAGTAGCTATGTGAGGATGGGGAATAGGGGTGGGAAAAACTGGTTTCAAATAAGTTTGTCTTTTAATCAACTAATGAAAAATTTAAAAGGTCAAAACATTTTAGTTCATTTTTAAACCAGGGATTGAGAAAAAGTTTTAGTCTGCAATATTTTAATGCCAAGGCCAGACAAGAGTGAGGGCCATTTGTCAAAGTGTCAACCATATAAACATCTGAAAGAAGTTCCATTGATATAAAGCAAACATATGTCTCTGTGGAAAGGATGGGAACAGTGTTTTCTGATTATAAGGAGTGTTTTTTGGAGCTACAGGAGTCCAGAAGCAATTTCAGGAACATTCCCAGGGTGAGATTTTGTGGGGGAGTTTGGGAGAGAGCTGGCCCAGCACCAGCCACACCTGCTGTAATTTATTTTCATATTACTGTAGTTTAGTTAATGGTATGAATTTAGACACCCGCCCATGGTCTGAGGTGGCCCCACTTTTTCTGCTACTGCAACCAAAATAACAGGGATACACAGTGGGAAATATTCTTAAATCTCGTGGGAAGTTTCTTGTTACGATTAAGTTGTGGAGGGGGAAGCAGGCAGGGAGCTGACTTGGGGTCACTAGTGTTGTTTCCCTCGGGACATCTCACGAGTTCTGCTCTGATGTAGTTTTTTGATTTTTCCAGAAGCTTGGGCGGAAAGAATTCAAAAAACTACCTTGGGAAATGGGTTCCAGCCTTCGTAGGACATATAGGCTAAAATACCAAAGTGAAGTGGTGTCCTGATTTGTGACAAGAGTCTCAGGTGAGAAGCTGGACTCAGAGGCAAATCTCTCAGGGTTGTGAAATATCTGGCTCTCAGGGGAAAAGATTAAGACTGTGAACTTGAGGACCCAAACTGACTCCTCTTTAAAAAATCTCCCCCTACCTATCTACCAGAATGCCTAGGAGGGGGTTCCAAACCTAGCACTAAAATAGAGAAATGACAAAATCCTTTACAACACGGTGCACACCTTTTTTTCCTTTCTTTTAACCCATCAAAATGTCCAAAGTTTGGCTTTAGAAAATCTCCTTCAACTCCCATCTTTCCAGGAGAGTAAGCAGCCCAATAAGTAGCTTGCCTATGGTTCCATGTTGAGCCTGAGGTAATGCCAGAACAAGGAGCCTCTCACTGACCTCCGACTATTTCACAAACCAGGTTACTGGGTTTCTGCAGTTGTGTAAGAAAGCAATTGAGCTTGGAGAACTGCAGAGTCACAACAGGTAACACAGAGAATTGCAGAAGGGGCCGGAAGTGGGAAAGGGAGGCCCACAGGCTTGGAAGCTACACGAAGCCAGCAAGTCTTTCATCTCCTGATTAGTTAGCTGTTACTGCTTTGTAGCTGGTTAATGGTCTTATGTAGAATGTAAGTTTTATTGCTAGGCTCACTGAAAGGCATATTTTTGTCTTGCCATCCATTCTCTATGCCAGGACTTTTTGACCTAGTGTGCCAATGGAAATTTTCCAGAGCAATGAAATTTCAAAATGAATGGGGCAAGAGAAGAAATAGAAACCTCAACCTTAAACCAAACCCTCATCTCCCTCAGAAATAAATCAGCATCTTCTGGCAGAACTTGGTTTCATAAAACAAGACGTGCAAAATGATGAAACAGGAAATACCAACAGAGAAGGAAGCAGAGGGAGGAGTAGGGGGAGAGCAAAAGAGGGAGAAGGGATGTTTGGGATGCTAACTGGGGAATCGTTAATGATCCTAAAAATTATTGGGCAATAATTTCTGCTTTGAAACTCATTTTGCTGTTCTGAAGAATGGAAAAGCACCTAAAATTGTTGCTTTAAATAACCACACAGCTCCATCTAAATGGCACAGACTAGCACCCACGTAAGAGCAAAGCTATCTTGTGCAAAGCTGTCTCTATGGCTTAAGAAATCCTCTGGAAGCATCAGAATAACAGTTCAGTAGAGGTATCATCTAGTCTGGGCCCTCGAGAGTGGAGGTCACTCCGGATTGGGAGAAGGTGGTAGGGTGCCCTTGTCCACACTGAAGTTCTGAAATCCTCAGCTGAGATAGTCAGATCCAAGTCACTGCTTCCCTTCTGTTAACGTTGGATTGGGGAGAGGGAGATGTCATTTTAGAGCTTTCAAAAAGTTCTTTATTTCTGCAGGGATTTCAACCTATCCAAGGATGTTCCCTCTGTCCATTGGGACTTCAGGATACCAGGAGACCAAAGCCTTGCCAATATGTATAATTTTTCTTACACTGATACAGTGGTTCTCAAGGGCAAACAACTCAACTAAAACAAGGGATATTTTTTTTTTTTATTCCTCCCTTTAAACATAAGTTCTTGTTCCTGGCTTCATAGAAGTGGAGGAACATTGGAAGCTTCTTGATTAATATTTCTGGAGTTGGTTTCTAAGGGGAGGGGCTTAGTGAAGGAAAAGAAGCCAAATTCTATTTTAAGAATGTACTTCCTGTCTGTTGATTAGAAAAAAATTGGTTGGCTCATGAAGTAAAGATTCCATACATCATGGGAGAAAGGTCCTTTCACCCTTTCTCAACAGATCTTAGTAGCTTCTCAGAGTACAAATCACCTAGCTAGTAAGTCACGAAGGAAATATAACCCACAGAGAAAACACAGTCTTGCCTGTCTCTTCAGAGCTGGGGTGCAGGGTAGGTAGAAGGTGCAGAAGTTGCTGGCTGAGTAAGTATGATAGCTTCCAGAGTGCTGTTCATTGTCCCTGGTCCGGGCTTCTGGCCAGACTGGGAAATAGTTGCAAATCTCAGATCCTGACCCCAGTCCTAAAGCTGATACAGACTGTACCACCACCAAGCACTCTGCTTGCCAGATTCTTCTTCTAAGAAAGCAGTTGCTATAGGCATAATGATAACCCCCTTCAGTTTCAGTATGTCTCAATTAAGGATCTAATTTTCACAAAGGACTGTTATCAGGGGTGGTACCAGTTTGGCTAGAGCACTAACCTCCTCTATGCAATCTAACATCCTGGAGCCTTACAAAACACCATCTCTTTTATGATGCTCATGAAGATGCATATACTGAAGGAAAGGAACCATCTCTCATTAGTTTCTTTCCAAGTATTAAAAAAAAATAAGCCTATGAAAAATATTGGTGAACTTCTGAAAGTGATCCATTTCTTGTTTATTGCCAGCTTGGAAGAAGAAATAATAGGAGTCAAATGATTGACCCCCTTTGTCTTTCTAGACTCAAGCAAAAAAATAGAATTAATTCCAGATATTAATTACACATACACACAAATAGACATTTTTGTTTCTGTTCACATCTGTCTTTGTTCCTGTTTTATATACTTAGCCAAGAACTGACCCTTGGTGTTTGAAAGGACAAGAAGAAAAAGGAGTTCAGCCATTCATTTTGGCTGCTTTTGAAACAAGTGAAATACATTGTAAACTAATAGGGAAATATTACCATCTGGCTCCTGGGATTAGTTTCAGTTTTGGAGACCAGTGAAGTCATCAACTCCTCTCTGCCACTATCTAAGCCTCCCACTATGTATAAATACCAGTCTGTCCATGCAAAAGGTTTGAAACCAGTGAGTCAGTCATTGCACCTAAATCAGTTTTTCATTCACCATACCACTTGGCATCTGTACTCCCATCTCCTGTGCTCAAACTGAAGAAGAAATTCAGAAGCATTGCACTGCTGCTTGGAACCACCTAAAAAATATTGGGCCACCTAAAAAATATTTGATTTTCTATAGTCATGAAATTCACATAATGTATTGCTAAAGCCTTACTACATTATACATGGATAATGGCATCTTCTCCTCCAAAATGCTTCCTTTCCTAAATCATTGATTTTATCATGATTGATGTCCCTTTTTCACCATTGTTCACCTTTGATAGAATGGTACAAAAAGAAAAACAATCTGCAAATTTTCCAGAGAAGAAAGCCAACAAGAATTGTGAGGGTCCCTGTACTTGTATTCACAATCCACAAGGAGGGTTAAAAAATCAAAGTGACATTAAATTTTTTAGTTGGGCCAACATCCCATTGACCTGTTTATATACAGATTCATAGAACAGTTAGGGCTGGGTGGAGTTTATACCACTCTCTCCCCTTTGTGTATTCAGAGAAACTAAAGCTTAGTCATTTACCTAAGGTCACTCAGCATATTAGTGTGGCAGGACTAAAATAAGGTTCTTTTCACTGCTTGTAGAACTCTCCTTTCACATCAAATCTCTACAAGGAATAGTAAGTTTGAAATAATCTGAGAGAAGATTTTAGGGACATCACCCTCCTGTTTCCCAGAGAGCTGATTTCCTTGATTGTTGGATACTGTCCCCCAGTCTTGGCAGCTCCCAATGGCCCCATGTGTTAAATATGGCAGTATGGTGGCAGAAGCCAGGGACCCAGCAGAGGTTGGGTAAATGCCCAGGGGATTCCTGTGTCAGTGGGATTCTGGATATTGCCTTTGAGAAGGCCAGTTTGGAACCTGTAGGGTTTTTTTTTTTTCTTGAACAATTAAAATTTATTTTCTTGCATTTCTCTGGCCTTTGTTCTGTGCTCAGATGTTAGAGTCTGCTGACTGTGAGTGTGTAGGAAGAATTTCTTAGAAGGATTGATATTGTCTTTAATCTCTGACAGAGACCTGGTGCCTTTGTTGCCTCATTCACCTCTACTGTAGATTTCCTGAATTCAGTCCAGTAAGGAGTAAAGTGGGGAGAAGAGCATCACTGTTTATTTATTTATTTTAATTAAAAATAATCTTTACCTAAGTAAAGTGAATACAGTGCTCATGAAAAAAGGCTCATAGCAGTTCAGAGACCACTAGCCCTGAACTGGTAGTAGTCACTCAAGTCCTCTTTGACTTTTCCTCTTTTGGACACATATTTGTGGTGGGGGAAAAGATGGTCTTAGATGAAAGATTCCCACACAACTCAGCTGCTACCACTCAAGATTTATTAGGGGAAAAAAAGAAAAAAAGGACTCCAGGTTCTATCTCACATTATCCACAGCTGGGTTATAGTTAACCTCTTTGGTCTACACAGGCCAAGAGAACGGAAGGCAACAATCAATTGATCTTGGGCTTGGATGCAAACACCGAAGCCTCAAAGCCAGTACGTTTTTGGGACACATAATGCATTCTCTTTATCTAAATCACTCAAGTTCTTCATCGTGGCCTGCTTTTTTTTTAAATTAAAAATAATCTTTTTTTAAAATATAAGCCTACATATATATATATATATATATATATATATATATATATATGCCTATATAGGCATTAACAATTGTGCCACAGAGAATGGGAGGTAATTCCCTGGGGGAAGGTGCTTTAGGGAGCATTTAGGCACCGCTCCTCTTCCATCTGCTCCATCTTGGGGTTGCTGTACAGACACAAGTAAAACCCCAAAGCGTCAGGACACACTGATTGTCAGCCATCTCTCACCATGCTGCCTACAACTTTGATCAGAAGTCAGCACACTAAGGTACAAAGTAAGAAATGGAACTCCAGTATTAGGGCCATGTGCCCAAGCAGGGAAACTGCTGTAGACAGTAGTGCCATCATTTCAGGCATAGGGATGACAGAGGGGACAGAGTCCTGCTGTTTCTGCATTGCAGACCTCCCATCTGAATGTCCTTGTCCTTCATCAGCACCCTCCAGTCCCCCCAACCCCCAACTCATCTCCTACTCCCGCTCTCTTTTCTCTGGAGTGCCCTAACTATACTAGGAAAATTCTGGCACTTCAGAGTTAGGAGGAAAGAGAAATATTCGTCTAACTTTCCCAAATGTTAAAGCTAAACAAAGCACCTAAAAGAAAAAAAAAAGACTTATAAAAATATAATGGGGACATCCCCCCAAACTTCTCACATTATCTATGATACATGAAATGCCAAAATATAATGAACAGACTTTCTACATATTATCATCTCTTCCCCCACATACACCTAATCCACAGCAGCCTCAGTACTTCCCTTTCACCTCTTAAAACTTTCCTCTGTAGATCCACTAGGTAATAAATCTTTTTCATCCAACTGGCCCCCCACCTTCCCCAACATGCACCCATTTGCAATTCCAAAGAGACTCTCCAAAAAAATAGACATTTGAAAAAAGTACATCTGTTTATACTCAGTCTATCTGCATATTACTTCTTGAGATTATTACTTTTTTTTAACCATAAAAAAGATTGCATATTGGCAATATAATGAGAAAACCATGGCGGCCATTTCCGGGTACTGGTGGAGGGTTAGTGGGGGTAGGTGTTGAAGCACAGAAGCGAGAGGGCTTACCGGAGAATGAGTGTGGTCCCTCAACTTGAGACATGGGGATTGAGGTGGGGTCACTTGATTCCCAATCCTCAGGCCTCTGAACTTTAGTCACTCTCTTCTCTTCTGTCCACCTTTCCCCATCTCCACTACCCATGCCCATGTGTACAACCCTCTTGAAGCAGAGGTGGAATGGCTTTTTGGCATGTGTACACATGGGCCAGTTTGAAGACAGATATGGCATTTGGAGGGATATGATGTGGGACACATGCCAGAGCAAGCTTATTTTGTGACTGTTTCCACTTTGGGAAAAATTGTCCATCACTTCTGTGACTTTAAAAATTTAAGCAGTTACTAGGCTGATAGGTTAAGAAATAAATCTTTTGTTCTTGTGGTTTTGCATTAATATTAAGCATGAATATATATCATATATTACATTGCTTTCCTTCTGCTCTGGGCAGACTGTACTCTCCTTCCAAATAGGAAAACTGCACAGTCCGCGGACTCAAATTTTAAAAGTTGTTATTCCCCAACTCCCCATCCCCACCTATGCCCCACCCTGCCTCCCTGGCCCTCGGTTGGTTCCTATATTAGAAAAGTCCCGCCCGCCCCATCCCCATCAACCCACCCCAGGTTAAATAGATAGTGCCACATTCTAGAATTCATGCATTAGTGCATTTTGCTATTGCACATATTGCAGAGAGAGAGAGGGAGACAAGAGTTGTGTATGTGCCCCTCCCTCTTCCCCTCTCTTCCTTAGCCTCCCAGATTCCTGTGCGCTTCCCCACTGCCCTGTCCCAGCCTCCCCCAGCATCCCCCCACATCCCAGCCCTTCACTGGTTGTGGACGTCCTCTCTGCGGACAATCTTGTAGATGATCCAATAGAACATGTTGAAGATGAGGAAGGCCATGGGGAAGCCAATGCGGGATATTTTGTCAATCTTCTTGGCTCTCTGGATGAAGAGTTTTCGCATCTCCTCCGGGGACTTGGATGGTGCGGGAGGCGGGTTGGTGGTGTTGTTGTTGTTGGCGCCTTTGACCGAAATGCCATCCTTGCCCTGCAGGCAGGCTGGGCCCATGCCATAGGCAAAGTTGAAACGGCCCTCTCCTGCCTCATCCTCCTGGAACAGATTCAACATGGGGCTCTACTTAAAATAAGACAGGGGCTGGGCACCCTCCCTGCAAGGCACTCCCCCGGGGCCAGGCCATGCCCATCTGGCTCTCCCTGACCCCCACACTGTACTCTCCCAGGTGTCTGAAGGCTTTTTGGCTGGCTGGGGAGTTCTGCCTTATAGAGGGGCGCCACTTGCATGTGGAAACAGGTGCAAACCAGGGGATGGGAACATGGTTCAAATTCTGGAGATCCATGCTAGATCTCAGCGCCATCGTGGGCTGGCAAATCCCTTCCTTCTGTGAGTCTCAGAGTTCTTCCACTTTTTCCTGTTCTTACCTCACTACCTTTCAAGGCTTTGACCCTCAGACATTTCACTGGGTCAATACTCAGTGCTGTGTAATGGATTTTGGTCTGAAGTTCAGAGGACAATTTGGACAGATCCCCTGTTTTGCCTCTGTTGCTTCCTTGCCCTGGTCCCCACCCCCTTGTTACCCAGGAAGAGAACAAGAGCTCTCTACCTTCCTGTTTCACAAGCCAGGGAAGCCATAGTTTCTTCCTGCCTCATGTCCCCACGTCTCTGGAAGTTGTAACCTCTGGGTTTTTATGATGATCTTGTTCATCATTTGGTTCCAACTTACCTTTTCAGGGTGCCCCTCCCCCATGTGCTTTGCACCTCTGCCAGCTTTGTTGGACTATTTCTGTTTCCCTTGTGCAAAATGCCTGTTTCCCTTATCCCACTGGCTTGTCCCTGTTCCCGGTCAGTGTGATCTCGCCCTGGCCTGAATCATGGAAGCACTTTTGTCTGCTCTCGTCACATCCAGCCTTGCTATCTCTCCGTGAAAATTCTGCAGTGGCATTGAAACTCCAGTATTTTGGTTTCAGCTGAACTGTTTGTTGATTCAGTGTGTGTTTCTGGGAACGTTTTATCAGCTCACATGGCCTTCCTAGATATGGAGTGCTTTTAGGATAGGAATTCTGTCTTTTGCTTGTCTCTGTGCAGGACAGGGCTAACCGAGAATAAGATATTCAATACAGAACTTGCCGGTGCCTCTCTGTCTCTACTTGTGCCACCCTAGGATGGGCCAGCATCTGGATTTGTTGCAACAACCTTTAGCTTAGTCTGGAGGCTGCCAGCCTCCGTGACCCCCCCTACCCATCTGGATTGTTATAAAAGAGATCTTATTGGTTATCTTTTTCTTGGAACTTTTTAATAGGGCTGCCATTGACTTCAGGAAAAAGAAAATCCTTAACATGGTGAGCAAGGCCTCAGATGACCTGGATCCTGTCTACCTCCAGTCTCCCTGTGGCATTCTCTAGGTAGCTTTCTATGCCCCAGTCACCCTGCAGTATTTCCATATATTTGAAATATATCTGCCTTTTCTTCTTTGGATCTCTGTTCGAGTTGTCCTTTTTTTCCTGGAATACAACCTAGCCCTAACCCTTGCCTCTGACTCCTCTTTTTTCTTCTTCTTTTCATTTTTTCTTTTCTTTTCTCTTTCTTTCATTCATTCTTTTCTCTTTTTCCCCAGCACTGGGAATCACCCCAGGGTCTCATGCACTCTAGGCAAGAGTTCTGCTACTAAGCAAGGTCCCCTGTCTCTCTCTTTCTTTCGCCTAATTTCTTTCTCAGAAGTTCACTGGATTAGACAGAGGGGAATGAAGGGAGGAGTGGGGGGTGAGAAGAGAAAAGAGTAGAATGAACCGGACTTTCCTATGTTCACCTACGAATACATGACCAGTGTAACTCCACATCATGTACAACCACAGAAATGGGAAGTAATACTCCATGTATGTGTAAAATATCAAAATACATTCCACTCTATGGTCACGTGTAAATAAAAATAATAAGAAAAAATATTATTTTTTTTAAAAAGCCTTCCCTAAGCTCCCAAGCATAGGTTAGCTATGTGCTCAGTAAAAGTGCCCCTCACTCCCCGGCACTTTTAAAGCTCTTATTTCCTGGGGTTTTTTTGCCTAGAATGCAAGAGGCTCTAGGTTCCACCCCCAGCACTGGAAAAAAAAAAAAAGCTCTTATTCCACTGTACCTCCTTGACCAATGTCTGTCTCTCCCATTCGATTGTCAGCTCTGTGAAAGCAGAGGGAAAGCTTGTCATGGTCACTACAACCTCAACACATGTGAACAGGTCCTGGCACATGAGCTCAAAGTTGATTGAATAAATAAATGGTTACTCATACTTCTTCACTGTCACCAGCCTTAGCTTCCTGGTTTTTGTTCATTTGTTTAAAGGGGGTTGTATTCCTGGCACCGGGAGGGTCTGAGACGCATGATAAATGCCAGGGAAATGTTGGTCAAATGAATAAACCTGGTCCAACACCCACACCACAGAAGTGGAGGAAAATAGGCAAACTCTGTTACACATAGGTTCTCAACAAATATTCATTCATGAGTAGGGCAATAGAAGAGGGCTTATTTCAGGCCCAGGAGAGTAGTACTCGTTGGCCAGATTACTAGGCTCGATACATGAAAGGGGTCTAGCTCTGACTCTGTGACATTTAAATATAAATCTGCCCTTGTGGAGTGATGAAGTACACTCAACATTTGGGCGGGACGACTGTATTTATATGTAGGGAAGTACCACCACATTAACTTTCTATGTATCTTAGGAATGAATTTATTCTCTGCCTTTCTCATCTGTTAAACACCAGAATGGAAGGAGCTGAGGTTTGGAATTGAAAGTTCCTCTGAGTCAAAAGATTATCAATTTCACATTGTATCTGGGAGAAAGGAAATTCCTTAGGAATGACCGGAAAAAAGCTTGCTATTCCTATTACAACCAGCAGGTGGCAGGAAACATCTGCCTATCCGCTGTTGGGGTTGAGGCTGGGGTGTGGAGCTGGGGAATCTGGTAGTGTACCCTGGAACCTGGAGAGGTTGCTCATGAACCTGCTGAGTCTAAGCCTCACAGAATTTTCTAATAATCTGCCTAATGAGGCTGCCTAGGGATTGGAAGACTAGATGCTTTCTGCCCAACAAATGAGGTAACATGGGAGAATGGTGGGAGTTGGGGAGTTTGGCCAAGATCACAGTCTTCCAGAAATTCAGGCCTGTGTCTAGTTCCTCTCCAATCACAATCTGGGGCCTAAAATCCCTTCTGCATACTACTGCTAAAAGGAGATTTCTGTGACCCACACTTGGATACCTCTAATATATAAACCTCAGCTGGAATGGCTTAACCCAAAGGAGGTTCTTTGCTATGGTGAGGCCAATTCTGTGTCCTTGTAGTTTCTGAGATTTGGGCCAAGTTCAGAGTCCTTATGAATGAGGTCACATAAACTCAAATGTGCCAACAGGACAGCGGAGAGAACTGCAAGTGCTCAAATGAACTGGGGCTGAACAATCTGTTAGAAGAGGCGGTGGTAACCTGGAGAATGCATTCTGTACTCAAAGACAGTTCCGGCACATGAATTTCATGTGGGATTGTGTAGCCAGCATGGCCAGATGCTGTGATTTTGTCAAGTGACACCAAAAGTGTGGTTTTAAAAAGATCTGAGCACCTTATTCTAGATTTTTTAAACGCTGCTGGCTAAATCCAAGATATTTGCATTTTGGATTTAGCCTTCTTAGTACCAGTCAGTGACCTGTGCCTTGAGTTACGCCTTACTTCTTGTTTATGATCTCATAAATTCAGGATTATGTTTATCTGCTTCACTGCTTAACAGATAAGAGCTCCTGGTGTATGGTTAATGTTTTGGAAAGAACACCTTGAGCACTTCCCCTGCCTGTGCCATTTGTCCTTGCAGTGGGATCCTGGGGGCTTGCTCTGTCTCACTGTGGTCAGTGTCTCTCTTCAGTTGCAAGAGAGGAGAGAAAGAGATGATTTCTGAGATTCTTTTGCAGGAGGGAGATGAGCAGGAGAATGTGATCAATTCTGGATAGTGGTTTTGTTCACACCTTACCTGGCTGGAGATAAAAGTTTTTGCTTTCCTCTAGGGGGGAATTGGGTATGGGGACGTTGGAGATAGCCTTTGGGAGTACAGTAGCCCACCTGGTACCTAACCACAGGGGGACTCATTTACACTGTAGCCTATGCAAATACACCTCCTGGAGTTGTGTAGTGGTGGTACCCAATTGAAAGGTTTGGTTTAGTCACATTTTTGGACATAGTCTTTCCAAATAAGTGTTTCCAACAAGTGTCTTTAGCACAGGAAAATGCAAAAAAAAAAAAAAAAAAAAAAAAGTAAATAAAAATGAATCCCAGAGGACTGGGTATATAGCTCAGTTGGTAGAGTGCTTGCCTTGCATGTACAAACCCTGGGTTCAATCCCCAGGACCACGTAACAAAAAACAAAACAAAACAAACAAACAAACAAAAAATTCCAGAGACAATTGTATTTGGTCAGTTTCTTTCCTACATATTATTATTATTACTTGGTACCCAGGGATTGAACCCAGGGACTTAAATGCTGAGCCACATTCCCATCCCTTTTTATATTTTATTTCTAGAGATGGTCTCACTGAGTTGCTTAGGACCTCACTAAATTGCAGAGACTGGCTTTGAACTGTGATCCTTCTGCCTCAGCCTCCTGAGCTGCTGGGATTACAGGTGTGTGCCACCAGGCCTGATGCTTACGTATTTTTTTAATAGTCAGGGAGTAGCTAGGAATCTAGTGTACAGTATAAAAAGGACTAAGGCTAGGGGTCTTTTAAGACGGTCTAGCTTGCAGAACCCACGGTTCCCTTTCCCAATACATGGTGATGTCAACTCCAAGGGCTTCCTCTGTCTCAGAAGGGGTGCCTCTTCCCTTTAGCATACTGCCAAAAGTCAACTGAATCATGTCACTGATGTTTAAGAAACACATTGATGGAAATGTGTGTGTAGTAACCATTTTAATTCAAAAAAAATTTTTTTTGTAGTTGTAGATGGACAGAAATGCCTTTATTTTATTTGCTTTTTATTTTCATGTGGTTGGTGCTGAGGATTGAACCCAGGGCCTAGCACATGCTGGATGAGCACTCTGCCACTGAGCCACAGCCCCCGCCCTCATTTTACTTTTTGACAGTTTCTCTGGCATCCTCTAATTTGATCCCCACCAGTCTCTCGCATTGGACACATTAAGTCCATTTTAAGGCTGGTGAAACTGGGCCCAGAAAGAGGCTAACTTGAAGTCATATTCTAAAGAAAATCCAGGTGACAGTTTTTTTGTGATTGATAGCATTCAGTAGTTATTTTAAATAGGTCTGTCTGAAGCTTGTAAGACCTTGGTATGTCACAGGTGAGTGGTGTGACCTGATAGATTATAGTGTCTGGGGTCCTTGATTGCCCTAATCTGCCACTGGAAGTATTTCAGGGCAGGCTGTCTGACTGGAAGGCTTCCTCTTTATCCATTAGTGTGTTTTTCCCTTTGTTCAAATGTTTAACAAGACTTATTGTACGTTCATAATACATCAGGCTCCGTGTTAGGTACCAGACATGTAGTACTGAGCAAAACCAGACGTGGTCTCTGTCCTTATGGGCCTTATAACTCAGTGACTAAGAGAAGGACATTAAACAATCACATGGTAGAACGTGTAACTATGGACCAACACAATGTTTAGAAGGATAGAAATCGAGTTCATTTGGAACATGGCCTTGGTTAGCATACACAGCACCTTTATGCTCATTCGAAAAAGGGGGTCCGTTTCTCTGGGCATGTGAACTGGAGTCCTTTCAGATAAAGTGTCAAGCCAGAACATGGCTTAGGAAGAGTCCCTCCTCGGCTAGGGCCCTTGTAGGATACAAACTGCACGGACACACCTGATACCCTTATATGAAAGCCTTAACAAAGGACCTAGGCCTTCAGCAGCTGACAACTAGACAGGAGTGGGTTGATATCAAGTGTGGTGGTGCACTGGTACTGGAAAAGCAAGAAGAGAAGAGAGAATGAGATGTCTGATGTCCTTTGTGTATGAGGAGCTAAGAAAAAAGCTATTGTGGTTAGTGATCAGACAGCAAAGGGATGAGGCTAGAGAGGGAAGTGGAGTCTCTGATCCCCAGGAGAAAGGTCTTGTGGGGAGGTCGATATGGTCCAGGGCAGGGGGTGGTTGGATCCAACAGGTTGCCCTCTCCCCAATGGCATTTCATAACCTCTGAGTTAACAGATGTTGGTGACTTTTAAAAGACAGCCTGCCAAACGTCCCTTTATTCAATCCCCACACTGGGAGGAGGATTTGCTTGTGGCCCCTCCCTGGAGACAGGCAATAAAGACTTGGAACTTGGACATTCTGATTTAAGATCCTGTCTTTTCTAGCACAGTTTCCTTCTGGAACCAAGCCCAACGAAGTAACGTAGTCTTGCAGAAAAAAAAAAAGCCAAAAAAAAAAAAAAAACCCAACACACGTCTCCCACCCTCCCGTCTTTAGGTATATAGTTAGCTATTACCTTGACCCTTCAGCTTTTGCTCCATTAGTTCTGCCTTTAGGTAACCTGGTAATTTCTGCATGGTTGCCATCATGATTGTAGGAGTGACCGCCTGTTGACCCAACTAGGTCATTATGTGGGGTGTGGGGCGTGAAACTAAAGATCTCTAGGACTTTAATTCCTATTTCTTGCTTGCTTAGCCCAATGAGAAGGATGGCCCAGGGAAAAAAAGGTATCCCAAGACAAGACTTTCCACCCACTGCCAGCTGTCCCTCCTTAGGTAGTGACCCAAAGGCCTACCTTGTGATGTCTCCGCTTCCTCCTGAATCGGAGCAGCTCTTTGTGTTGCCGAGAAACAAAGTTGACAGCGGCATACTCTAGCAGGGCTGAGAACACGAAGAGCAGGCAAACTGCCATCCAAATGTCAATGGCTTTCACGTAGGATACCTGGAGGGAGGGTAGGGAGAAATGCAGCGGGGTGAGAGCCCAGGAGAGTGGAACAGCAGTCCCCCTTTACCTCCCACTTTATTTTCCACAGTTTCGGATGTGACCATGCTCCTAAAATATTAAATGGAAAGTTCCAGAAATAACACTTTATCCGTCTTAAGATGCACAGTGTTCTGAACTGCGTGATGAAATCTGGCATGATCCTGTCCCATCCTGTCCAGAACATGAAGCATTCCTTTGTCCAGCATATCCATACTATCTGTGTTACCCATCCACAGGCCACTTGGTAGCTTTCCTGGTTATCAGATTGAAAGTCAAAATATTGATGTTTTGTGTTCAATATTTTTTTTTTTACTTAATCATTGCCCCAAGGCACAGGAGCAGTGATGCAGGTAATTTGCATATGCCAATTTGGATATCTCTCACCATAGCATATATGAGGCTGTCATTTTAAAAAGGACTTGCTTGCAAGGTTGACCCAGGACTGGTGTCTGGGATCTCGCATTTGGGGACTGTTCCTACTTTCCCTAACTGATGAGCATGGCTCACTGTGCTGTAACTGCTTATACAAGAACATGCTTTATGCTGAACATTTGATTTCCACCAAGGAGTCTGAAATTTTGGTACACGCTAGGCAGAAAATACCAACCTCCAGTTAAAACTTTGGGTGCTCAGTACCAAGAGAGTCTCTGTCTCTCTGGACAGATGTATCATGCGTCTACAGTTTTGTTGTTTGAATAAGTAAGCTCTTTGTGACTCTTCATGGGAGGGAGAGAGTTAAGAAGCCAGCACATGGATTCTTGTGTCTGACTATGTTATTATAATCTAACAGTGTATCCTTAGTTTGTTACTATGATAAATCTTAGCTGGGAGTGCAAGGTTATACTGAGTCCTGAGTCCTGTCAGCTCTCTGAATGTGGCGATGGTCTTGGAGATCCCTGACACAAGTATTTGCTACTTACCGTGAAAGGAGAAGAATATGGTAATTAGCTCTAAATGTGCATGGAGGAGAATGGAAGTTAAGAATTTGAGGTTTTTGGAGACAGAGTCTTGTGACGTTGTTGCTGAGGCTGGTCTGGAACTCCTGGGCTCAAGAGATCCTCCTGTCTCAGCCTGTGGAGGAGCTATATACCACTGCACTTGGCAAGTTTTAGTTTTCCTTTTTTTTTTGTGTGTGTGTGTGTGTTTGCAAAGTTGAGTTTGAATAGTAGATGAAACAGAGTGTGTGTCTAGTGATAGTAGAGAATGGAGCAGAAGGTGGTGTCTGGCAGCCTGTATGGAATGCAATGTTGAGCCTGGTGCAAGGTTGGATGGACTAGAACACTGGACCGTGAACATATAGTAGGTAAACACCACTAATAAGTTCCATATGCTCCCCTCATCTCTGGCAGTCTAGACAGATGAGTGCTGTCTTTTTCTATGCAGGTGTTCTGCAGTGTCACTTACCTTGGGCAGGGATGCTCTGGAGCCAGAGCTCTGAGTGGTCATGGTGAGCACAGTGGTGATGCCCAGGCCCACACGGGCTGGTGCTGCATCCATGTTTATCCAAAAGGAAATCCATGAGAGGATGACGATGAGCAGGCTTGGAATATACATCTGGATCAGGTAATAGCCCATCTGCCGCTCCAAATGGAACCGGGCCTCAATACAGGTGAATTTACCTGTAAGATATTATAGTGAGAACACAAGTTAGGCTGGTGAGTGGGAGCAAAGGGTTTGGGGTCAAATAGCTTTGAGTGGAGTTCTGGTTCATCCATTTGTTAGCTGTGTGCTTCGGCAAGAGTATGAATGGTTCTGTATCTGTTTCCTCATCTGTGGTTAATTGGGGATAATACAGTTTGTCCTCCATAACAGCAGGTTCTACATTCATGGATTCAACCAAATGTAGGTAGAAAATATTCAGGAAAAAAATGCACCTGTATTGAACATGTATGGACTTTTTTTTTCTTGTTATCATTCCCTAAATGGTAAAGTATAACATGTATTTACATAACATTTGCATCGTATTAGGTATTGTAAGTAATTTAGAGATAAAGTACACAGGAGGATGGGTGTAGGTTATGTGCCAATACTACACCATTTAATATAAGGTTCTTCATTCTTGGATTTTGGTGTCCAATGGGGGTTCTGAAACCAATCCCTTGTTGATACCAAGGGATGGCGGTAATAGTAGTAGTAGTAGTAATACCTACTTCATGTGGTTATTCATATGGTTATTGTGAGGATAAAATGAGATGATGCTTTTGAAGAACTTAGCACAATCCTCACATATTATAAATGCTCAGAATTGTTACTTGTCTCCATCATCATCATCATCTCCAATATCACCATCCTTGACCTTGGTCCCCACTCCCTCCCTTGTCGTGAGCATATCCTGTACTTTCACTTGCTCAGGGATGAAGAGAGTGACTTTGGAGGCTCTGAGACTTCTCTGAGCTGACTCAGAAGGGGATCCCAGATGGACCAGAATCCAGGCTTTCTGTCCCTTCAACTGGGATTTCAATTTGCACGAGAGCCCGCAGTGGCTTCTCTCAGTCCCTCCCCTTCACCCCTTCTTCTCTGTGACCTGCCACCAGTCAATGCCTTTCCTCTCAGCTGGTTCAGACAGCAGCTCCCTACCAGCCTGCCAGCTGGCATGCCAGGTCACTGATTGTACCCCACAGTGCTTCCGTGAGCTCTCTCCCAGTCTGTGACAGGGCATGCAAAGCTAGTCTTCATCCAACACCAGTTCATTCCCGTATCGATCTCCCCGCCAAGGCTGTGCTAGTCATGGAGACAGGGTGTGAGCTAAGCAGTTGTGGTTTTCCTGTCTTCCTGTGGCTTCCAGGTGAGTGGACCCCTTCTAACTAGTTACTGATCTGAGCCGCCTCTTTGTACCTCCCTCTTGCTGAGGTCTCGCATGAGTATTCTCTATACTTTTGCCCTATCAGAAATGCCAATTCCTGGGTGATAGGGACTGTCCTCCCAATATGAGTTCTTCCCCTTCAGCCTTAGGAACAGGATCCATTCTGCTATCTGGAATAAAGACTATATTTACCAGCTTCCCTTATAATTAGGTATGGCCTAAACTTAAGTTACTTACCCCAGGACTCACGGGGAGAAAATTTCAGAACCACTTTTTGGTTTCAAAACCTATTCTCTTAACCGCTAGGTGATAAATACAGATCTGTGAGCACCACGGGCACTGTACAAGCACTATAGAATCAGTGATAGAATATGAGCATTTGAGATGACCTCTGGTCCTGGTTGGGGGTGGGATCTGAGGACAGCAACCTCGTATACCTACCTGTGTTGTAATGCTTGGTGCAATATCTCAAGTCCTTCTCTTCCTTCAGGATAAACTGGGGCAGGGTTAGTCCATCTGCCACCTGTACAGCTCCTTGCTCCTGCCACTCAAAGATGAGGTCATTCATGGTGTATCCAACTGGGATGGGATGAGAAGAAGCGGCAGTGATTACCCAGGGTCACTTGTTTGAAGCGTGTTGTGGTTAGGGTTAGAGGCTGGGCGAGCCATCAGTCACTTGATGGAACTCATGGGATCATGCAGCCTTCTCTTTCTCACAGAGGAGGGCAAAACTTTGTTTACAGCTACCCCATAACCCTTCCCTCTCCCTCTTTCCTCCACGTCCTGCCTTAGCTTGTCCTGGTGCCCTCCCCTCCCTGCCAAGCTGAAGAGCAGTTGACACCTGATGCTCTGCCTGCACCCCATCTTGGCCAGCATCCTCTTTTTCTTGCAGCAGATTTTCTTGGGTGGGGGAATGACTCTACTGTTCAAGCTCATGGTAGGACTATCTGCTGGGAGGGGATAAGGTATGAAATAGTGACCCAAGCTAGACTAATCAGACTCTCTGCCCCAGGACTTTTGACTCTTGAGAGAGGTAAAGGAGGTTCTGAGTTGGCTGGTACTGATTCCCCTCGGAGGCAGTGCTCCAAGCAAGTGGTCCATTAGTTCCCAACACTTAAATGCTGTGCTCTGGTTCGTGTACTTTTAAGTTAATCAGTTGGTTTCTATATTTGCAATGTAGGGAGTCAGGTTTTCTTTCTTTTTTTCTTTCTTAGCACTACTGGGAATTGAATCCAGGGAAACTCTACCACCGAGCTATCTCCCAGACCTTCTTAGTTTTATATTTTGAAAGATTCTCACTAAGTTGCTCAGGCTGGGCATGAACTTGTGATCCTCCTGCTTCAGCTTCCAAGTTACTGGGCTTATATACATGAGCCACCGCACCTGCTTCCAATCTGTTAAAATCCTGGTCCTTCACAAAGCCTCCAATACCCTCTCCTTCCAGAAGAGGAAAGGACTCCTCTGCCAAGTGGCTGCAGCATTTGCATGTCTAACAACATTCTTAGCACTGGCTGCCCTTAGTAAGAGTTACTTGTGCAGTCAGTCGCCTCTCCTCCGCTGAAGTGAACATTCCTGGGAGTTCATGGACCTTGGCCTACTTTCTCCTCAGTTCCTGATATGCACAGTCACAAGAGACATGGAACAATGCTTCTTTGGAGAATGCTGCTGACTCCAAACTTGGGCCTCGGTTGAAGAAGGTAAGGGCAGTTATATTTCTAGTGTATTTTCTAAAAGCAAAGCCCTTATGTAGTGTTTTGAGTTTTTACAGTGTTTTTGTTTTCTTTTCTTTTTTCTTTTTTTTTTTTTTTTTGGTAAATGGGAGCCTAGTTCTCTAGAAAGGACTCATGCAAAGGACTCACAGCTTTCCAGTTGCATGATACAGGTCTGGACATCCATGGGGAAATTCTTCAAGTCCATGGGGCAGGCCAGTGTCAGAGTGATTCTAGGAAGAGAGGGAGTTAAATGATGCTGAATCCATATTCAGAGAGACTGCGTCTCCATCCTAGTTACTAGCAGAAAAGCAATTATTCCGGACAGAGAAAGAAGATCAAAAAACTAGTGTTTATTGAATAAATGTATGTATAGTTCCAAGTTCCTTATATGGAAATAGAGGCTTAGAGAGACCAAGTAGCTTGTCTAAAGTCACACAGAGTCAGAGGAACTTACAGGTTTATTTGGAGTCTGTCTGGCTTCTAGAGACCCATCTTTAATAGGTTGCCTGGAGGTCAGGGGCTGTCCCTTCACCCCCCTATTCCAACTCTTCTGAAGAGTCCTCAGGTAGAGACAGAGTCCAAGTTATCAATGGAGCTGTACCAGGTTCAGGCATCCTCCCAGGGGCTGTAAGTGGATCCTGACTGCCTCCCCTCACATGCTGGGCTCCTTAGAAGTTATTTCAAAGAGGGCCCCTGTCTGCTGAAGGTTCACACCCAGCTGACACATCTGTGGGCTTCTGCCAGGGTCAGGTGGCAGGCGGCAGGCTCCCCAGGATTCTGGGCCAGCTATTTATTTCAGGTTGTTCAACCTTTGCCAGGGCTGCAGGCTTTCCCCCCTCAGGGGAATGGACGCCTGTGGCTCGGGCTGGGATATGAGACTTCCCCTGGAAAGGCTTTGCCAACATCAAAACGCCCACTGCAGGTGGCAAGGAAGAAAAGCTCTCAGATCATCAGGCCAACTACCTCTTCTGACAGGTGGGGATACTAGGGTGCAGGGGAGAATAGATTGGGACTTATCTAAGGTTGCAGAGCAAGCTGATGGCTCAGCCAGGAGGCAAAACCATGTCTCGGAGCCTTTGGACTCAGACTATCAGTGGGGTTGGCTTGTGCGTCGCTGGCTGGTTTTCCTGCAGCGCTGTCCTGAAATGTTCCCCGTCACACCCCAAGATGCCTAACTGATGCTGTTCTGGGGAGACTTAGCTGTGGGCATCTCAGCTGTGCATGGAGAAAACGGCCCTTTGTGAACCTTCTCCCTCCAGCTCACACCCACAGCTCTGCATGTGGGTCCCTTCAAGTACAAAGGAGAAGCAAGAAAGGGAAAGGGGGAAGGAAAAGGGAGGGGAGGAAGAGGGGAAGGGAGGAAGTGGGGAAAGGAGGGGAAAAACAAAGGGAAAGGGAATGCAGTGGAATTCTGAAGATAAAAAGCTCCAAAGTGGGGCAGCTGTCACACTGGGTTAATTTCCTGAAGTTGAATGACCTTGGGAACATCACTTTCTGCTGATTTGTCCTTCTGTCATGCAGCACTGGGACTTAGCTTCCTGGAGATATGAAACTAGCCTGCCAGCAGTAAAACTCAAGCAGGGTGGCCCGCTCCTCCCCCAACCATTTCCTAAAAACCCATGGCTCTCCCCCTCTGCATGCATATGGCACTGAGGGAGGTGAGCCTGCCCCTGGGGGTGGGTTCCTCACACCCCCTCCCCATCTGTCCCATGGAAAACTGGGTCTAGCTGCACCTGAGGGTTAGGTGTAACCTCTCCCACAGGCCTGACCTTGAAGTCTCATCTCCCAATAGAAATAAAGTCCATTCCCCTGAAGAACTGAAGGGAGAGGGCGAGTCATTTCTGACCAGTGTCCTTTAAAGCACTTTGAAATAAACACGTATTCATTCGTTGAATATTTAAGTACCTATTGAATATCATTCCCTGCTGTAGGCTTTGAGATTAGCCCAGGTGGGAATCTGGGTTCTGTGATGAACTAACTGTGGGAATTTAGGCATGTTATTTGAATTTTTCAGACCCTCACTTGCCTCATCTGCAAAATGGGCATAAGAAAACCTATTTCATACAGTTGTGGAAAGGATTAGATATACAAAAAATACTTAGCACAGTGAGTAAATTCTCAATGAATGGTAGCTGTTAGTTTGCATGTGTCAGGCCATGTCTTTACCTCTTGGCCATTGGTCATTGTCCCCATACCTTGGGGGAGGAGATTTGGGACTAGGTGGGGAGGAGTGGCAGGGCACTCTGAAAGCTTTGCCCCTATCCAGTGTCTTCAGAATACCCCGCAGCTGAGGAAGGGGGTCTAGCCTCTTGATTGTCAGCTCTGTGGTAAGGGGGTTGACAGAGGACAGAGCAGTCCTGCCTGAGCTTGTGGCAGATTCATCCACCCGGCAGGCCATCAACTTCCTGGTTGCTATGATTTTTCAGGCATTGTGCCATTGCTTCTGCCGATGGTATTTAACTCCTCTTTCTTGTTCTGTTGAAATGCTGAGTTACTTTAACAACACCTTTTCTAGCATCCCTTCCCTATCTCCTTGGTTATGTGAACCACTTGCCCCTGGGACTCCACGTGGTATTTTGTTCTTACTCATTGAGCTTAGGTTACAAACCTGCGATGCCTATGCTGCAGAGGGGTTGAGTTGCAGGGCCTGTTCTTCTCTGTCGGACCCCCACTTTGGTGCCTGCAGTGGGCAAAGGCACGTTCTCAGGAGGGAGTGGACGGACCTGGAGGGAACTCACCTGATGCTGTAGAGGACATTGCCATTCCGGGAGATTCTCAGCAGTTTGTTGTCTGTGGTGATCTCATGGAAGTGGGCCCCCTTCTCGTTGGCAAAGAACAGGTCAGGTTTCCAGATGGAATCCAGCATGGATGGGTCCAGGTCCAGAGAGTCATCGGGGTATTCATTATAGGCCAGACGGGGGTCGTTCCACTGTTGCCGCAGAAAGATGTTGACCCTATAGTCCTGGAGCCAGGAAGCAAGGAGGAGGAGGCAGGGTCAGGCCAGGGGACGCCAACTCTCAGAGGGCTGTCACCTTTCAGCCAGGGTCCCCCCAAAATCCCTCCTGGGGGACATTATTGGAGTGTGGTTGCATCTTACATGGGGTAAGAAGTAAAGTCTGTGCCTCAGGGACCTTGAGAGTTGGAATGACTCCGGACAATTCTCTCAATACCTGGCTAAGTACACTCGACTCTGAACTGAGGTTATTTAAGTGTTATTATTTCTCTTAAAAATTTTAAAAGGTTTTGGGGCTGGGATTGTGGTTCGGTGGTAGAGCGCTTGCTTAGCATGTGTGAAGCAGTGGGTTTGATTCGCAGCACTACATATAAATAAATAAATAAATAAATAAATAAATAAATAAATAAATAAAATGAAAGTCTATTGACAACTAAAAAAAATTTAAAAGGTTTAAAGACTAATGTAATATACACCTGTTTTCATCATCCTCTTTTGTCATGTTTCCTTCATTTTCTTTTTGGATAAAAGAAATGACAGATCAAGTTGTATCATTTAAGCACGGTAACTTCTCTGGACCCCACGTGACCCAACTCTCTGCTGAGGGCTTAACTGTCCCTGCTGATCCTGGTGGAGCTGAAAAGAGTCCATTTAGTTTCCATTCACAACTAGAGGAGGCAATAAATAGTGTGTGTTGGTCTCAGTGGCAGAAATCTGGGTAATGCGATTGAATCTTTCATTAGGAAAACTTTTGTATTTTGTCAGTGATTCATGTACCATGAATCATGTGGCACTACAAATAGAATTTGGGGTTTCCCAAGGAAGAAGGGCATAGATTCTGTGTTGGATTCTCAAAAGGTCCTATAGTTCCCCCAACGACTTTTTTTTTTTTTTTTTTGATACCAGGGATTGAACCCTGGTGTGCTTAACCACTGAGCCACATCCACAGCACTCTAGATAAAATAAAATATTATAAAATATTTTATTTAGAGACAGGGTCTCACTAAATTGTTTAGGGCCCTGCTAAGTTGCTGAGGCTGGCTTTGAACTGGCGATCCTCCTGCCTCAGCCTCCTGAGTTCACCACCACCCTTATATCCCCAAAATTAATAACCTCATTTAAGTCCAACTTTATATTTCTTTCCTTCAAGAAATAATGTCCAGGGCTGGGGATGTGGCTCAAGGGTAGAGATCTTGCCTTACATATGCAAGGCTGTGGGTTTAATCTCTGCATCTCTGCCAACCCCTCCCCCCCCAGAAAAAAGAAAGAAAGAATGTTCACACATGAGGGCTGTTATTGCTCTTTTTCTGAGGGTGATGTATGCATGAGGTCATACTATGTGGGTTTTTTTTGGTGTGCTGCTTCTAAATCCTCATTAGTTTCAGTCCATCATCATGGGGGAGGGCTAACAACCTTCCCACTGTGGCCCTCACCCCTGCCTGATTCCTCCCTCAGCACATGCCTCACTGTTTTTGCCTGCAGAAATATCAATAACTTCATAAAATGTTCCAAGGTATTTTATAGGCTTTTCCTCTAATTTAATCAAAGACTCTCCCTCCAGCACCATAGAAAGTGACATTTGGTCTCATAATCTCGTGTCTTATAAGTCCCGTGGTGGAGGGAGAACTTGAGGCCAGGCCTAGATGTAGGTACTTTGTGTTTTTTTTTGCTGATGATAATGGATACCTCTGAATCTGGCCCCACCTGACCAGGGGGTTGGAAACAGCCCCTCTCCCCCCCTGTGGTTTTACGTGGTGTGTGTGTGTGTGTGTGTATGTGTGTGTGTGTGTGTGTGTGTGTTATGATGAGGAGTGATGAGGAACGGGAAGAGTCCCATCAGAGTGAACAGAATATAAATGGTTCGGCAAAAAAGTCTTCAGTCCCCAAACCCCTGCTGTACTTTTGATGTTCCTGCCAGTGACATGTCAAGACTGTTTATGTAGCTGGAAGGAAGAAAAGAAAGTGACATTTCTTAAAATGGTCTGTTAGGCACCAGGCGCTGTTCTAGATACTGTCACACACATTTAATTCTCACAAAATCTTTGCAAGCAAAGATTCAGATTCCCCTCCGCGAGGGTAAGGAAGCAGGTTTGGAAAGGTGGAGAAAGTGTCTAAGCCTGGGGTGAGTGAATCGCAGGTCTGGGGTCAGAATTGGCATGGGTGGAACCCTTTAGTGAGTACTCCCACCTGATCTCACATGGGTGCAGGGAGTCGATTCTTGCTGGGGACACCCTCTCTTGTCCTCATTGCTTGGGCAAATTCTGCCTGTTCGGCTTAAGCCTTATCTCCTGCAGGAACCTGGATGCTCTGGCACCTGTAGGCTTTTTTTTTTCCCCCCCTATCTGATCTCCTAGGAGATGGGAATCACCAGAAGCATTTAGCTGAGCACTTGCTCCCTGTGTGTGACTTATTTCCTCAAATTGTTTGGTAGCAATTTGAAGGGATGTAGCAGATTTAGTTTCTCTTGCTCCATCCCTCCTACCCTCCCAGTCAGTGTACATATCAGCTGCCCAGACCCAGGAGAAGGGGAAGGAGAAAAAGTCGGAACAGGTTGGAGCATCATTTGATAGCTGAAGACCCTGAGACCCTGAGAGGGAAGGCCTTATTTAAGGTCATGTAGCATTTCAGGAAAGGACTTGGTATTAGAATCTGGCTCTGTTTCTCTAGACCTCATTGTTAGAAATTAGGTGAGATGGTCTCTAAGAACCTACCCAAATCCAATAGCTGAGTGTCATGAGTTTCATTTTACCCAAGAACACTTAACTTAGCATCTACTAAGTGCCTGGCACTGTTCTACATCCTGGGGAATCTTCTGAGAAAAAGAAAAGTCTATTTATTCAGTTACAGAGCTTACAGGGTAATGTTGGTACCATGCTGAGGGCTCTGGTGGGGGCTATGTATGGTGTTGGGACTACAGAAAACAGGTGTTCTGCATCTAGATGCAGGGCTGGAGGTCAAAGAAGTGTCCAGGAAGAAGCAATGTTTAAAGTGAGACCAGAGGTTGAACCAAAGAGGAAAAGCATCTCAGTCACTCGGAAGTACATTTGTGAAGGTCTTGAGGCAAAATAAAAGGGTGGAAAGACTGACAGGTAAATGATGAAGGAGAGGAGTGGGAGAAAGCAGAAAGGGTCTTGCAAGCCATCCTGAGAAATTCAGATTTTATTGCAACAGTAATATGAATCTTTTGAAGAGTTTTAAGTATAAACGGACATTATTCCACTTGCATTTTACTATTAGTATTTAAAAATATTCTATTTTTTTAATTGCAGAAGTAATGCAATTTGTTGACAGTAAAAATATTAAAATGTTCATTATCTACAAGAAAAAAATAGAACCCGTAGTGTCTCATTATAAGATGACTAATGAAAATTTAAAGCAAGAGACCTGGAGAACATGCTCAGTGTCTGTCCCCAGGCAGCTTGACTCCTTCTGCGGTAGCAGTCGGCTCCTTCTCTCGGCAGCTGCTACCCAAACGAGTTGCCACCATTGATTTTTCTCCTCCCAAGTTGGTAAACAGCAGTGGGAAATGCAGTTCAGAAGAGATCAATGTAATTGGTGTAACAGGCTGAAAGCTAAATGCTGTATTGCTGACTTTGCCTTGTACTTCTGTTGGTTGATGTTCGACATGCTGGGGATCCATGTTCAAGTTCAGGGGCTAGAGAAGCAACATTTGAATTCTTCAGCCCAGAACTCCAGCTTCCATTTACAGTAGCATGTTTCTAGGTCCCCCAAGGTAGCCTGTTACCCCGAAACAGGGAGATTTCTAGAGTTCAAGTCCAATGGTCTTTAGCATCAACTCACTCATCTTGCCTTGAGATTCCTTGATGTTCTGATTTCTGGTAACTGGGCAACTAGCTGTTTGGCTTCTAGAGCATAAGCTCATCGTTTGTTCATTCTGCAAACACATATCAAGGACTTGCTATGTGTCACCTGCAGTTAGATCCGTCCCCAACCATACCCTTACTGTGTCTAATTTGAGATTCTAACTTCTAATAAGCTCTTAATTTAGTATTGCAGTAAAATAGAATGAAGTGCTTTTAATAGGAAAAAGCTAAGAGGTGTGAGTTGGTGGGAAGGATATGTGGAAGGTATGAGGCCTGTCCATTGCCCTCAGAACCAAGAGACATGGCACCAAAAGGTGGACCCCAAGAACCAGATTCAGAGACCTTTTGAAGTCTCAACTTCCAGCTCTCAAAGGGATATCTCTTCTCTCCACACCCAAATCTACAAGCATCTGTAAGACTGAGTTGAAGTACAACGGGGTGGTGTGTGGAAGTAGAAAGTCTTGGTCTCTACACTCAGAGCTCAAATTGTCTAGCAGGAGAGAGAAAATTTATTCACAAGTACTTGCCATAGAAGACGGCAAGTGACAAGGGTCATGAGAAGTCCTAACAAACTGCTGTTAAGTATTCTCTCAGGTCTCAGAGATTCATTCCAGCCTGGAGGGGTGAATCAGGAAAAGAGAGAAGGTGGTCTTTGAAATGCCCCCTTTCCGTTTGTTCTTCTGCTAGCATCTCTAGATCTCGAATTGTTCACTGGGAAAGGAGCCCGGTGGTTGAGAGGAGAATGACAGAGGTGACACCTAGAGGCTTAGAGCAGGACCGGATAGAGGGAGCAGGGCCACAGCCTCAGAGCATTTAGGATTGGGATGCGTAGCTGGGGTAAAAGGAATCTCATATTTTAAACATGGGACAATTAAAACTAAAGCTGCTCTAAAAAATTAAAGTCATGACAATAATAAAAAAAATGGGACAATCAAAGGAGTAGAGGCATTCAAGTGGCTCCTCCTCGCTCAGTCACTAGCAGTAGAAGTAATACCAGCGCTCTCACTGAGGACCTAAGCACACGATTTAGCTTATTTTATCCTTAAAATAATCCCATGACATAGCTGTGTTCACCCTGATACTATTTTATTCACGTCCCACAGTGGTAACGGGTGGGGAGGGCTGGATTTTGAACCTATTTTATCTCATGATATAGAGTCCTTGCTTTGCACCACTGGGCTGTCATAAGGCGGTGAAATGAAGGGACGTGAGCTCTGGATATGCTTGATTGTCAAACCAGGGTATTTGCCTTTTATTTTGTAGCCCATTTGACACCGTTGAAGACTTACTGGGTGGACCGGTATCAAGGTTCAACTTCATAATCAGCAGGGCAGGACTGATTGTGAGGTATTGGAAATGAGAGGAAACAGATACAGGGAGGTCTGGTTTGAGGCCGTTTGACAGTCCCGTTGAAAGGTTAAGAAGAATCTAAACTAAGACAGTAGGAAAGGGAACTGGGCATAGGCAAGAGAATCATAGTTATTGATCATCATTATCATCATCATCATCATCATTTGCACCATCAAATATTATAGCTAGAAAGAACCTTGGGGACCTCTTTCTTCTTCATTTTACACAAGGCTCAGAGAAGGAAAGTGCTTTTCTCCAGGCCCTACATCAATTAAGTGACTAAGATGGAATGCATATGAAGTCATTTTTACTTCTATCCTACTTCTTTCTGTTTCTATATTGTATACCTTTGGAGGTAGCCCCAGGCCCAGGAGGAGGAGGACACAGATGAATCTGCTGTCAGGCTGGCTCAGCTTTCCTGGAGAAGTTTTAGCATGGGCTTGGCTCTGACAGGGTTTGGGATTAAGATGCATAAGAGCTGAGTCAGTCTGCCAAAGACCAGGAGCCATGGGGTTCATTCCGAGTGGGGATGCTCAGGCTTGGTTTATGACCTATTGCTTCCTTTCTTACTCTCTGCTCTTCTTCTCACTTTCCTGGACCTCTGAGAAGCACTATGACACGAGTCTTATGTGTTTTTTTTTTTTTTTTAACCCTGCAAATATGGTAAGAGCCTCATTCTCTGCACTGTCCTTTGAGCATGTGAACCTGGCTCAGCTGGCGCAAGTAGGGTTTACTAAACCATCGCAGAGTGGCAGGTACAGTGTGAAGCACTTTATAGGGAACTTCTCACCAAATTCTCACAGTGACACTGTTTTGCAAATAAACTGAGACCTGGGGATATTAAATGCTTTGTTATAAATTGAGTGGCAGAGCTGAGATTCAGCTCCAGGACAGTTTGACTTCAAAGTTCTATACTTTTAAGTAACAAACCTATTGGCTCTTATTACTAACAATGTCTTATAATTTGCTACTTTTTGTTTTTCCAAGCCGTCCTCACATTAGATTTTGTCTGTGAGGTTGGTATAGAAGAGAAGATTCTTCTCCCCATTGAACATATGTGGAGATAAGCCCTCAAAGCTCAAGTTCCCATTGCCAGATATTGGTAGATCCAGGACTGATAGTAACAAGGTAAATAAGACGAATACATGGAGACTTTACCATGCACAAGAAATAAGAACTTTGTATGTGTGTTATTTTATCTTCACACTATTCCTGTAATGTATGTTATATTATCATTCCTGTTTTACAAGTAGGGAAATCAAGGCATTCAGAAATTAAAATATCATTGCCGACATCAGACAACTAGTCAGTGGCAAAGCTGGAATTCGAACCCAGGATGTTAAAGCCAGAGTCTAGGCATTTAAACTATAGAGCATCAAGCATCTCCCAGAATTGCCTTGAGAATTCAAGACACCACAATGCTATCAGTTATGGCCTCTGGCTGCTGTTACCTACCTGTGGGTTTGTAGTCGCCCACAAGTAGCAGGAAGTATCACAAAAGGCAAAGAACAGAAAGCTTTTGCCCCAGGTTTAACAGTGCCTTTTTCCTTATTTGGCCCACAGATTTGACTCAGGGTCTGGTTATACTCAAGTCCAGTGCTGGCAGACTCCCCAGATCCTGCCTCTTGTCTCCTTGTCCAGATGCCTAATTTGTGCTTAAACCTCTCTAAGTCACCATGCTGTCTGGTGCATGCTCATTTGGAGATCACACAGTCAGAGCTACATTTGTTGTTAAGAACTGTAGACATTTGGATCAGTGGAGCTGAGCATCATTCTAGGTCTGTAGGGAATCACTAAAGCCCAGTATGAGTTTAATAATCACATAAAAATGCTAATAGCTGCTACTTTTATTGGATGGCTAACATTTGCTAGAACTGTAAATGTATTTATAAACTTTTTATCAACCTAACCTACTGGGTATTACCATACTCATTTTATGTATGAGTAAACAGTGAGGTTAAAGCAGAGGTTAGGAGTCTTACCTAAAGTCATGTAGTTATAGGTACTAGAACATCTATACAGATACAGGACTTATGGTTTCCAAGTTCACACTCTTTTTTTTTAATATAATTTTGTTCTGTTTATTTCCTTTTTTGTAAAAAAAAATCTAAGCCAAGTTCCATCTACTCTATTCTAAATTATCTATTTGAAATATTTATAATTATTATATTTAAATATTTATTTGAACTAAATATTTTAAAATTAAATACTATTTAAATAGTAAACATTTTATTAAATATTTAAAACATCTCATTAAAATTTTTATTCAATATTAGATATAAAATTTAAAACAGTCTCTGGGGTAAATGAAGGAAATATAGTAGACTGAGCTCATGTGACAGGTTCGCTCATAAATATTCTCATAGTCAGTATCAGACGGACAACTTTGGATTGTGATATTGAACCATGGGGTGGATTTATAATTGGTTGCCAAAGGATGCAAACTGAAGGGTAGATATTAACTCAGAAAGAGGAAGAATGACACTGTGGCAGTGAAGTCCACAGTCATGAGACATGCCACTAGAAAACATGGAAGGAAAATCATCAAGAAGGCCCAACAGAGGCGCCCAGTGCTCATTTCCTGCAAAGAACCCCAAATAACAAATAGATAACTACACTGTGAGGAAATGATCTAAGGAAAAACACTGGAATTTGGCAAGGGACAGATGGGAACACTGTAGGACATGAAAATTCAGTTACATAGAGAAGGGACCAAAGTACTCTGCCTCTATGACACTGGTGTTTTAGTCAGATTTTGGATTACTGTGTACAAAAAGACCAGACAAGAACAAACTTAAAAGAGAAAAAGTTTATTCTGGTTCATTGTTTCAGAGGTTCAGGTCATGGTTGTCCAATTCTGGACCTGAGGTAAGGCAGAACATCATGGCGGAAGGGTGTGGTGGAGGAAAGCAACTCAGGACACAGCAACCAGGAGGCAGAGAGAACTCTTCTCACCAAGGACACAATATAAAAACCAGAGGCACACCACCAGTGACTTACTTCCTCCAGCTAAATTCTACCTGCTTACAGTTACTGCCCAGTTAATCCATATCAGTGGGTGGATTCACTGATTAAGTTACATCTCTCATAAGGAAATCATTTCATCCTGAAAATTCTTGCATCTTCCTACCCATAAGCATTTGGGGGGCACCTAAAATATAAACCATAATAACTTGTTTCCTAGATGGATCAGCTCAGAGGCAGGAGAGACTTCTTAATGTAGGGAAAAGGTAAGAAGGAGATTTCCAATGCCCCCCATTACTAGTGCGATCACTATAGTCCTAGCTATAGGAGAGTTCATTGGCCCCAAGCTCCGTTTAGGGAACTTCCTGGAGTCCATATAGCTGTACTGCTTCAGTATAAATTGTTCCCCTTACTCAATGGGACTCAAACTGCTATAGCATAGCACCAAATTGAGAACACACATTGATTACGTTGAATAAGTCATATGAGACTATGTTACTGTGATCACCCAGAACCAAAGCCATGGCACCCTACTTAATCAATACCTTAGTCCCTAACTACAGGAAAATTCCCTACAAAAGCTAAAAAGAGATCATGGTTCCACCATATGTTCATATATCAATAAAAACACACACACACACACACACACACATACACACACACTCACACAAAACATGAAAAGGCAAGGAAACATGACACTTCTAAATGAACCAAATAATTCTCTAGTAACAGGCCTCAAAGAAAAGGAAATCAACAGATTGTCTAAAAGGAAATTCAAAATAATAATTTTAAGGAAACTCGGTAAGGTATTAATGAATAAAGATAATTCAACAAAATCATAAAATGATTTATAATATGAGAAACGAAATAAGAAATTCAACAGAGATCAATATCATGAAAAAGACCTGAACAGAAATCTTGGAGATCATAATTGAAACTCATTGAAATAAAAATGTAAATTGAGGGCCTCAACAACAGATTAGATTAAGCAGAACAAATTGGTGAATTTACCAAAAAAAGAAAAAAAAAGAAAAAAAAGCAAATGAAGAAAACTTATAAGACAAAATATAAATGTGTAAATGCATTATGGGCATTTCAGAAGGAGAAGAGATGGGGAAACGTGTAGAAAACTCAATGAAATAATAGCTGAAAACTTCCCAAATTGTGAAAGAGATATGTATATCCATGTCTAGGAAGCTCAAAAGCCCCCAAATAGACTCAATTCAAAAAGGTTCTTTCTGAGGCACATTATTATCAAACTATCAAAAGTCAAAGACAAGAGAAAATTCTATAAAAAAACAAGACAAGCGGCTGGGTTTGTAGCTCAGTGGTAGAATGCTTGCCTTGCTTGCATGAGGTCCTGGTATGATCCTCAGCACCACATGATAAAATATATAAATAAAAAATAAAGATACTGTGTCCATCTACAACTAAAAAATAAATATTAAAAAGAGAGTCAGGTCTTACATAAGGGAATCCCCATTAGATTAACAGAAGATTTCTTACCAGATTAGGAGGGAATGGGATGCTAAATTCAAAGTGCAAAGACAAATTTGGAAATATAGGAAAGAAGGTCACTTTCTGAAAGCTAAACTGATAACAGAGATGAATACAAACTAGAGGAATTTGGAGAAGGCCCAGCATCAATCAAAATGGTGCACATGTGATCTCCATGTTTTAATACAGGAACTCATTTTAATTGAATAAAGGGAACCCTAATTTTTTATACTGCATCTCATTTAGAGAACTATTTTATAAACGTGTGAATTCATAATATGGTACAAGAAAGGGCAGATCAAGAAGCAGAAATTTGGGACTGGGGATGTGGCTCAAGTGGTAGCGCGCTCGCCTGGCATGTGTGCGGCCCAGGTTCGATCCTCAGCACCACATACCAACAAAGATGTTGTGTCCGCCGAGAACTAAAAAATAAACATTAAAAATTAAAAAAAAAAAGAAGCAGAAATTTGTAGTTGGAAATCTAGCATTATCTGGGGGGCCAGCATGGCCATGTGTAAAGGAACCAACTTTCTTGTCACTGGAAAGAGGTTATCTGTGTGGTGAGTTCAGCATGGTTTCTTAGATCTCCCTCTGGCTTGAATCCAATTTCCCTCAAGGAGGTTTACCTCCCTTTCCTCCACTGGTAAAAGCAGCTTTTGCTTGACTTTCCTTGTACCGGATAATGGTAAGAAGCACACATGAACATTCCTATTATTAGAATGGGAAGCCCCATTGTAGATTGAAATAACTCGGCAGTCTGATTTCACCACCTTAGTCTTTTGTGGATTTGATTTCCTGAATTTGATCTCACGGAAAGCTACACTCTGACCTGTCATAAAGTCATGATTGTGATGCCTTCTTTGGTGGTGTACTGAGATAGAGTCATCCAGCAGGGGAGGCTAAGACTCCTCTTAATCCCATTTTCTTCCTGTAACAGAATCTATTGGCCTTTTTGAGGGCTTACTCCTCTGCCCTCATTTACCAAGGCTTTGTGGAGTCGAGCCATATATATGACTGAATGCCATTTAATAGGCTTTCTCTTGGATCTCCCAAATCCAAGAGTACCGAAATAAGCTAATAAAAGCTGTGTAGAAAGGTGGAAAGGGTAGCGGAAAAAGCAACAACCAAAAAGATCTTGTTGACAACAAAAACCAACCTCACAAAATATCTAGAAATAAACCTACACAAGAAATGCGTGCATTGTGTACATTAAGAAATCCAACAACTACAAAACTTTATGGAAAGCCATAAAGGAAAAACTATATAAGTGGAGAGATATACCATGTTTATAAAATATCGCAATGGTATTATTTCTCCCCAAGTTAACCCATAAACTCAGTGTAATCCCAATCAAAATCTGAGGGGATTCTTATAAGCCTCAAAAAGCTGGCTCTACAGTTCATAGGAAAGAGAAAATCGACTGGCAAGTTCAAGAAAACCTTGTAAAAGAACAACGGAGGGCTTTTTCTATCAGATATGGACACAAAAGTTTAAGTCATAGTGATTAAAGGATTGGTGTTAGTCTAGGAACAGGTAGGAGCAAGGTTGCGTTATGTTTTGGAGGTGAGGTGTCCCCCAGAAGCTCATGTGTGAGACGATGCAAGAAGGTTTGGAGGAGAAATGATTGGTTTATAAGAGCCTTAACCAAATCAGTGAATTAAGCACCCGATGGGATTAACTGAGAGGAAATTAAAGGCAGGTGGGGTGTGGCTGGAGGAGGTGGAGACATTGGGCGTGTGTCTTTGGGCATATATTTGTATCTTGCTAGTGGAGTTTCTTTTTGCTTTCTGATCGTCGTGTGAGATGCTTCCTTCTGCCACACTCTTCTGCCATGATACTCTGCCTCACCTCGAGCCTGGAGGAATGGAGCCAGCCTCCAAGGACTGAGACCTCTGAAACCATGAGCCCCTAAATAAACTTTTCCTGCCCTCAGATTGTTCTTGTCTGGTCTTTTAGTCACAGTAGCAAGAAAGCAGACTAGAACAGGAAATAAACTGGAACTAGAAACTAAAAATGTATATATGGGGATTTAGTGGATGAGAAAGGTAAAATTTCAAATTGTTGGAGAAATAATAGCTATTTTACAAATGGCATTGGAATAATTGATATCTAATCAGAGAAAAATAGAGTTAGACAACTAACTCCATAGAAGATTAGATTCCAAATGGAGGTACATATAAAAATCGTCTCTATTACTCAAAATGCTCACTGAACTTACGCAAAGATACTCAAATTCAGTAGGAATTTGGAGTATAAATCAAAAAAAGACAATCATGCACCATTTTGAAATGATATTTGATGGAAAAAAAATAAAGCTTGATAATGTTTTGGATTGGCAAGGATGGAGAGTAATGAACACTACTGAAGGGAATGTAAATTACTGAAGTGTCTCTGGAAGGAAACTGGGTAATAGTATCTATCAATGCACATTGGAAATTAACATAGAATTATGCAGCAGAATGTTCACTGTGGTATTGTTCATAATAGTAAAAATTGAGATGGACCTAAAGGTGCACCATGGGGAAAGTATTTGAAAACCATGAAACAGTGGTATGTCCACACCATGGAATGTTATAGGGCAAAGTCCAGAAGCTTACATGGCATCATTATATCGTGTACTTAATGTAGTATTAATAAGTCATTTGTTATGTCCTCTCCCACATTTCCAAATTTCTGACCTGAAGGGAGTTAAAGAGAATGAGGTAGACCTAGATGTGGTGATGTTGACAGAGATGCCCAGCCAGGGTGGAAGGAGGAAAAGCAAATTGTGTTATTCAGAGGCATGCATGTATACTTAAATGTATGTGTATTCAAGGGAAAGTGACTGGTGGCATGTACACTACATTTTATTTGTAGTGGTTACCTCAGGGTAAAAAAGTAGGAATTGAGGGGAGGTAGAGCAGGAGTGTTCTTATTTCTCTCTTGCTCTATTTTCCTTCCTTCATTTCCTTCCTTCCTTCCTTCCTTCCTTCCTTCCTTCCTTCCTTCCTTCCTTCCTTCCTTCCTTCCTTCCTTCCTTCCTTCCTTCCTCCCTCCCTCCCTCCCTCCTTCCCTCCCTTCTCTCTTTCTCTCTCTTTTCCTTTGGTACCAGGGATTAAACCCAGGCATGCTTAGTCACATTCCCTTTTAATTTTTTATTTTGAGATAGGGTCTCACTGAGTTGCTTAGGGTTTCACTGAGTTACTTAGGGCCTCACTAAGTTGCTGAAACTGGTTTGAACTTGCGATCTTCCTGCTTCAACCTCTGAGGGATTACAGACGTGCACCACAGTGCCTGGCTCTTGCTCTATTTTCTTTTCTTTTAATTTTTTTTGTAATTGTAGATGGACAGAATGCCTTTATTTTATTTGTTTCTCTTTAAGTGGTGCTAAGGATCGAACCCAGTGCCTCACATGTGCTAGGCAAATACTCTGCCACTGAGCTACAGCCCCAGCCCATCTTGCTCTATTTTCAATTGGATTAATTACAAATGATTGTTTTCAAGTATTACTCAGGTACATATATAATGGAGTTCTACTCAGCCAGAAAAAAGAATGAAATTATCGCATTTGTTGGTAAATAGATGAAAATGGAGAATATCAAGCAAAGTGAAAAAAGCCAAACTCAGAAATTCATATGCGGAAGCTAGAGTACAATGTAAGAGGAAGGGAAAGAACCAATCAAATACAAATTAATAGATGAGTGAAAGGAAGTGGAGTAAAGGAAGGAGAATGGGAAGGGAAGGTAGGACAGGAGGGAAAATGGAGGGGCGATCATGAACTGAAATCAATGTCCATGCACATATGAGTCTCTCAGGATGAACCCAATTATTAAGTATAGCTATAAAGCTCTAATAGAAAAAGTAATGCTTTGCACAATTTACAATAGCTAAATTGTGGAACCAAACTAGATGCCCTTCAGTAGATGAATAGATAGGGAAACTGTGGCATATATACACAATGGAATATTACTCAGCATTAAAAGAAATAAAATCATGACATTTGCCAGTAAATGGATGGAGTTAGAGGATAGGATGCTAAGTGAAGTTAGCCAATCCCCCAAAAACAAATGTTAAATGTTTTCTCTAATATGTGGATTCTGATCCATAATGGGGATTGGGGGGTGGGAGCATGGGAGGAATGGAGGAACTTTGGATAGGGAAAAAGGGAGGGAAGGGTAGGGAGGGGACATGGGAGTAGAAAAGACAGACATCATTACCCTAGGTACTTGTAGGAAGACACAAATGGTGTGACTCTACATTGTGTACAACCAGAGACATGAAAACTTATGCTCTTTATGTGTACTATGAATTGAATTGCATTCTACTGTCATGCATAACAAACAGAATAAATAACTAAATAGATTAATTCAATATACCAGAATAAGGATGATGATGCCATCCCTTTGCTCTGCTCTGACCACTCCCGGGTGTATTAAGATGGAAATCAGTGCATGGATGCAGTCTAAGGAGAGGGCCCCACATGCATGGTGAAGCGATTGACATCTAGAGAGAATGGTTGAAGAGGCTAGGCTTGGGAGGTGTCCAGAGAGCCAAGTTCATTGACTTAAAGGGTCGTCAGGTAAATAGATTGTTTCTGTGTAGCGCCGGGGTCAGGACTCAAACCACTGGTAAGTAGAGATTTGAGAGTTGTCCAAAGATGAAAAGGCTGCTGTTTGAGGTAGTAGAGTCTCTATCACTGGCGCTATGCAAGCAGGAACTACTTGGCCACGATGTTTGTGGCAGGGATTCTAACAACAGATGAAGGTCAGACTAGAGAATGTCCAAGGTTAATTCTTTTCACAAACACTGATTAGCTCCTGTGATTCAAGCCATGTGTTGGGCCCTGGAAATGTAGAGCTGATTAAGAGGAGAGACAAGGTCCCTGCTCTTGGTAAAAAAAGTAAACAAGTCAACGGATGGACCAATAAGAAGCTTCAAAATTTTAGGTATTGCTCTGAGGATAGAGAACATGGTGGTGTGATAGAGAGTAGCTAGGAAGGGGAGCAATTTTTTAGGCAAGAGGGTTGGGATACCTGAGCTGAGAGCTAAAGGATGAGAAGGAGCCAATCCTGCAGAGATCTTTCTGGGTAGAGGGAACAGAATAAGTAAGAGAATTAGGAGGCAGGCAAATTCTGTGATCTGACCTGGGGTTTCAAATGAACCCCCAAGTAACAGTCGGAACTGGAAGGGGACAGGAGGAGCAGACGGAGGGAAGTCAGGTGACTGTTTTTGTCAAGCAAGAGAGAGAGATGATGTCAGTTTTAACCAGAGTTGACAGCAGCAAAGATGGAAAACAACAGATGGATTCCAAGGATTCGCAATATCTCTTTCGCTCAACCCAGTTGAATGGCAATGGGCAGTGAATGCTTCCTAGCCAGTGTGTTAATATTTGTGGTTGGGCTGAAGGGGTTTACTCTTCCTTGTGAGAGAGCCATTTCCTATATCTTTTTTTCCCCCTGTTTTCCTATATCTTGAGGTCTTTTTTGCAAATACCTAAAGGGATGGATGGGCAGAGTCTTCTCGTAATAAATGTTCTGATAGAATTAAATAAATACCATTTAGCATTTTAATTGGAAAAACCCTGGGGCAGAAGACCAGGGTGGGGTTATGTCGTCACATGGCTCTGCCATCTCATCTCATCTCTTTACCTTTTGCGGTACTGGGGTGGGAACCCAGAGCCTTGCACGTGAGAGGCATGTGCTCTACCCTGGCACTACACGCCCAGCGGCCACCTCCCTCTTGCCTCATGCTTAGCAATGGTCCAGGCCAAGGACAGGCCTCCAGGAGTCAGGGGGCCTGGAGATCAGAACTGCCTTTTATAATCTTCCCATGTTTTTTTTCCCTTATGTTTTTATCCTTTTCATGTTTTCATCAGCTGGAAAAACTTGGGTGTATCAAGACTCTCTGAGCCCCATTTTCCTCATCTATAAAATGAGGCTGTTGTATTATATGACCTAATTACCATAATTCATTAACCACAGTTATCTGGCTTTCAGAAAAGTATTCAATACATGACAAACACCAATACAAAACCTCACACTCCATTCACGGCAGAGCTTTTAGAAAGACCTTATCTGTATGCCGTCTTTGTATTCGTTTGCCTTTTGCTTTCTTTATGCCTCTGAAATCACTTTCCCTAATTTCGTACATGTTTCCTCCTCCTATGTCCCTCTGCCAAACCTACGGATGCTGTTCTATTTTCCTCTATGATTCTATTTATTTTATTCATCCATTTGGTGCTGGGGATCAAACCGAAGACCTCACCTATGCTAGACAAGTGCTCTACCACTAAGCTACATCCCCAGCCCTTATGTTGTAGTCTTACTGGACCTTCCTCTTTTTTTGGCACTACTGAGCACAGACCTGTTTTTTCAAAGGCCTCATCCTTTGACTCATCCCCTGAAACTGTTCTCTCTTGGAAGATTTTAACACGGAGAATAGCACGATCAGATTGCTCCAGTAGCAAAATTACTCCAAATCACAGAGCAGCACTTTTCACAGTGCTTGGCACATGATATGCATTCAGTAAGTACTAGCTTCTGGTATTTTTGGTTATTAATATTCTCTGTGTTCTATAACACCCTGGGCATACCTCTGTAATCTCACTCATCAGACTCTACTATTATCTTTGGTTTCTTTGCCCAATAGATTCCTTGAAAACGGAGACCTACTATTCCCTGATGCCTTGTTCCTGTTTATTTCTAAAAACTTGGGAGGAGTGTACTCTTCAGGCAGGGCCATGTGTTTTTATTTCAGTGGTAAAATGGGAGCAGATATGGCCGATGTCACTTATAGGTAAAAAGCATTTACTTGTCTCTTGTTATGGATTGACTATTTGTGTCTCTCCAAAATTTATAAGAGGATTTTCTGATACCCAGTGGGAATGTATTGGAGAGTCTTTTAGGAGGTGAAGTGAGGTCATAATGGTGAGGCCCTAATCTGATAGGATTAGTGTTCTTAGAAGGAGATGAAGGTGTGTGTGTGTGTGTGCGTGTGTGTGTGTGTGTGTGTGTGTTGGTCTCTCTGTCTGTCTTTCTCTGCATGCAGAGAGAAGTAGCCCTGCAAGGACATAGTGAGAAGAGAGCTGTCTACAAGCCAGGAAGAGAGGGCCTCACCAGAAACCAACCTTGATGGCACCTGGATCTTGGACTTGTAGCCTCCAGAATGGTGACAAAGCAAATTTCTATTGTTTGGCATTTTGTATGGTGGCCCAAGCGGACTAATGCACCCGTGCATCCTGCCTTTAATGGAAAATGTGAACTTGTGAGTTGATGTGGAAATGTAGTGCTGAGCCACTGCCCCGAGACAGTAGCCCTGGAGAGTCCTCTAGATCTGCAGCAGGCTTTGTAGGAGGGGTGAATCTTTGTTGTTTTAAGGCACCGAGATTTGGGAGTTTATTTGTTTCTGTGAAAATGCTTAGCTTAAAGACCGAAATGGAACTCCATCCCTAGAACCTCAACCACACTGAGCACATATAGGACCTTCATAAGTAGGGTGAAAAGAGCCCTGGATTGAAGAGAGAATAGCAAACAGATACAACCAACCAACCAGAAAGGCATTTCCCCATGTGTATGTGTTGGAGCCCTTGTGTGATTAGTTCCGCGGATAATAATGTTCTACATCTCTGTAGCAGTCACCGAATGCTTACATCCCCATTGCTCTGGGTAATCTATGCACCATTGTTAGAACAGGGTGCCTGGGGGACCCGAGCCTCATAGGTGGCGGCAGGGCTGCAACTCAAACCCTGGTGCCGGGGGTTTGGATCACTGTTTCCCAGGGCGCACAAGACGGCGCCTTTGTAAGCACACGTGTTAAGAGAAGCTGGCTTCTATCTCTAGATCAGGACCCCTTTCTTCCACTCTCTTATGTATTCCTGCATGTACTTTTATCTATTTTATATTTTTTAAATTTTTTTTAGTTGTTGATAGACCTTTATTTTATTTATGTATATGCAGTGCTGAGAATGTCTCTCACACGTGCCAGGCAAGTGCACGACCCTGAGCCACAGACCCTGCCTATGGACTTTTACCTTCCTATAGGGCAGATTCAAAAAGAGCCCTGGGAAGGTCAGATGAAGGACAGGCCAAGTCAGGCTTCCCCGGGATGGGAATGGACCGAGGCCCCGTGGCTTTGCTGGCTGCCTCTCTCTGCTCTCAGGTCTGCTAGCTCCAGTGAATAGAGCCAAGCCCCGGGAGGCAGACACTTAGGCCTGGGGACTCCAGCTGTCTCTGGAGCTGCTCTGCATCCTGCTGCTCCTGGGAAGCAAACCTAGTCTGGAAAGTTTCTGACACTGGGACTATGTCCATGTGCACAGCCAGCTCTGTGTGGGTGGAGAGCCAGAACCCAGGGCTGACCGCGGCACCTATTAGCTCTGGGTTCACGGGCAAGTTCAATCCTCTCTCCAGCGGCCTGTTTCTGTGTCTGTTCAAAGGAGCACCCTTTCGCTTCTAATTCTCTATAATCGAAGGAGACAAGCAATGGCTGGGAAATCCCAAACATCCAGGAATCAGATATTTCTATTTGGCTTAGGAAACCATGTGCTGGGGTCAGAGAGCTCTGATTTCAAATTCTACCTCTCTTATTCATTAGCTATGTATCTTTGGGTAAAAAAACCCTAACCTTTCTGATCCTTAGTTTTCTCACTTATAAACTGGGTATATAACCTTCCCTACTTTCTGGGGGTTATTGTGAGGCTGAAATGAGGTGATATATACAGAATTGCTTCACACACTGCCTGACACAGGGTAGCATCTGAAATGTTCTTCAAGAACAAGCTGTTGTTCGTGTTGTTATATGAATACAGGTGCAGCATTGCTCCCCAAGCACACTTTGAGTGACAGGTGAAAGGCCCCAGTGGGAAAGTGGTCCAAAGGGGGTTGGTAGGGTCTTGGGGAGAAAGAAGATGAAGGGAAGAAAAACCTAGAGAGCATGGGGCCTGGCTTTCTGTCCCCCTGTTTCATGCCATGTGACCTTGCTCAAGGGAATATATCACACTAGCCATCAGATTCTCTCTGTAAAACTGGGTTAGACAGTTTCTAAAGCCTCCTCCACCCCCAGGTTTGAGATTCTAGGTTTTTTTTCTTCTAAATTATCTGCAAAGAAAATGTAACACATACAGGTAATTAAGAAGCTAATGAAAAAATTCACAATATCACCAAAGGTGCAAGCTGTAAATGGCGCCCCTGCCCTGCCTTGGATTACCTTAATAAATAGGAGGGAGCAACGTGAACTGTGAACTTCTCCTTAGGGAGCTCTCACTGCCCAGCCTTCATTTCCTCTCTAAAGATGATTAATCTTCACCAAAGGGGCCATCTCCTCTGGGCTTCTTTTATTGGTCATCTCCATTATCACTTGGTGTGTGAGCCGGCATAATCTGGGGTTAGATTTCTTTTCCTTCTCTTTCTTTTTTATTTTTCTTTTTTGTTCTTTTTTTTTTTTTTTGGCGGGGGGATAGTACTGGGGATAGAAGCCAAGGGTGTTCTACCACCGAGCTACACTCCCCAGCCCTTTGTATTTCATTTTGAGACAGAGTCTTGCTAAGTCGCTGAGGCTGGCCTCCGATTTGTGATCCTCCTGCCTCAGTCTCCTGAGTAGCTGGGATTACAGGTGTGTGTCACTGTACCCACGATGGATTTCCACTTTTGAGAACCCTTTGGTTTTTGCTTCTCTGTGATTTGTAGGTCTCTGGCCCCCGGTTCCTTGAGCTCTTCGCTGTTGTGGCAGTGTGGTAGAGAACACTTATCTATGGGTTCTGAACATCAGGGCTCATTCTTTCTTGGTCTCTAACTGCCTGTGGGATGTAATTTCTCCGTGTTGGCTTCCTCAGCTGTAAAATGGGGTGTAAGCCAGGTCCACTTCACAGAGTGGTGGGAAGACCCAGCATTTGGTAAAGGAATCAAGTGAGCAGGTGAATGTGAAAACGTGCTGACGGGGCAGGTGACATTTAGTAACAACCGCTGACTTGCATTGCCTGTGTGCTCCGAGTCAGGCCCTGTGCTTAGCACTTTTCACACTGTCTCTTCTGACAACAGGTCACGAGATGAGGCCATCTCTATTTCCATCTTACAGTTGAGGAAGCTGACTTAGGTGGCCTTGCCCAAGGTCACAGTGCTGAGTCTCAGATTTTGTCTGGGTTTTGAAGACAGTGCCTTGATCACTGTGCTATACTGTCTCTCTAGAAAGCAAAAAGTGGCAAGAAGGAGGGGGTAGAAGACATGGGGGTAGGGAAGGGAGAAACCAAGGCTCAGAGAAGTCTAGGGATTGTTCATGGTCACACAGCTAATTAGTCTAAGTGTTGGGGCTTCAGTGTCCAGAATCTCCACCACCATCATCATCATCATTGTCTTTGACATCGTCATTATCTTCAGCCAAAATATTTAGTAACATTCATAAAGCATTTACTGAGATGAATACTTTCCTGCATATGGTACACAAAATAACCTGATGAGGTCGGTGTGATAATCACCCCTGGGGTTTTACAGATGAGGAACTTGAGGCTTAAAGACATGAAGCAAATAAACTCCTTGCAGATGGAGAGTGAATTCAAATTCAGGTCTGTGACTCTACAGCAGGGGCTTTTAATCTCCACCCAGACAGAATAAGGATATGCCCTTATTCTTTCAGGAATCTGTAATAAGGAGATAAATCTGTTGGGTCATAAAAGGAAACCAGTGTGAGTAGGGGTGGGAGGGTGGCGTGCAGATACCTGCCCTGACCTCAAAGAGCCAGGCCCCTTACATAACCAGGTGGTCCAGACTGTGACTTGGTTTGCTAACCGTCTACCACTGAGGAAGAAGAGTGCAAAAGTAATGGGTAGTGCAGGTGCCAACATGTTTCTGATTTGGGAGGAGAGGAAGGGAAGCAGAGGGCTCCTTCACAATTTTTGTGAGACAGTCTTTCAAGGGGTAGAAAACCTCGGCTCTTTGGCCTGGACACCTGGTGAAAAGCAGCCACTGTTATTCCTAGTTCACAGCTGCCCTTCATGTACTGGGTCTTCTTGATCATATCCAGACAAGTCTCCTTGCAAAAGAATAAACTCTGGGGACATTTGCTCCATGACCTGCAAAGCCTAGTGAATTTTGCCAGTCTTCGACTAAAAATTTAAATCTAATCTTCATAAACGTTTTTAGGAGTGAATAATGGTTCGAACTCACAAACAATATATCCTATTTGCTTTATTTATTTAAAAATTACTAAGTGCCTACTATTGAACCCCTGAGCTAGATGCTGAGGTGGCTCCAGGAAAGGGAAAAGATTCCAGTCTGCAAAGAACTTACGTTATAGTCATAGGAGGGACAAAGAATACAATGGGTACAGTGGCAAGTGCCGTTGAGGGAGTAGTAAAATGTGTCTTGACATAACAGAAGAGACCCACGGCGTCTAAACCCACACACCCATGCACACATATGTTGGAGAGGGAAGGTGTCCTGTGGAGGGACTTCTAAGCACCGTCTTGAAGGAGAATAGGAGTTGGCGAGGGAAAGAGGTGGAAGCAGGTGCTTTAGGCAGAGGCCTCAGGACATCAACCAAAGCCTGTGAACCCCAGAGAAGCCGTCTGTGTGGCGAACACTGAGCAATGGGCATAACTAGCGTACGGTGGGCAAGAGAAGAGATGAAGCGGATCAGGATCACAAAGGGCCTTAAAGGCTTTGCAAGGAATTTGGGTTTAGAGCAGAAGCAGGTGGGCAGCTACCAGGAAGGCTTACACAAGGGAGTGGGTGGCTAGATTTGTGTCTGAGAAATGCTTCTTTGCGGGATCGACTGGAGTGGGGCAAGAAGGCTTTGTAGGAATGTGTGCAAGCCATGACAGACACTTGAACTGGAGAAGGGGCAGGTGGGTGGAGAAATGGATGATTTGAGAGCTCGGAGCAGCAGTATACTGCCAGGTTTCTGTTAGCGACTAAAAGGCTCAGGGGTCACTCCAGTTAAATTGGGCTAACTGGGCTGCACGAAATAACCACACAAGAGACACAAATACCTTTTTCTTTGGGGTCGCTGTGACGGCTCCTCTGATCTTAAGGGTCCACAGAAAGAGAGAGAGCAAGAGCACTTGCTGACTCCTTTTATTGAGAAGCTATTCAAATGAGGCAAGGGGTCAGGTTTCAGGGGGCTGAGTATCTTCACGATGCCCACTGTCAACAGGTTGACTGACACCTGGGTAGGCCACACCCAAGGGCACAGTAAGAGAAGGGGACACACACAAGGCACTTCCATGGAAGATTCTATCCTAAACAGGGCAAGGGGTTATATTACAAAGGAACAGGTGAGCGTAGCTCCACCCAAGGGCTGTAGCAAGACACACCCATGCACCAGACACTGACCCTCGAACCCAAGAAGGGTGGGGAATGCTCTGCCACATTTCTGTGACTGAGCGCCTCAGCACCCAGCCAAAGAGTGTGACTCAGTCAAGTGCAAGGTTGGTCTCCCACAGTATACATGGCACTTGGCTTCACTGGCTGCCTGTCTCTCTGCTCAGAGGGTTGATTTTTGGTTGCTCTGATTATTTTTTCACATTCTAGATCATTCTGTTCACATGAGTACAATTGATTTATTTTTTGTTTGTTTCCAAAGGTTGAGAAAAATGTTAGTTATTCGAATATATCTGTGATCATTAATGTAATATTCACTCCTTGTAGAGATTTGAAAAATACAGCAATACTGAAAGAATAAAACAAAAATTATCTGTAAGTCAGTGATTCGGAGACAATTGCTATTAACACCAATTTTTGCTTTATGGTCTTTTTTTTCTCGTATAATTGATCTATTTTAAGCTTTTATTGCAGAAAAAATTTTAAATACACTAACAAATGGAGCAAATCGCGCAGTTAACCCAACATATCATTTTAGCTTCTAGAACCAGAAGTCTTCTGCCATTCTGCAGTCAAATTTTAAACATATGACCAGGTTTTCACATTTTCTTGTAATCTAAAAATTTAGCTTGTTGAATAGTTTTGTTTTTTGTAATCCTGGATATTTGGCAAGTGTTAGCCGTGTTATTATCATTATTTTTTTTTATCCATTTTCATATGTTATGTATATTCCCACAGCTTTGAATAGTACAGTAAAAACACTGGAGCCCTGTGGTTTACCACTGAGACCTGACAATAAAACACTGAGTTTCTACCTCCTTGGGGAAGATCAATACAGAGGATAACTATTTCCGGGAGAGACATATCCCCAGTGGGAAGGAGCAGCTTGTATTTTGACTCACTCACCATGGTCGTCTCAGCAATGGATCCGAAGCTGTTGATGAAAATGTTGCAGCTCACGTTCACGGGAGGACCTGCCAATCAAGAGAGATTCCTGCTTAGCCTCGGGCCATGGAGAAATCCACAGTATAGGACCTATTCCAGAACACTGACTTCAGGGACGGGTCCCCTTGATGGAAGACCTCCTTACTTGCCTGCTACCCCACCCCCAAGCACAGGAGGGGTAGGGGGGGGCTCCATTTAACATCTCTATGCCAGACTTCCTTGTCCCCAGGTGAGCAGCAGGTATAGAACACCAGAGGCTGAGCTGAGATGTGCTTTCATTAACACAGGATGATTCATCATGCTGCCATATGGTTGAAATCCCTTCCACAAACCCCACTGGCTGCCTCCTAATTTATGTCTGAAATGTATTTATGGCTCCAACATTTGGAGGCCATCTTGGGAATCGCAAGGAACAGCAAGTTCCTTGCCCTGAACTTATGAACTAAGAATGATTGCCTGAAAGGGCGATGATAGGAATTACCAGTGGAGAATCCAGAGGGAATCTCAAGGAAAGTCCACATATTTGTTAAACATTTTCAAGGCAAGTTTTTTTTTAATTTAATTTAATTTTTTTTTTTATCTTACAGCCAAAGATAGGAAAGAAGTGGAGGAATATTTGCTGCATTGGTATCTCCTTGTTGGAGAGCATTCTGTCTAGCTGGAGCCCAATTTCTTTTATCATATTTATTATAGCAGTTACCACTTTCCAAGCAATATAGCATTTGCTGCTGTGCTAAGTTTTACTAAAGATCATCTCATTGCATTCTCCCAACAACTTCATGAGAAGGAATGGTTATGTTAGCTGATGAGGAAACAGAGGCTCTGAGAGGTTAAATTATTTGCCCAGTGGCCACCACTGTTATTCAACGGTTGAGCCAGAGTTTGAGTTCAGATTTGCCTTCTACCAAAGGCGGTCATCATAATGTCTACACTCTAGGAGAGATTCAGGGGAAGGAAGAGGCATGCTTGAGTTACAGACAGTGGCAGAATCCAGAATTTTAATCACTGGGCTTCCACATTTGCTGACAAGAGCATCAGTGTAAAATAATAAAAGAGGAATGCAAGACCTTGGGTATGGGTGATAAAAACAGCAGGAGTCGGGCTGGAGTTTGTAGCTAGAGAGCTTGCCTAGCATGTGTGAGGCACTGTGTTCTTGATTCTCAGCACTGCATGTAAATAAGTAAAATAAAGGTACATCAACAACTAAAAAAAAATTAAACAAAACAAAGCAGCAGGAGTCTAGGTGAGAAAGGTTCTGAAGATTGAGACAGAGAAGACTTTGTAACAGTGATGACCTTGAGCTGAACTTGAGGGTGGTTAGAGCTTCCATAATAGGTCATAATCCTTCACAGGATGATTGCAATTTGCAGTTTTTGAAAATTTTTTAAAGTCCAGTTTCATGTTGATCCCCATGAGGGACTGAGGTAGGCAGAAAAGAATCATTGTCCCCACTTCATTTATGAGCACAGAGTTTTAATAACGGCCTCAGTCTCATTTAGCTGAAAAGTAGTGGGGGTGAAACTTTGGACTTGAACCAAAGTTTGCTGAGAGTGGAAAGAAGGAAGTAAATCTCTGTTTGTCCTCTGGTATCCAATCCATTCTGTTCTTCTTTTAAAGGTGCCCCAATTATTGTACCCAGACTTAGCCAAGATCTCCTTCTGTTCTGAGACCTTGGTGCATAGGAGGAGACTTAGGCTTGGGTTAGAATCTGGGTTCTTCCTCTGCAGGAGTGTCAGGACCTATGGAATTTAGGCATGACTCCAAGCACTCATTGGCTGTTTGACCTCAGGAGTGCCCCTCCCATTTGACAGGCCTCAGTTTCCCTATCCATCTGGAGAGAGAGTAGCTCTTGAACTAGGTAGCCATTCTCAGCCCCAGAGGGCTGGGATTATCTTAGGGAAGCTCTCCACTAAAAATTGCTCTGCTTCAAGATCCTTTTGAATTTCAGAGTTACAAAGTTTCAGGGCTGGAAGATTGCTTACAGGTTACCTCATCCTTGGCTTTTAAAACAAATGTGCAGACCAGACTCTAATGGGCACTAGAATTACCCAGGAAACTTGTTATTTTGCAGAATTCCTGGCCCAACCCCACACTTGGTGATGCCAGATCTCTGGAGATGGGCCCTGAGGCTATTGTTCAATGAGTTTCCTGGGTGATGCCCATGCATAGCCAGGTTTGGGGACTAAGGCAATTCAGCAGCTCTCCTCTCAAGACTGATACCTACGCACCCCCAGTAGGGGGATGCTCAGCCTGTCTCGAGCCCTTTTCCTATCTGGATAGCTCTCTGTGTTATTTTTCTCCCCCTTCCTTGAGTGGAAATGTGCCTCATTGTTACTTCCACGTAAACAAAAGCTTGTTCTTTTTTTTTTTTTTTTCTCTCCCTGTTTAGCCTCAGACTTCGGTTTTTTTTTTCATTTAGCCTCATACCATTAAGATGCCCCAAAGAGTTACTGCCCATGGCTAGAAATGACATGCAGGTTCCCACCCAGGCCCTGCAATTGTCTGGTACTGTGAAGCCCATATAAATTAGATCCTGATTTATGTGTGCAAGAGGGCGCCTGCCAAAAGGACCCCCTGGGGAGTTGCGGTTCATTGACATAAATCTGAAATTAAATTATCTCAAGAAAATTGCAATCAGGCTGCCTTTGGCAGCAGGATAATGTATATATTTCATTAAATATTAAAGTTTAATTTTGCTTTTGTGTGAGTGTTTGCATCGGGCTGTGCCCCTAATCCTGGGAGCCATTGTAATCCACGAATTCTTAGAAAAAGAGGCAGAACATCAGAGCTGGAAAGGCCTAGTCCTACTGGCTAATTTTACGGATGCTGGAAAACAGAGGCCCAGATACAGTGAATGATTGATTCAGGGTCACACTCATCATGTACATGGGGGAGGATTACAGTCCAGTTCTAGTGCTTTACAGCTGCAGTATGATTTGCATTACCCTTGGGCTCTGTGGACCATGCCTGTAGTTCCTGGCCACCCCTAGCTTTAAGAGCTGGGAAATTTCTGATGCCTTAAGGAAGCTGCTGAGTGATTGATTAATCATTCTGTGGAGTTTTTTTTTTTTTTTAAATGCTGGCTTCTCCCTATGTGTTGAGATCGTTGGGGGCCTGACCTACGTGCCCTTTTCAGGAGCCCTTTGGAGAACCTTTTTTGGGCCTAAGTGGAAATGCAAAGGAGATTGTGGGGCTCAGGGGTGGGATATCGCTCCTTACCAGCTTTTTAAACTCTCACCACAGAGAAAGTAGCAAACCCGTCCTTCAGTTCCTAACGTGACGCTCCAGAGTGGGAAGGGGAAGGGCCCTGATTCAGTGGTCTGGATGAAATAAAATGTTATTTCTTTTCTTTTTCCTGTGGTACTGGGGATTGAACCCAGGGCCTTGTACGTGCGAGGCAAGCACTCTACCAACTGAGCTATATCCCCAGCCATAAAATTTTTATTTCTTGAAAGTATTCCCGCTAAGTAAGTAAGTAAATAAATAAATGAGTAAACAAGCGTTAGATAAAGAAGGGAATCATAGTAGCTGGATTAAGATCCCTGGTCTTGACAGCATGGATTGGGAAAGTCATTTTACAGCTCTAAGCCTTCACCTCGCCTATGTGTTGACTCATTGGGTCACTCACTCATTTATGGAGGGTTTATTGAGGGCCTTTCCTATGCTGGCATAAGTGACCCACCCTGGGCACACCCACGTGGAACAAATGAAGGAATCTTTGTCAGGAGAGCAAGACCATGACCCCAGAGGATGAAGTTCTGAGAGAGTCCACCAGGGGGCGTGGTGGACTGGAATTCCTAAGAAACCTCTAGTGGTAAAGGATGGGACCTGGTGGGGAGGCTTATAACCCATTCCCCGTGGGTTGGGTTCAGTCAATGATGTTTTTAAAGGTGGTGACTTAATTGTCAACTTAGAGAATATTGGATAAAACCCTAGATTTAAGTCCTATGTCAAGGCCTGGCATCCCAGGGCCCACATTCCTTCCTGCCAGGAGCCACAGGCAGGAGTTAAAGAGAGGCTACCCTTCGATAAGCTTGTGTCTTCTGATTTTTTTTTTTCTCCTCATCCTGTTTCATTCATGAGAAATTCTTGCCTGGCCCATCAGGGTATTTGAGATTGTGACTCTGGTGAAGGAACTGGGTCAACGGATTGGGTCAACTGTGCTATGCCTGCAACCTCAGGCCTGACTCACCCGTCTTGCTAATGATGATGGAAAATATGGCCTCAGAGGCAAGGGGCAGGGGCAGGGGTAGTGTAGGAGTGTTAAGGTGAACAGGGTTGGGGGGGGGCCCAAACACAAACCTGAGTGCATCTCATGGACTGTTTTCTATTTGCAGAGACTTGTGGATAGAGCCCTCTGAGAAGGGGACTCAGAGAACAGGGGCAACCTGAGCCAATATCAGAAAGCCATTACAGCTGTCACATCCCTTGTTTGCTCTTGGACTGGAGCCCAGAGGAGCTGAGGAAGGGCATCTGGAATCAGGAGTTGGTTTGGAGGTTGACCTGCAGGTCCCTGGAGTAAGATTTTTGCAGGGGTGCTAGGAGGAAGGTCATTAAGACCCCCAGACTTGAACGAGGCAGTTTAAGGTGATTACACCTTCAAGGCCTCAGCAGACATAGAGAACTGTTCTCTTGTTATAGACATTGAGATCTCAAGGCCCTATGAGAGCTCAGAGAACCTTCTCCGATCGCCTGGACTAGAGTTTGCAATTTGATAAACCACAGGTGTATCTAGGTCACAAACAGGTTTCATTTGAATTGACATGTTTAGATGTTAGGAAGTCTCACAGATCTTGATTTCTGGCTCTTCTCAGACTACCGGGTTCTTTAGTAACACGGGGCCAACATTCCTATAGGACCTGCAGTCCGGGACTTAGGGGAGGCCTCTCCATTCAGAGAAGACTGCACTTCATTTTGTCTATGGTCTGCACACCCCCTATTTTTTTCCATGGGAACCTTTCAGCAGATGAATTTGAGTTGGAAGACCTTTATCCAAAACAGACGGAAGTGGAGCTGCTTGGGAAAAGGTGAGGTGGAATTGATGATAATACCCCCTTGTTTCTCCATTTTGGGGCACCCGATGATAACCCCAAAGCTCCACAAAGCATATGTTTTAAAAGCTGCAGGTGTTGCCAACCACATCTCCCAGAGAGAGGGAGTGGCTTATTCAAGAATAAATTTGTAGCTGGGTACAAGGGTGCATATTTGTAATTCCAGCAGCTTGGGAGGCTGAGGCAGGAGGATCGCTAGTTCAAAGCCAGCCTCAGCAAAAGCGAGGTGCTAAGCAACTCAGTGAGATCCTGTCTCTAAATAAAATACAAAATAGGGCTGGGGATGTGGCTCAGTGGTTGAGTGCCCCTGAGTTCAATCCCTGGTACCCCCCCTGCCCCCAAAGAGTAAATTTGTGCCTGAGCCAAAACTAGAACCTATTTTTCCACATTCTGTGTTTATCCTCTGTCTACACCAGAGGTAGTAAATAGATATTAATGTACTTATTGACTTCTAGTAGCCAGAAGTACGGTTGAGTCAGATTCTCTGAGGCTTTGTCTGGGCTTGGTGGGAGAGGAGACTGAGGAGACTGAATTGATGAGCAATGTCTGTCCTGGGTACAGAAAGAGTATTGGGATTTTACCATCTGCATAAATACCATGTTGTAATTTGGGAAAGCATTTTCTTATGGATCTGAAAGGAATTTTTTTTTCCTCTACCTTTAAAATTGGGCCTGATCCTGGCATCATATCCAGAAGTTCTGCCCATCAGCTTATCCAGGAAATCCGAGGGTGACATCGGCTTGGGCGCAGAGCGGGCAGCTTCAGCCTCCTTAGAAGCAGCAAGGCTAAGAAGAGCAAGAGAAAAGCAAAGGTTAACGGTGACCCTTTCTCATGTGGTGATCAGATCCCAGCCTTGTCCCGCCCTGTGGAACCTCTGGAATGTTCTAGCCCCAGAAACAGTCATATGGTCTCTAATGAAGGACGGCCCAGGCTAAACTGTTTACCCAACCCAAATATAAACCACTGTGGGATTCTGGCAGGCAGCCAAGTGTCTGACTGATGCTGAGAAACTACGGACTCCTGTAAGGTGTCATTTCTGGGATTTGGAGGAAATCACACTTGGCTGCTGTGTTCCCCTAGGGGGTGAGATTGAAGGGTTAACCCTTTGACAGCCTCTGCCTGGGTATCTGCCCTCTCGTAGGTCCATGGAGCAGATAACTGAACGAACCTTGGACAGGGAATTATCCAGGCTCTCTCCCCAAGGCGTCTTTTTAGAATCAGTCACTGAGTTAAAAAAGAAAAACAAAAGTTGCCAATGTCAAATGCATTTGGCAATACAAATCCAACCAGACATCCTCACCTCAGGTCTACACAGAGCTTTTAACAAATTCATATATGTGTGCTTCTGGGGCTACTATCTCATGCAACACGCATTTAAAAATTGCTTAATTGGAAAAGTTGAGACCCAGCTCACAGAAGAAACTAACGTAGATTCCAGAGTCAGTCAGTGGTCTTTGTCTCAAGAGTTGGGTACTTTGAACTCAAACTCCTGGGAACGCCTCACATCGTTTCTGTCCCCCACTCCCTCAGCAAAGCAGTTTCACATCCTCACAGTCTGAATCGCTCATGTCTAGGAACAGTGACCTTCCACCTGACAACCTCTCAAAGGTGCACAGATTTCAACAAAGTCAAGATCTGAGGCTCCAGGTTGAGGAACAATCGTTGGGTTGCTTGGGCCACTGAACTCTCCTAATCCTGAAATGACCCCCAGAGCAGAGCCAGAGCCAGGTGCAACCCAGAGCTCTGTGCTTGCGGGGCTGATGTGTTGGAGGGAGCGTGGGGAGAGACGTATGTCAGGGAGTTAAGTAGGACATGGCGGTCCCCAAAGATTCCTTCTCAACTTATTCTTCAGGCCAGCTCCCTTTCTGATCTCCTCAGTTGTAAGTGTTCAAGGGGTCTGCTCTAAAGGACGACTCACACGTCTCTATCTCGACTCTGGGCTCTCCCTTGAAGGCCTCTTTCCTCAGTTGCAAACACCTGCAGGCCCTGTGCCTCAAGTCCACCTGTGACTGCTACAGTTTCCTTCCCAAACTTGCCCTTCCAGATCCCAGTTTCCCCAGAGGACGCCAATGTATCCCTGTTCTCTAGGACTAGAAGACCCTCTCTTGTCCCCCTCTCCTGGCTCATCCCTCCTCTAGCAGGTCCCGTCAAGGCACAAGCCAGGTCACTTTGCAGCATCAGTATTTGTGCTTGTCTTACAAGAGTGGAAATCGTGGTGGTTTTATTTATTATTTGTTCTCTTAACCCCCCACGGTGTCTACCATAATGTCTCACACTTAATTGGAGCTCGGTAATTGCACGGTGAATGAATGAATGAATAAGATGCCACTTTAATCAAATATCCTGGCTAGTAGGAAGCGTTCATAAATATTTATATATGGATTAGCGATTTAAAAATAATGACACTATTTTACACAGTCATGAAAACACTGACACCATCTGGTATTCTTTTGAAGATTCAGAAGGTATTCTAGGATTAGACAATCTGAAGATACCTTATGCATACCCCGAAGAGCTAGTTTTGATGGACAGGATGAGGGAAAGGTGCATTTTTCTATGTGTGTGACTATGGATGCAGGTGAGTTTCTGAGATGTAGGTCTCTAGGTGTCCTGGGTATGATGTGCGTTATGTGTACAAATGGACAGACGTGCAGTATGTGTGCCGGGGTTGGAGCATGGACAGGAGTGTTTGTGGCTGTGCGGTGGATTGTTACATAAATATGTGCAAAACGATGGATACCTGTGTTTGTGATAAGGGTGGCATTTCGTGTGGGCATTTTTGTGTGTGTATGTGGGGTATACGGTCTGAATATATAAAATGCCTCTGTAGATTTTGTATCTTTGGTGTGTTTGTTTTTGAAGGTACTGTGAGATATAAGATAGCGCAGAAGAAGAAGAGAACAGGTGATTTGAAATCAGTTCTACCTCAGTTATTAGTTAGGTGTGTTACCTGGGGAAAGCGAAGTAACCTCTCTGAACTTCAGTTTTCTCATCTATCCCATTAGCTTCATACAAGGAGTATCTGAAATAGCACTGTAAATAATATCCAGGACAGTTCTTGGCACACAGGAGGCCCTCCACACAGTCTTCTTTATGCTGTGTGTGTGTGTGTGTGTGTGTGTGTGTGTGTGTGTGTGTATGTGAGGGCTTCTCCTCTCACACTGCTCCCAGGTGCACCATGGACCTGCATGGCTAAGCCCTCTCTCAGGCCCAGTGCTATCAGCCCCACAGTTTCAGCCTTTCCCTATTCAGCAGGAGACTCCTGGCCACTCTGCAGCTCTGGGGAGCAAAGGAGTCCAGGCACACAGTGGGTGATGTGAGACTCTTCTGCTTCTGATTCTCCCCTAGAACCTCTTTCAGAGTGGCAGTTTGATAGTCAGATTCGGGGACATAGCACTCCTCCCAGCAGCTACTAGAGCACAAGCCATCTCTTGGCTCTGAGGCCTCTTTCATAAGCCTGAATCCTATTAGGCGGTACAGTGGGAGAATGGATTCGTCCCCAATTATCCCAGACCGTTTGCTATTAGCATAACGTGCCATTTAATACTGGGATCCTCCACCGCTGTCCTCCACCGAGTCCTCTAGTTATTCCAGCTCACGCATCTGCAGCAAGGTATTTGCAGTCTGGTCACCTGGCCATTGGCTCACTGAAAATCCTGACGCTGAGGTGAACTGGAGGGGACTCTGAGAGGTTAAATAACTGGCTCGGGTCGCACGGCACTTTCTTTCTTGATTTATTTTGGTACCAGGGATTGAATCCAGGAGTGCTTAACCACTGAACCACATTCCCAGACCCTTTCTTATATTTTATTTTGAGACAGGATCTCACTGAGTTCTTTAGGGCCTCACTGAGTAGCTGAGGCTGGCTTTGAACTCGAGATCCTCCTGCCTCAGCCTCCCAAGCAGCTGGGATTACAAGTGTGCACCACCGCGCCCGGCCACAAAGCACTTTAATGAGAGAAGGGATAAGAACTCAGATTTTCAAGAGCTGTCTTGTAGAAATGCTACGACATAAGGAAAGGCCTTTTGTAAATGGTGAAGACTGTAAATCAGGATAGCTACTATGATTGTTATTTGTTTTTTTATTTTCTTTTTTTCCATATGTTTATTGGTGTACTGTAGCTGTAAATAATGGTGGGATTTGTTGTGTTGTTCCGTATTTATATATGCCACAATAAGACAATATGATCTGGCCAATCATTCCCCGGTATTTCCCCTTTCTCTTTCCTCCTCCTTCTTCCTGGACTCTTTCCTCGACTAATCTCCCTTCAATTTTCGTGAGATTCCCCCCAAAACCTCTCTTTACCTTTTTCTTCTCTAGCTTCCCCATGAGAGAGAAGACATGAGATCCTCCACCTTCTGAGTTTGGCTTATTTCACTTAACGAAATGGTCTCAAGTTCCCTACATTTTCCTGCAAATGACATAATTTCATTCTTGTTTTTTCATGACTGACTAAAGTTCCATTGTGTTTATGTACCACCTTCTCTTTATCCGTTCCTCCAAGGGTCAGAGGGCTGGTTCTGTGGTTTAGCTATCGTGAATTGTGCTGCTCTAAAGATGGGTGTGCATGTTATCACTGTAGTATGGTGACTTTAATTCTTCAGGATAAATACCAAGGGATGGCATAGCTGGGTCATATGGTGGCCCTATGTCTAGCCTTTTGAGGGAATTTTATACTGATTTCCATAGTGATTGTACTAACTTACAACTCCACCAAGGGTGTAGAAGTGTACCTTTTCCTCCACATTCTTTCCAGCATTTATTACTATGTTTTTAAATTTGTTCTTTTTAGTTATACATGACACTAGAATGTATTTTGACATATTATATACACATGAAGTGTAACTTCTCATTCTTGTGGTTGTATATGATGTGGAGTTACACTGGTCGTGTATTCATATATGAACATAGAAAACTTATGTCTGATTTAGTCTATTGTCTTTCTCATTTCCATCCCCCTCTCCCTTTCCCCTATTTGGCCCTGTCCAATCCAGGGAAACCCTCCCCCCCACCTCCAGCCTCTTGTGGGTCAGCATCTGCATATCAGAGAGAACATTAGGCCTTTGGTTTTGGGGGATTGGCTTATTTTACTTAGCCTAATAGTCTCCAGTTCAATCCATTTACCAGCAAGCACTATAATTTCATTCTTCATCACTGAGTAGTACTCCACTGAGTATGTGTAACACATTTTCTTTATCTATTCATCTATTGAAGGGTACCTAGGTTGGTTCCGTACTTTAGCTATTGTGAATTGAGCTGTTATAAACATTGATGTGGCCATGTCACTATAGTATGCTGAATTCAAGCCCTTTGGGTGTATATATTGAGAAGTGGAATAACTGGGTCAAGGGTAGTTCCATTCCAAGACTCTCCATCTTTCTTTCCAGAGTGGTTGCACCAATTTGCAGTCCCACCAGAAATATATTCCTATATCCTCACCAACATTTATTGTTATTTGTATTCTTGATAATTGCCATTCTGACTGGAGTGAGATGAAATCTCAGTGTAGTTTTAATTTGCATTTTCTAATTGCTAGAGATGTTGAACATTTTTTTAAATATATTTGTTGATGGATCATATTTCTTCTTCTGTGAAGTGTTTCAGCATCTATTATTGTTTGTGTTCTTGATGGCTGCCTTTCTAATTGGTGGGAGATGAAATCTCAGTGTAGTTTTGATTTGCATTTCCCTAATTGCTAAAGATGTTGAACATATTTTCATATATTTATTGACCATTTGTATTTTTTCTTTTCAAAAGTGAGGGGATTGGGATGATCTCCTAAGAATCCTTTTCAAAAGAGTCTGTTCATTTCATTTTCCCATGTATTAATTAGGTTCTAAGTTGGGTTTTTTTGAGTTCTTTGTATATTCTGAATATGAATCCTCTGTCAGAAGAGTAGCTAGCAAAGGTTTTCTCCTATTCTGTAAGTTCTCTCTTCATATCCTAATTGTTTCCTTTGCTGTGCAGAAGCTTTCAACTTGATGCTATCCCATTTATTAACTCCTGGCATTATTTCCTGAGTTTTAGGAGTCCTATGGAGAAAGTCATTGTGTACATCTATATATTGGAGAGTTGACCCTATGTTTTCTTCTAGGAGTTGTATAGTTTCTGATCTAAGTCCTAGGTCTTCGATCCATTTTTAATTGACTTTTATGCAGGGTGAGAGATAAGGATCTAGTTTCATTCTTCTACATATGGATAACCAATTTTCCCACCACCATTTCTTAAACAGGCAGTCTTTTCTTCAATGTATGTTTTTGGCACTTTTGTCACAGATCAGATAACTGTATCTGTTATTATTTGTTGTTGAAGCTTGTTAGATCCTGTTGTATCCCAGATCATCAAAACACACATCTGACTTCTAGTGATCCTGACACGCACAGCTTTGACTGACAACACTTGAAAATGGAGAAGATACAATCGCCAGATACCAAAGGATCCTTTGTTAAGAGATTCACAGCAGAATTCTTTGAAATTTTGAGGTTCTCTGGTCCAGTCTTTCCCATGTATCATTTACCAGTGGTTTTCTGTGATCCTTTTATAACTCATGTTCTGTTTGTATACCACCTCTACTATTTACTTCACTTAAAAAAAATTAAATGGTCTCACTTCTGTTAAATGTACACTCTTTCTTTGTAAAAAAGGAAACTACATTTTACTACTCATAAGTGGAAAACTTGTGTCACTTCCTGTAATAGAAGATAACAATAATAGCAAGTGTCATGAGAATAGGCAAAAAGAGAAGCATTTAAGATGCTGGGCTGTTGCTGCCTCTTGTCAGAGTCCTGAATCTGCAGGCTGCTCAAAGGAAGATCAGCAGTGTTCGAAGGCGTTAGAGACGTACTGACACCTCACTGAGACTTGTTTAGATGCAATGATGGTTAAGAGGATGGGTTCAATAATAACTTAATGTTATTTGTGTATATTCAATGATGATAAATCAGCCCCACCCCATTTCTCACAGTTCTGGTTCAAAAGTTCCCCAGTGTTTTCCCCTGTGAAATACAAAGGGTCTCCTTTAATGACAAAATAGCCATTTCCCTCACTTGGTAATCCTATATTTAGACAGTACAATTTGCACAGGATTATTTTAAGCCTCCCCCCACCTATAGGGCATCTGTGTTCTGTGCCTCTGAGTAGAGTAAACACGCATCAGGGGACACTGAGACACATTTGTAACTCTGTTGGTCTTAAGCATTTGCTCCTAGACTCTGAGATGCTGAGCAGAGAAGCTGGGAATGAATCTGAGAAAGCAAACACTCACTAGGATTTTCTGACCTTATGAAAGTATTTGGAAATGATACAAATTGTTTCAGGGATTACTGAACGTCATAGGTGGGTCAGGCTCAGTTTAGACAGCTTTGATTAGTAGTAATCTTTGAAGGACAGCGAGGACTTCTGGGATCAAGTTTTCTGTTCCCTACTGACGGCTTATGGTGATAGGTACTTTGGGTGGACCATTAGATGGCTGTCACCTCTAGTTGGGATTTGTCACATTGAGAGTGTGGTATTTAAAGAATCATGACAAAGACCACAGAAAGGTTTAGGAACAGATTTTGACAGAGGCCATGGGCTGTCATGAAGTGGGGACTGTGTGACCTTGGGTGAGCCAATTCCCCTCTTGTCTTCCAGCTTCCCAAAGTTATAAAGTGAGGGAATCGGGGTGATCTCCTAAGAGTCCTTTAGTTGTAAGCCAGCATTTTATGAATCTGTAATATTCTCTCTTATTGTTCATGCATCTGGTCTGAGAATCTGACTTTGCCTGAACTCCTGTGGGGAAATATGTTTATCTTGTTTCTTTCTCATCCAGTCTCAAGATCTCTCTCCAGTGAGCCAACTGATTTCTCAAGAATTTGGTGGAAGGAAGGCCAGATGGATGCTCAGATTCTCATTCTCCAGTTACAACATCAATTGGAAACAGAGAGTCAATGTGAAACTGTCAATGTGAATTTCAGATGAACTGGGGTTTGCCAAAAGAGTGGGGAGTAATGATTTCAATTCTCCCATCCAGGGCATCACACCTCCCAGAACCACTCTGGCTTCGCAGGGCTGTTCCCAGAGTCCACTGGCCTTGTTCACTTTGGGTAGGAAGTCCTGGAGGTCAGGTAGGAAGAGGAAGGGAAGGATAGGTGAGGGGCAGAAGAGGGACCGAGAGGCTGAGGGTAACCAGAGGTGGGACTTATGGGGCTAGAGACTGAGGAGGAAAGGAGGCAGGAAGTGGGGAGGAAGAGGAGAGTGTGACCGAGGAGGAGATGTCTGAGGCATGTGCTGTGCTGTTACCGAGGAATTGGGTGTGCCTAGAGGTTGTGCACTCAACTGCTGTGGATGGAAGGGCAGTGATGGGGGTTGGGGTGATTCCAAGAGGGTTTGGAGGTGCAATGGCTTTTGTGGCAAAACTTGAAGCTTGGTATGGACTTGGCTTGGAGAAATAGGAGAGGAAGTTTGCTTTAGGTAAAAGGAGCTGCTTGTGTAAAGTCTAGAGGCGAGAGAACTTGGAAAAGTGAAAGAAGTTTGATGCATGTACAAGATGTGGGGAGGTAGGGACCATGGTAATTGATGAAGATGGAGCACTAGTGTCCGCAGGAGTTGCAAGGATGGGATCCTCTGGTCTGTGTCCTTATGGTGTGTCTGAAAGTTCAGGTAAGGTTATCCTTCCTCAACCCATTTATGGTAACAATACTTAATCTGATGTCTCATCTCTCATCTGGTTAAACTGAACCGTGGCCTGGCCAAGCTTGGGGAATGGGTCCTCCAAAGACACCACCCAATGGTCAGTGTCTTTGGTTTCCACGCAACTTGTCCTCTGACTTGACCCACTTTGCCTCGGCAGGAGGTACTCAATGAACTGGAATTTATTCTGTGCTGAGGATGCCTGGTCAACTAGTCCAGCGTTGTTGGAGGGCCTGCTCTAGGTCACCCTGGGCATTTTATTAATACACAACTATCAAGGTGGCTGTGAAATTGAGCATAGAGCATTGAAGTAGGAACCAGGAACCCTGGGTAGCTTTGGATGGATGTCCAACTTTCTCTGTGAACTTAGTCCCACTACTTTTCCTAGGTGGACCTCGGTTTCCTTGAGTGTAAATGGCAGTTTTTGATTATGGCAAATAGTTTTACCTGGAGCGCTGATACCACTGGTCTTAACTGCTCAGAGAAGGATTCTGGGGCTGAACCAGAGGGAGGAATAGTGGGATAGATTATCAGTCTCTGCCAAGGCCCTGTGCTGGGGAGTAGTGGCACTTCTGGCTTCCATGGGCTCTCTTGCTCCAAAATCCTATGACTCTTTTGATTTGTTCAGCACTCCTTGTATGCATAAGCATATGAGGGTGGGTACAGGTTAAATATGTTACTGCCTACCAGAAAAAGTGCCCCAGGTGGATGGAACTTGTCTGTCTTTTTTGGTGCCTGGCATGTAGTAGCAATCCGTAATCATTTGTTGAATAACATTTGCCCTCTAATTATTTCTTGTTCAGTGGACAGAATAGATTAGGTACTTTAGCAATCATTATAAGAGGTGGTCACCTGTTTGAGGTGGCGTAACTGGACCGCTCTGGTATTTTGGAGGAGGAAGGCAGTATTTAGGAGGCGGCGGTGGGGCGGATTCATCAGAGAAACTTTGAATTTTGCTGATATTAGTTTCTGTGTAATTTTAAAAAGATTCAACATATGGCCTTGTTCAAGTTGGGCATTTGAGGGAGAAAGACTTCTCCTGCTCCATTGCAGGGGCTCTGCTTTTGGGAAAGGAATTGGAGGGTAAAGGACTAGGTGCTGTAGGCCCCTGGGGATAGGTGGAGCTAAGCCAGAGTGGCTCTCTTGGTCTTATGGAAGGAACCAGTTTCCTATTCCTGGTTGGTACTTGCCGTGCAGCTTGGGCCGGCTGGTTACCCTTGTTCTTGCCTGAGTTTTATCATCAGATCAACATCTGGCTTCCCCCAGCCAGCTGTGCAATTCTGATTTTGTTTGATTTCTGTAAGGGGCTTAGGCTGGCAGGGGAGTGCCTGACGTTTTATCACTCTTACTTCTTGATCTGCTCAGCACCCCTGGGAGCACAATGTCACAGTCGGCATGTCCTGAGCCCAGGGTCTTAGGGAACAAGACACACTTCTCTCCTTCTTGTTCCCCCTTCCATAGCTGAATCTCCTCCTACAAGGGGCCTTCTCTGGGTAAGGAGCATATGCACTTTCACATGATTCTCTTGTGATAGCAAAATACAATCCTGGATTCTCGGAGCCGGCAGGAACCTTGATATTCTATCTGCTTCTGCCCCAGATTCTCTAGGGATCCCTTATGCTATCATCAATTCTAGTCTATTCCTCTAGACGAATAAGTTTTGTGATTTATTTTATGTACCCCACAAAGCAGGGTCAACAATAGAATGAGGTGCATGAGGTGCCTAGCAAAACTCCAGGAAAACTCTCAGGCTTGTGCAAGTACCAACTGTGCCCTGGCAGGGACCACAGGCTGAGTGTGTCCTTAAACTTGGTGCCTTACTTGCCTTCCCTGAGTCCTGGCCTTGCTACTGCATCTTAGAGCATTAAGCCCCACTCTTCAGGGTAGGGATTTCTTGTAGATTGTCTGAAGAGGAGACTCTACCTCTCATATAACCCATTTTATTTCCCCAAAGCTTCATTTTGGTTTTTCTTCTTTAGTGATAAGAAATAATAACAACTAAGCACCTACTATTCCTATTATGCACTCTAAAAGACACACTCCACGCCCCCCCCCCACATATTGGGGGATACTGAAGATTAAACTCAGTGGCACTAGACCACTGAGTTTAATCCTCAGTAGGGGTGCTGAGAATTGAACCCAGTGCCTCACACATGCTAGGCAAGCGTTTTACCACTGAGCCATAATCCTGGCTCCAGCACCTCACTTTTGCTGAGGCTGGCTTTGAACTTGGGATTCTCCTGTCTCAGCCTCCTGAGCTGCTGGGATTATAGGCATGTGCCACCGCACCTGGCTCCCACTATGCATTTTGTATCATTTCATCCTCCAAACAGCCTGAGAAGTGGAGATGTTTGTTCCTATTTTATACATAGGAAAGTCGAGGCTTGATTGAGCGGTGATTTGACCTGCCCAGCTCTGGTCTTCCACGCTGCACTGATGCTTTCTTTTCTCTTGTCTCCTTTCCCCTTACTCCATGTGTATGTGCCAAGCCTAGACGCATGGAAGCCTTCAGTCTTTTCTGGTTCAAGGGCAACCTTCAGTTCAGTAACCTTCCTTTTCCTCAGAATCAGGGTGTCAAGCAAGGTCTTGTGTAGACAAGACCCAAAGCACGATTCCCACAGTCTTCTTTTTGGGCTCTTTGTAGACATGGTTTTCATGAAACACAGAGCCTGGTGCATGATCATGGCTTCATAGATTTTGTTGACTAGTTGCTATGTACCTGTAATTCCAGATTTAGCTGTGCAGCCATGTAGCATCAGTGATGTGTTTGGATGGAGTCAAAAAAAAAGCCCTGAACTCTGTTCCTGGTACCCTTCACCCCTTAGGGAAAATGCTTAATGTCCTCTGGGGAAATCTAAGGTGGAAAAGTAGGGAAGAAGTCCTCTCTCTCTCTCTCTCTCTCTCTCTCTCTCTCTCTCTCTCTTTATTTTCCCTAAGAGAATCGAGCCTTCCTATGCAATGACTTGGGCAACTGACCTAAGCCAAACCTATATGTCTGTTCATAAACTCCGTGTTCCTGCCTCTAACGTCACTCCCTATAATCCTACAACAACTATGTCACTTGGCCCTGATTGCCCCTATATGTCTCATTTGGGGAAATCTTCCTGTGCCTCTCACTTTCATTGCCATTCTGTAGTCTGATCATTTGGTGAAAAAACTCTCAGTGCAAGCCTATCTGCATTGTGCACCTCCATGTGGTACACCGTGAGGGGTCCTGGGGGTTTTCCAAAGGTGTGAGTGCTGGAGGCCAGGCCTATGGGGCTTATTCTGCCTGAGTAAAAGCTCTTAGCAGGCCCTGCGTAATTAGCATGCATGCCACGAGCTGGACAGAGAGAGCAAATGGCTCTCATTACCTTCAATGCAGCATTCTTTTTAATCAGATAAATCACACTACAGAAATGCATCTTTACAGAGGATGGAGCTCAGAGCTTCTGGACAAAAAGTTTTGGGAAAAACAATGACAATGATCAGCAGGGATTGGTCACTTGAAGCCTCGGGGAGGGGTATAAATAATGGGAAGAAATTGTAATAGCATCAAAATAGATGGAGACACTGGATCAGCCAATGAGAGGAATAGCTAGCTACCACTGAGAATTCACGATGGGCTGGACACGTTCCATACGTTACCATATGTAATCTTCCTAGTCATCCCCATGATGGCATCATTATCCCCATTTTATAGATGAGGAGGCTGACACATTGGTTTTCAGATATTTAGCCAAGATCTTGCAATTGGTGAATGGTAAGTCCATGAGTCAACTGGTCTCTAAAGCCCACACGATTAACTACCACAGTCTATTGCTTCCTTCAAGTGATAGTGATTTGCAAAGTCCCTCTGAGGAGCTGCTCCAGTTCATGATAGAAATGTTCCCATGACTTTTTGGAATTACAAGAGAGAATCTGGAGCAGGAGAGAATTGGAAAGTATGGGTTGGGAGCCACGTGGCAATCGTTTGCACACATATAACACTTTCCATTTCTATGGCACTTTCACATCCACAACAGTCTTTGATCCCCACAACCTCCTTGTGATAGCATCTCCATGTGCAGATGATGGTGATAAGGCTCCACTGGAGGATGAGGGACTTGCTTGGGGTCTTGGATGGTTCAAGCATAACTTAAGGGGGGATCTCTAAGTGTGTCTGAGACACCTGCTTGACCACCTGGCCACCCCCCCCACCACCAAGTGAAGCATGGGGTTGGGTAAACCTTCTTGACTATTTATTAAATTGATTCTATCAACATTTCTCTGAATTCAACTGTCTTTCATTTTACCCCTTTCTGTCCCAGTTCTCTCATCCTTAAAATAGTCTCAGTCTTTACCAAGGGCAGGCATTGTTTGAATGGTAAAAGCACTTTCCACAGTGCTTTTACAAATGCTGTGGAAAGAAACTCTTCTTTTTCAGATTTGTTAACTTTAAAAGGCACTCTGAGGGAATGATCATTCCATCTTAGTTTATTATTTCTTTTATTTACTTACATATTCAAAATAATAACAACAACAATAATAATAATGACAAAAATGATTACAGAATGACTATTATGTGTTCAAGTACTAAGTGCTAGAGCAGGATATAAATAAAAACAACAACTGCTAGTCCTTGTTGAGTGGCTCTGAAGTACCATGTATTATACTAATAGTTTTGTGTGTAATAATATTTAATCTCCCCAATAACTCTGTGAGTTAGGTATCATATTCCCATTTTACAGATGAGGAAACTGTGATTCATAAGATTAAATGGATTATCCAGGTTCACCTGCCCTCACAGCCTTCTCTTTTACCTTTATCAATGATGAACATGTGATAACCATTGCTTCCCAGGGACGTTCCAACTAGTAGAGGAAAATCTCTGTGAAGACAAATATGTGCTTGCCTTTCTGGGCCTATTAGGAAAAAGTACATCACTTTCCCCTCCCAAGTCTACACTATTTCTAACCTGTAGTATAAAAAAGCCAAACTGCAATAAACCCATGGGAAACGCATCAGCACAAATGGTGCCACTGATCCCCTCCAATGGTTTTCATTGGAATGAAGTTTGTGTGGTCTTCAAACATTCAGAAGATTATGGTGCAAAGGATGATGTCCAGAAAACAACCAATCCTTGCTAGGCACCAAGGAGGAAAGGATCTTAAATTGTAGAAAGAGCAATTTTCAGCAAAACTCGAAGCTGACTTTAATAAGCTCAGGGACAGGTCTTCAGAAAATGAGCACTTTCCGATGAGTTAGGAGGGTTTCGCTGAAGCAGGTATTTGGATATTAACATAGAATTGTAGGGAAGATCCAGGTCTCTAGTTCTCCAAATTGGTGATTCCCTTGAATCTCCAATCCAGAATCAAAGCTACCGCTATTCTCAGTAGGGTAGAATCTGTCTCATGCGTCAGGTTCCAAAGTCTTGGGAATAGATGGGTAGAAGGGCCAGACTTCAGGGACCTAGTCATCTTGTGCATTAAAAACAACAACAACAACAACAACAACAAAAGTTTGTTGACCATCTGCTATTAATTAATGACTGTATAACACAGTCCTGCAAGGTCAGTAGGGATTGTCATTTCTGGTTTATATATTATGCAAGAGATGACTCAGAGATGAACTGAGAATAGTGATAGCTGTCAATGGTCTAGTAGTTTCTAGATGCCATGCACAGAGTTGAGAACCTTTTCCTAGGAACTTTTTAATCCTCCTTAACAACCTTAAGGAACATCAACCATGTTCTTCTCTGTTTTTCAGATAAGGAAATTGACATTCAGAGAGGTCGACTGAACCAAGGTGACATGGAGGCAGAGTCGATACGTGAATCCAGCTGAGGTGGAATTTTGGCAGAGGCTTTGGAACAGCTGTTCAAATCTGCTAGAACAGCTCACTCAAATATGCATTGTTTTAGATTTCTGCTCCTCTGTGGTGTAGTATAAGCTTCTATACAAAGTCCCCGGGAAGCCATGGGAGTATTAGGAGAATTCAGGAGGGGTGTTATGAACAGCTAGTAGGATTCAATGAGATGGAAAGAAGATCGATGTCTGATATTGGAAGAGCAAGGTGCTATGTCCAGGGACCCTTCCTGTTTTCAAATGAAAAGATATCAAGTATTTTCATCTTGGGGTTTTATTCCTCTTCACTTCCTGCCTCCAGGATTCCCTAGTAGGGTCACCTCTTTATAGCTCAGGGGGACAAGATCAGAGCCAAGTTCCCACTGCCTCCTGCTTTTTTTTTTTTAACTTTTATTTTATTTGTTTTTATATGGTGCTGGGGATGGGGGAACCCAGTGCCTCACCCATGCCAGGCAAGTGCTCTACCACTGAGCCACAACCCTGGCCCCTCCTGCTTCTTTTTGCATGTCACAGAGGCCAAGGGAAGTGACTCAAGGACTGGGACAAGCTCTGGGTGCAGAGGCAGACATCCTGAGTGTGACTTCTTTCTACCTATTGTGATTCTTCCCCTTATGATCTTGGACACGTCCCTTGTTATTTTAAACATCAGCTTCCTCACCCATAAAGCGTAGGTACCCTCTGTGTTAACTTGTAAAATGCAAGTTGAAATCATGTCGAGGACTGGGGTATAGCTCAGCGGTAGAGCTGTTGCCTTGCATGTGTGAGGCCCTGGGTTGGATCCCCAGAACGGAAACACCCAAACCCACCATGTCAATGAAAGTGGAAGATACGAAGCAAACAGGAACTCATTTTTTGGTGGAAGGCTGAAATAGTGTATGTTCCAGGGTTCAGCAGGTGGTCTCAGGGATCAAATCCAGGCTCTACCATGTATAAGTTATGTGGCTTGGGACAAGGAACTTATCCTAAGTCTTTGCTTTTATGTTTGTAAAATAGAGAGAATAATAGTTGCCTCTCACCACATTGTTAGAAAGAACAAATATTTTTTTATAGTGATTTCTTTGGTACTTGGTGCATTGTAGATGTTCAATATAACTCTTATTGATTTAAAGAGAGTTGGTTGAGCTAGGCTTTGTGATAGGGAATAAGTATATGAACTTCTACAGGGTTTCTTTGTGTGCCACACTGGAGTCTATGAGGAGACTGGAGTCCACCCACTCACACACCTAGAAGAGTCGCACAGCGCTCTCAGGTAATTCTATTGCTTTGCTCTTAGTAATTTACCACTTAAGTAGTAAATTAATAGCATTACTTTGGCATTTTAATCAATAGGATTAAGATGATCTGATGGTAACAGAGTAGTAATTGCTGCTACACAGATGGACCTTGTCCAGTGGAAACCTGATCTTCCCGAGCTGGCTGGCTGCCCTCAGACCAGATTCTTTCAACCCTTTAAGAAAACATCATTTTCCTCTGATGATTAAAGCAATAAATGCACATTGGAAAAATTCAATGAAGTTCAAATTAAAAAATAAAACCCACTTGGAAATCCCATTATCTGGATACCTACTGTTAACATATTGGTCGATTATTTTTTTAGGTTTATTTCCCCCCCCCCTCTATAGATCATAATCAGTTTTTGTTTCCTTCTTTTTTATGAACCAAAGATTCTAAGTGAGCATTTCCTCTCATTATTAAACCTTTAGAAACACACTTTTAAATTGCTACATATGCCGGGTGTGTGGCTGCTTTAGTGTTCACTTAGCTATCCTCCTGTGGATGGCCATTTATACCGTTTTCAATTTTTAGTGGTTATAAATTATGCTGTGAAAAACCCCCTTGGTGACAAACCTCTGTTCATGTCCTAGAAGCAAAAGTGCTGAGTCAAAGGGTAGGAATATTTCTGAGGCAGAAAGGCTCTACCAGTGTGGCAGTGCCCCTCCTAGCCCCCAGGACCAGCAACTTGGGGTGGGGGGAAGAAAATAAATTCTTCTTCGTAGTACAGAGTCTGTTACAGGCAAAGACCAAAGGCAGTGGTGAGAAGTGAAAGTGAAAGAAAGTGAAAGACTGCTTCTACATTTCCCTCTTTCCCTCACTGACTCATATTGCCCATGGAGCCACAGACCTGGGGACACGCTAGGGGGCAGATGGGGACATCTTTGTGATAGGTTGTTCAGAAGCCCAACATTGCTCCATGTCCTGCATCTCTTTGAGGATTAAATTGCTTTGCTGTTGTCTTCTGTTTTGTGTCACATGTCATCCCTGAAAACCCTTATATCTTCTAAATGCTTAAAATGGGAGGTGGGGATAGCATGGTGGGCCCCATGTTGATTGATGTTGATTGTGTCACTTAACTAGCTGTGTGACCTTGGGCAAGTCACTTAACTCCTTCAACTGTTTCCTTATCAGTAAAATAAGGGAAATAAGAGACCCCCTTCCTAGATTGTTGGAACTACCTGTGAACATATGTTATAAGGGCTAATCACAGTTGCCAGGCACATACAATCCATGGAGTATGATAGCCATTTTTCACAAATATAAAAATTAAAGTATCTCTTCATTGGTTTAGATATTCTTCACTAAAATTTTAGCCCAGCCTAGGTGAAAACAAATAATCCTGAGCAGGAAATACTGGATGTGGGCTGTACTTTAAATCTTGGCTAATTTATAGTATTCAGTTGTAGGTCCTGCATTTTAAGAGGGACATTAACAGCTGGATCAGGTCCAGAAAGGAACAACTGGGCTGGTAAACAAACTTGAAATTGACCTATAAGGAATAATTAAAGACTCTGTGGGTGTTTGGCTCAGAAAAGATTCAGGCAGAAGGGATCCGTCTGCTGGGCTGTTGTGGGGAAGAGGGAACAAACTTAATAAAATAATGATCTTGAGTATTTTTCTATTTTTCCAGGCATTGAGCTAAGCCCTCTGCAAATATGATTTTTTTTCATCTCCAAGACACTGTACATAGAGGATGCATGCATTTGTATTCCTATTGTACAAATGAAGCCACTGAAGCACGTGGGTGAAAGTGACTTGGTTCAAAGTTACCTGGCTAGTAGGTAGCAGGGCAGGGATGGAACCAGATCGTTCTAATTCCATAGTTTGGGCACCTTCTATAGCCAATGGACTGTTCTAAGAGACCAGGAAAGGCAAGTCTGACTTTCAAAGGGTACAGCTGCCTGATACTTGTAAGGAAAGAATATTTTGACCATGACAGTCCCCTGGTAGCGGGGGTGGCTGCCTAGGTAGATGCTGGATTTCTGGCCATCAGAAATGTTCAAGTAGAGGCTGTAAGGATGACATCTGGGGTGTATGATAGGACCGTGACTCTACTGAATGCTTGTGCTTTCTTGAAAGTTGCTTAACCTCTCTGAGCCTCAGTTTTCTCTTCCATAAACTGGGAATACTGGCTAATTCTAGAAACAGTTGGGGAGAATTTAAAAAACACAGACCAAATTTTTAGCTAAGAACCTAGTATACATTATATATTAAATGAATAATTATTTATGATTTGCATATTTTCATCTGCAGCTCTCATTTATATGATGACACTATCTACACACTTCATCACGGGGGTCAATTTCTGAGCTGAGCAGGTCTCCAGCAGCATGAGTTTTCTTTTTTTTTAAAAAATTTTATTTTTTTTTATTTTTTAGTTTTTGATGGACACAACATCTTTGTATGTGGTGCTGAGGATTGAACCCAGGCCGCACGCATGCGAGGTGAGCGTGCTACCACTTGAGCCACATCCCCAGCCCCAGAATGAGTTTTCTGAGGCAGGTAACTACTAGTTTCTGTCTCCTCTGGCCAGTGAGAGGTTGGACTTGAAAATAGGGGCAGTAGAATAAATAAATGAATGTTAGACTAAACTGTTAGGCCACAGAAGAGATATTATGAGAACAGAGATTAGAATTACTTTACCCATTGATCAAATATCAGATGGATTTCACTACGCTGTGTGGATCAAGGGACGTTCAATCAATGAAGGCAATGTTTGTCTTCCAAGGTCTGCAGGCCTGAGATGGCTCAAACAATCACCAAGAGATTAGCTAATAGGACTGAGTGTCAGTCCATGCTGAATCTTTTGGGTTGGATTATAGCCCCATTGGCCGTTAGACGAGGGTGGTTGGAGGCAGTGGTTTTGAGAAGATGCCCTTGGGAGATCTGTTTCCTGGGACTTTCTCCTTTTGGTGGTCCCCAGGGTTTGTTTTAGCAGGCACAATGTGACAATCTTGCAATTTTGGGTTTCTTGGGACATATTTCTAGTCATTTCACTGGGATGTCTTCCGGGGCTTGGGAATATGCTAATCATAACAATAGATATATTGTTGGGCTTGGAGGAGGACGACCTTCCAGGCAACCTTCTTTTCTCAGAGGGAACAGGGCAGCATCCTGCCTCCGATCAGGATTCATTCAGACCTCTGTTCTGTACACATCACTTTAGGCTGATTGTAAACCACCATCAGCCGTGGGCCTCACCAGAGGGAGGCATGGAGTTGGCTGCGAGAGGAGGAAAGCTTTAATTGCTGAAGTTCTTGATGCTTTCTTCCTCCTCCTTTTTGCAACAAGAGAAGCAGATTCCAGTTGCTCTGGAAGATGCCTTCTTTTCTTCTGTTTTCCTCCTCCTTTCATCATTCCTCCTTAGCATTTACTTCTTCTTTTCTGTTTTTTTTGACCTTCCATTACCTTCAATATGGCAGACCTGAGAGAGTTCTTAAAAGTCATCTAGTGCAAGCTACTCATCCACTTTACAGATGAGAAGACTGTGGTCCAGAGGAGACTCATACAGTGAGTTCCTGGTTGACCTGTGTTTAGTGTTTACTAATTATTACTAGGGGGCTGGGGATGTGGCTCAAGCGGTGGCGCGCTCGCCTGGCATGCGTGCGGCCCGGGTTCGATCCTCAGCACCACATACCAACAAAGATGTTGTGTCCACCGAGAACTAAAAAATAAATATTAAAAATTCTCTCTCTCTCTCTCTCTCTCTCTCTCTCTCTCTCTCTCCTCTCTCACTCTCTCTTTAAAAAAAAAATTATTACTAGGCTTATGTTTTCCTTTCTCTCCTCTTCCCTCTTTATTGCTCTCTTGATTTCTCTTTCCCTATCCTTTCTTGTTCATTTTTAAAATTTTCCATTTTATTTCTTGCCCAATATTATTATTATTATTTTTTTGAGACAAGGTCTGCCATGTTGCCTCTGTTGCCTTGGCTGGCTTTGAACACTCAGTTCTTCTGCCTCAGCCACCTGGGTCTAGAGATCAAATTGCACTCAACTCCAACATCTTTATTCATCTCATGTTTCTTCATAAATCCCATGGTGATCAATGGAAAGGAAATCAGGATTTTGGGCAGCAGAAATGAGGGGGAAGTGTGTTGACAGGTTCCCCCCACCTCTGTTTCCCCACTGGGAAAGGCTGTCATTTGGGGTGAGCACCTTTATTTCCTTCTTCACATCCTGCCCCCCCACATCCCTGGAGGACTTTGTATGCCTTTCTCATATGAAACATCCTTCATTTGCACTTGGATTGGCAAGGTGGCCTAAAGGGGTCCCAAGTTGGTAAGATTACTACCTTAGTCTATCCCTGAATGGAGATGATAATAGTACTTACTTCATAGGGTTGCTATAAAGATAAATATTTAATACATCCAGAGCTTTTAGCCTAGTTCCTCACATAAGCTCCAACTACACCTTATTTGCTAACCTTATTAATTATAAATATTATTAGAGGAATTATTGTCCATAAGGCAATGTTGGAAGTCACAGATGTCATTCTAACATGAGGAAGGAATCGAAGACTGTGAGTACATGACCCACCAGAGAAGCAATTTGGGTTTAAATTTAAAGTTAGGTTTGCTCAGAACTGGCCCAGTTTCACAAGTCCTTGTGATAGTTTTCACTTTCTCCAAACCCCAATGAACCACTTGCATAACATGCCACAAGTTTTGCTTGATTCACATACTGTTTTTTATTTATTTATTTATTTAATAAATACCGGATTTTCTTTATTTATTCATCTATTGACAGACAACTAGGTCGTTCTGCAGCTTGGCTGTCGTAAATTGTGCTGCTATAAATATGAGTATGCAAGTAATGCTTTCAATATGCTGATTTTAATTCTCTGGGGGTAAATATCAGTGAGTGTATAGGTGGGCCATATGGAGATTATATTCCTAGTCTTTCGAGGAACCTCCATACCAATTTCCATAGTGATTGTACTAATTTACAATCCCACCAACAGTGTATAAATGTTCCTTTTTATCCACATCCTCTCCAGCACTTTTTATTGTTTGCATTCATTATGATTGCCATTCTAACTGGAATGAGGTGAAATCTCAATGTAGTTTCTTTTTATTTATTTATTTATTTATTTTGGTAGCAGGGATTGAACACAGGGGCACTCAACCACTGAGCCACATTCTCAGCCCTATTTTGTATTTTACTTAGAGACAGGGTCTCACTGAGTTGCTTAGTGCCTTGTCTTTGCTGAGGCTGGCTTTGAACTCACAATTCTCCTCTCTCAGCCTCCCAACCCACTGGGATTACAGGTGTGTGCCACTGCGACCTGCTCAGTATAATTTTGATGAGCATTTCCCTGATAGATAAAGACATTGAACATTTTTTTCATATATTTGCTGGTTGTTTGTATTTCTTCCTTTGAGAAGTGTCTGTTTAGTTCATTTGCCCATTTATCGATTGGGTTGTTTTTTATTAGTTTTTTATGGTAAGTTTTTTTTTGAGTTCTTTCTATATTTTGGATATTAATACTCTGTTGGAAGAATAGCTGGCAAATATTTTCTCCCATTCTGTAGATTCTCTCTTCATGCCCTCATTTTCTTTGCTGTGCTTTTTAACTTGATGCCTTCCCATTTACTGACTCTTGGTTTGGCATGTGCACCAATATGTTGAAAATGATGACCCTATGTTTTCTTCTAGCAGTTGCAAAGTTTTTGGTCTAATTCCCGAGTCTTTGATCCATTTTGAGTCAACTTTTATGCAGGGCTAGATAAGAGGGACCTGTTTTTATTCTTCTACACATGGATATTCAGTTTTCTCAGTATCATTTTTTCTAAAGGCCATCTTCTCTGATGTGTTTTTTGTTCCTTAGTCCAACCAATTTATGCTTTGGAGAATTATCACTTTTTTATTGTACAACTCACATCTTTTTGTGTTCTGGGAAATGGCTTACTGCAAAGAAACATTCTTCCTTGTGACTTAGATAAGACTCACAGATGATGCCCTGATAGCCTATGACAAAGCCAGACCTCCAAATTCCCATTCTTTGTCTCATTCGCTAATCTGAACTATTCTCATTTACTATTCTGGTTGGTTAGTGTCTGAGACCTGACCTGCTATTTATTTTTTAATTTGACTTTTATCTTAAACAATTTAAACATTATTAATATTATAGTGGAATTGGTAAATCTTCTACCAAAGTAAAATTCATTGCGATTTACCTCGAACACTACCATTGGCACACTTACTGGATTTTAGGGAACCTTGTCATGGGCATAAGAGACTCAGAATCCTCAGTTATTTGGGGGGCTGAGATCTAATCCACTGTAAATTTAAGGAATTGGGCCAGATAATTCTTTTCATGGCTAACTCTCTCTTCTTTTGTGACTAGGAGGATTTCATGAAATTGCATATGGAATTGGTGGCACTCATCCCTCTAATGAGACTATGTCCCACTCATCACTTTGTTCTATAGACACAAATAGCCTAACTCTGGCCTTTTGTTTTATAGTGATATTTTACTTCCAGAAGGATGATATCAGTGGGAAAAGCAGCTTCTAGTTGCTGCTCAGAAAACTCCAATGACCACACCAAATGGTCTCGGCCTCTAGGCTCATTTGTGCTTGAAGAAAACACAATCAGCTCGACCAGTTGTCTTTCTTTGGATTTGTCATTTTCTCCTACCTGGTTCAGGTTGTCTTTTATTAAAGAGGGCTCCAAATTTGTATGTCCCCAACTTTGTACTCTCTGACATCCTCTTTTTTTCTTTTTACAAAAAATACTTTTCATCTTTTAAAAGTAATATATAATATTCAAGCATTACAGAAATATTTAATGTAGGAAATAAAAGTCCCCCTTAGTCTCATTCTCAAGAGGTAATAAAAAGTATAAACAGTTCTGGGTCCATTTCTCTAGGTTTTTGTCCTTGTATGAGAACATGAATCCATATAAAAAAGTAAAAATGGGATCCTACCATAATACTCTTTTGCTACTTGCTCTCCCCACACCCACCTGATTTAATCATTCACCCAGGATATTTTTGACTTTTCTGCTTGGAATGAGGTCACCTGGCATGGCTCTGACTGATCATGTGATATTCATGGTCATTTTTCTCAGGGGTTCAGTTTCCTCACCTGTAAAAAGAGCAGCCTCCTCTAACTCCCTGTGATAGAAGGCTGAAGAAAGAGAAAGTTGTGTTTGAAAGGTGTAGGTACCTGGCCAAGGGGTAGACCCTGGTGGACAATTCTCTGTCCTGTTCTACTGTGGTATTGAGTTTATAGCACTTACCGGACCCTGAAATTCTAGCTTCCCAATTTGTTTAGTTGTCTGAACCTCCTTCTAGAGTTTAAGCTGTACGAGAGCAGGGACCCTGCTTATTCTGTTTGTTCATCGATGCCTCTGTCCTCAGAACTTAGAACAAACTATCTACTCTCAGTTGGGCTTCTAGTTGATAGATCCACCGAGAGAGAACAGGGCAGAGCAGAACTGGGCTGAGCCTGAGTAACAGGTGGACAGTTGCTCACCATGTCCTGGAGGTCAGCATCATCCCGCAGGCCTCCCCTGCCAGCCTTGTTCCTGCACAGGTATCGTTCTGTGGGTACTCTTGGCCACCTGGTGAATTAAACATCCTCTATTGTCCTGATTTTCTACAAAATTGTCTTCAACTTTTTGCTATATGCTCGATCCAGACAGATTAGTCAGACTTTCTTTAAACCTTCAACCACACTTTGCACCCAGCCCATTTTAATTATAGTAATAACAGCGTTTTCTATTTTGTACAGTTATGCACCAAACGCTGTGCCAACACTCTTCTCTCATTTAACACTTAGGGTAACCTGTCACTCCCATTCCATAGATAAGAAAAACTGAGGCTTTGAAATCTTAAAAACAATTTTGCTCCAAGGGCATATACCTAGTAAGTGGTGTAACTAGAATTTCAGATTATAACTGATTCCCAAGATAGTTTTCCACTGCTGGGTCTTCTGTGATCCTACTCAACTTAAGGATTACACATCAATGGCCGGAAGGACCCATAGCCTTTACCTAGTCCAATCTTATTTTAGGCCTGGGGAAGATGAGACTCACAAAGTCAGGGGAGAGCCTGCAGGGAAAGGAACATCTTGCTCCGATTTCCAGATGGTCTAATTTTGAGGCAGTATGGAGCACCACGGCTTCGCCTGAGCCTCCTCAGCCTAGTTTTCAGGAGGTATAGGTTTTTTACATTCCAAATTCTATGAGTTCCTTCAAGCCCCCTCTCTCTGGGCATGATGCAATCTTTTTCTTGGCTCCTGTGGAGAATTTTTCTCTTCTCCTAGATGTTTTGGGTCACAGTGATAAAACTACCTCCAATGAAATTCATGCTTTTTTGCAGAAATAAAGCCATTTTAGAAAGTTTGTCTTGTCCTATGGAAGAGGCCTCTCTGCAGGCCTGGCTAACCGTGGGAAGCAACCCTATCTGCAGTGGCTCAGATATTTGGAAAGGCCTAAAGTTCAGACATAGCCTGTCAGGCAGCAAGGATGGAGATGAACTGCTCACTGCAACATTGAGAGAGCCAAGACTGAGCTGCCATAGTTAGTGCACTCTCTTACTGGGACTCATTTCTTGGAGCAAAAAGAGGTCATGGTAAGACACAGCAGAGTTTCGGGATTAGTGGGTTGGATTTCTTCAGGTCCTGGGTTTCTGCAGAGCCAATAAGAGGAGGACGGGAACAGGCATATGGGGACAAATGAATTTGGTTAAGAAACACTGAGTTTAAAATATATGAACCACTGGGATGATGCTTTGTGAAAGGAAATGGAGCCAGTTGAAGACTGTAGGAAGCACCAGGAATATGTCCCTTGTCTTGTTTGCCTTTCGCATGCACCAAGGAATTCATGAAGTTCTTAGCCTTTGAGAGGCTTACAATCCATCAGGAGAGCTGCAAATCCCCCCACAAATATATGGAAAGTCACTTTGAGCAAGCTAAGAAACAACAGTAATACCTACATTTCCAAGGAGATTTAATATAGAAAGGAGAGTCTGTGACCAATTGTGGGAAGGGACAGTGGCAATCCAGGGGATACCAAGAAGGAAGCGTTGCTAGAGATGGGTCTCCATACATTCATGGGATCTCAGAGATATGGAGAGGGAATTACCACTGGTTAAGGGCTTGTGTTCTGCTAAGGAAAAGCATTTGGAATGGAGCTTCATCATTTATCAGTGAAGTTATTATCCTTAGTCTTTAAGATGAGGAAATTGAAGCTCAGAAAATGTTGAGCCAACTGCCAAGATCCTACGGGAAGCAAGTGGATCCAAATCAGATTAGCTTGAAACCAGAGCTGGCTCAGAGGTCTTTCTAGGCAGAATTGAAGGGAGGGGAGTTTCCAGATTTATGGTGGGGGTAGGAAACACTGCAAGCACAGAGGTGAGACTTACAGACAATGAGAAATCCGTTTTTGGGTTGGAATTTGGTTTGTGTGAAGTAAAGCAGCTGGAAATAGAGATGGGGGTTGCAAGGGTGGCAAGTTGAGTTTTGTGTTATTCTCAAACCCGGTGTTCTCAGGAGAAGGGCAGCATGGCTACAAGAGGCATGGGATGCATCTGTATGTATGTGACAAGGTATTGCTGAGTGATAAAAGGAAGACGAAGAACACGGTGTTTAGAGTAATTCCCCCAGCTTTTTTTTTTTTTTTTGGTAACAGCACAAATGGCTTATTACTGTAGCACAGAAGTTAAAAATGGTTCCTGGAGCCACACTGCTACTTCCAGGCTGGATGATCCTTGGGAAATTCTTCAACTTCCTCCCTACAATGGGATGAAGAATACTGTGTGCTTTATGGGACTGTTCTGAGGATCAGCATGGGTTCAGAGTCACTCAACTTCTAGAATGGCATCAGGCACATGATTTGGGTTATTATTATGTTATTCCAGTCATCTGGGAGCATGAATATCCAACTGTTAAATGATTTATCCTAGGGAATAAAATTCAGTGTATTTTGTTTTGAAACATTTCTCCCTATGTTGTTTTAATATTTTACGGCAAACAAGTGTAATATTTATAATGTCACAAACCAAAAGACAGGAAAACAAAATAAAAAGCCAGCAGGTCTATTTCAAGAGTTGATATTGGGAGACTTTATTTCTAACTGTATTTTTTTCTTCTATTAGCAACAGGTCTGCTAGGGACGTGTTGGAAGGTATCTCTGGTATCAGTCAGAAAGCTACTGAAAACCGGTGTCTGAGACAGCATGGTCCAGGGTCCCACATCTAGAGTGATGCTCGTGGTCATAAAGGAAGACTGGCTTGGTCCTTGCTCCCTCCCCCTTTGTCCTCACCCTGACACATCTGGACTGGGTGAGGCTTCCTGCTCTAGACAAGTTCTGAGGTGCCCATTGGGTCTGCCTTGGGAGTGGCCATCTTGGACATGTGGTGGGATCTCTGGCACTGGGGATGGGACTGACTCTCTGACCTCTCATACAGAAGATAAAGGGAGACTGGGGTTACTTAGTCCTGTGTTTGTAAGGTTAGTGGTGAGACTGACAGATCCTTGATCTGAGTACAAGGGACCAATAGTTAAAAAAATTCTGTTCCTGGTCATGAAAACCAAAGGTTGACCAGTAGAATAGAGGAAAGGAACCAGGGGAAGGAGGAGGGGAGAAAGGGGGATGTATTGGGGATTAATATTGGCCAAATTGTATTGTTAGGTTGTGTGTATGAATGAAGATGTAACTGTTATGTACCACTATAATGCACCAATAAAAAATGTGAAAAATTGGGTTCCTGAGCCAGAGGCAATGCTGTCCCTCTTCCTGACTTCCCAACTCAGAAGTTTTCTCCCATAATCCTAAATAGCTCTTTCAATTGAATGGTTTTGTCCACAAGGCAGCTGGGGCAGAGAAGAAAAGAAGCCATGTAGTAAATCATCTCCACCTTTTGACTGAGCTCTGCATAGATGCCTTTGTGATAGGTGTGAAAGTTAGTGAAATTCTGTGCAAAGGGTGAAGATAGGAAACACACGTCTATTATAGATGCCTCTTAGGTTTGTCATAACCTAGAACAAGCTGGAAGAGATGAGCTCTTTATTACCCGGAGAGGCAAACTCATCTCCACCAGGCAAACTTCCTCATCCACCTCAGGCTCCTCCCCCTTCTACTCTGCTTCATTTGTGGAGTTGTGATGGCAGCGGAACAATTAAAAGAGTGATTTCTAGAGTCAGACTTGGTTTTCAATCTTGGCTCTGCCTCTTACCAGTTGTCTCACCTTGATCAAGTTATGTGACCTGTTGGTATCTTCATTTTGTTGCCTATAAAATGGGAACATAATGCTATTTACATCTCAGTTTTTGTGTGTGTGTGTGTGTGTGAGAATTATGAGATGAGGCATATGATGTTGTTAGTTTCAGTACCCAGGATTCCATAAATATTCAATAAGTACTAAGGATTATTACTGGTGAGTCATTGCAGTCTGGGCTGAGCTGGGTCAACATGAGAAGGACAGAAGAGAAGGCTCAGGAAGAAAGGGATATTTGGCTGCCTGTGCTATCTATTAACATAAAAGATACATACGTTCTGTGCCTCAGCAACTCCATTTCTTGTTTCTGTTATCTGCCTAGAGAAATGCCACATGTGTTCACAAAGATGCATGTGCACCGTGACTACTGTAGCATGGATTGCAGTGGAAAAATTAGGGAAAAAAATGTATAAATGTCTATCAATAGGGAGATGGCAGAATACAATTAGACCTCCAAAGCATAAAATACTCTGCAGTGGCTAAAGGAATGAGGTACCTCAACAGGTAAGGCTTCTCAAGACACACAGAAACAAGAGCAGAACAAACTGTGGAATTATGTTGGCAAAGTGAGTTCAAGAAATGAGTGTGTGTGTTTGTGTGTGTGTGTGTGTGTGTGTGTGGCTATACACACATGTATTTGTATGTAGTGTATAATGGATATGAATAAAAATGATAGAGAGGGATAACAGTTGGAGGGTCCTGGAGGTCATTATCAAAGTGGGTTTTGGGCTTAAATATAGTATTAGAATTTCTTTAAACAGTATGCGTATATTTTACCATTAAGAATGATCAAGAGGGCTGAGGTGTAGCTCAGTGGTAGAGCACATTCCTCCCATGTATGAGACACTGGGTTCCATTCTCAGCACCGTATATAAATAAATGAATAAAATAAAGGCCCATCAACAACTGAAAAATTAAAAAAAGAAGGAGAACACAGGAAGAAAGGCCTTTCTAGTTAAAAACAGGAAGACCATGGCTCTCTCAAACCAAAGTCCTCATGGGAAATTCCCGCTCTCCTCTCCTAATCTTCTTTCCACCTCTTTGGCCCACTGGTAGAGAGAGGGGACTGTTTTCTTGATGTCTGTAGCAGTTCACAGGAGCTGCAGAGTGTGGGTGTGTATCAGTGTATATCCACCTATATGATCTATCTCTCCATATTGATAGATCTATCAGCGTACATCTATCTATATAGATATACTGTATACATACACACACACAGACACACACAGACATATTTCAGTGTGGTGGGTTGGGAGCAAGGAAATCTGTATTTGAATTCTGGCTTTACTGTGAGATTAACAGCCTGGTTACTTATGATTACCAAGTGGAAAATCACTTTTCCTCTCCAAACCTCAGTTTTCTCAGCTCTAAAATGGGCACAGTGACCACAGTCTGCTGTCTACTTTTCAAGGTGATGGGCTTGGAGCTATGGGATACTCTAACCCATAAAGAGCTTTGGTAAGAGTACAGTAGATCTGCCTGGCAGCCAGGGTTGTGGTGGCCTTGCCGCAGTTCTGTGGAGCTGGGGAGGATTGCAGAGTGCAGTGTGTAGCAATAAACACGCAGCTATCCAAAAGCTGGAGACCACGGCAGTTAATCTATTTGGTGTGTAAGATACTAACATGCTTTGTAGAAGGGCAGACAAAGGGGTAAAGAAAGAAGGACACGGTCCTGAGATCAGATAAATGGGACAGTGGCATCTGGACATCTGGGAGTCCTAAGCAATCCTCCTGTTATGCAAGGTTGATGGTACAGTGTGCACAGGAAGGCTTGTAAGTGAGCTCCTTGGAGAAAAAAAAAAGACTTCCTTCTTCTGACTATCTTGATTCACCTCCTCTGTTGATCCAGGCAGGCCCTCACTGCTATGACCCAAGGCCCCAGGAGTCCTGGATTAAAGGTTGATTCCTTGGGTGGTCCTTCTCTCACACAAAGTTCCTAGCTAAGTAAAGGAGAGCTTTTGGTTTACTAGGTCTTCAGGGACCAGAACCAGTTCAGGGATGGAGCTAGCTCCCTGAGGAGTCCTCTTGATGTGCAAGGGTTAATATTTATGAGACTGACGGTGTTTGAGAGAACTGAAGGAAGGAAAGTGCAATGGTAGTCGGGGCATAGGGACCAGTATACAAATGCTACGTGTGCCATGTCTGGGGCATGACTTTGAGGGTCCTGTCACTTCATGACCTTGAGGGATTCATGTATCCTCTCTTCCTCTAAAAAATAAAAGGGTCGATTTATGTCAGGGTTTTGGTCAGGGTTATTTAGAGTCTTTCTGCTCAAGCCTAGTATTAGCACCCCCTGAGAGCTGTCAGAAATGCAGATTCTCAGGCTCCCCAGGCCGACTCTGCCAGCAGCTGCGTCTTTGTTACACTCTCTGTGATTCCCATGCACACAGGAGTTTGGAAAGCACTGACTTAGGGACTCCTCTTGACCTTGCAGGTTTTTCTGTTCTCATTCTGGGAAATTCTGTTTCAACAATTTACAAATCTGTATTTTACTTTATTTATTAATTTTAGAATATTTTGCAGTGTTGAAGATCAAATCCGGGGCCTTGCCCATGCTAGACAAATGCTTACACCTCCGGCCCTGACTTTGATGAATTTCTAAAATCACTTATTGAGATATGATTGACATATAAGAAGCTGTTCATATTTAATGTAGAGAACTTGACGAGTCTGGAGTTAAGTGAAATCATCTTCACAATCTATGCCATAAACATATCCATCACCTCCAACGGTTTGCTCCTGTCCTCTCATTTATTGTATTTATTGTTATTTTTGTAATAAGAATATTTTACCCTCTTAGAAAATTTTGGGGAAACTGTCTTTTTGACAAACCCCTCACAGTGAGGGACTACTGAATTGTAGAACTTTCTAGACCTTTTGCTGCCCCGAGACTCCAAAGGACAGTGTGATATCTGGTGCGGGACAGGTGGGTAAGTCGAGAATGTACCCAGAGGGGAGCTGAGGCTTCTTCTCTCTGTGCCTGGGGGTCTCCCGTCTACGGGGCTAGACAGAATGCTGCCCAGGAGCCATTGCCCATTTCACGGCTGGGATTAACGTTTGTTGGCAGTTCCCTGTTAAGATGGTAAACTCATTTAGCCACGGACACTGAAAAACAGCCGAATTCAAAGGCGGAGAGTGGTAATCTAATTGCACTGAATTAGCCTCGGGAGACTCGGACAATCTCAACTTCAGGAAACCACAAAGGGCTCCTTTATACAGAGTTTGAAAAGCTCTGGGGTCTGGGCAGCCCTCAGAAGGGCCTGCGGTACAAAGCCTGGGCCCTGTTAGCTTTGTTTCCTTCAATGTGCTCTCTGAATGGATTTGCTGGCTCCCCCTATGGTGTTTTGGGTTGTGTTAGGCTTAGCGGAGGTTGCTTCAGGGGAGCCGGCTGGAGTTCAGCATAGAGTCCTGAGGACTGACCAGGTCTGAGGGTTCGTCCTTGGATCTTTGCATTTTCCGGTGGATCCTTCTGGCTTATGCTGAGGTGCTTCTCATTTCTTAAAACCAGGCTTTTCCATAACCGTGGTGATTTCCTCTTAATAATTCTTTGTCACATTGTGTATGTTTATTGCCCAGTTTGTTTTTTTTAAAAAAATTAAAAAAATACCCAGAGAGGATGTGTTGATGGTATGCTTTAAAAGTCAGTTTATACCCATCAGATGGTCATTTGGGAATAAGGGAATGGGGAGCATTAGCACTGTGAAGGTTTGTCACTAACCTGCATTTTATTTATTCTTCTGCAGCAAATGATAAACCTCAATTTACAAAAGAAGGATTTCTTCTAGGCTTCTCCTGGGAAGCAGATTTCCAGTCTCTGTTTGCACACTTCCACTGACAGGAACCTTCACTACCACTGAGGAAGCCCTTTGCACCATTTGACAGAGCTACCAGAAAGTTCTGAATTACATTGAGCCAGAATTTATGTGTATGCATTTAAAAAAAATCTACCAATTCTTCTCTTGTAGTTACATAGAATAAATCTAATGTTTCCCAATATGGGGTCCCTGGGCACCTAGGAGGTGCATGAAATAGTAATGAGGACTCAGAATCCATCTTAAACAAGCCAAAGACTGACAGACTGCATGTTTACATCTGGCAAAGCTTTATGGATTATTTCAAAAGCATCACATGTCTTTAGTTTTGTTTCTTCTTAGGTCAATGGAGTGGCATTATGCTGTGATATTTGGTATTTATGGCAGTTATGTATGCCTTTGATTAATAAAGATGGAAAAATAAGTTAATACTGAATGGGATTTAGTAAATAAATTTCTAAAGCATAGGCTTTGTGGAGTAGTCATGCTAAGAAGAATCATTGATAGGAAGTATGAAACTTTGGTCTGTCTGTCTTGCATCATTTTTTTCAGACTGAACACAGTGATCAGGTGTCACATTTTCTCAATATTCTAAGCTTTTCTTGGGGGAAATTGACACATTTATAGTATCTGTCAGTAATCATCTCCAGGTTAGGATAATCCTCCAAAGAGTGAAGTGGCTTTGTGAAGTTCTCAATTCTTTCAGGTCTTGACCTGGGATATACCTTGGTATGGCTATATATTTTTTGGTAGTAATTAAAACGATACAGCTAAAAATAATTTCAGAGAGAGTGATTGATCAAATCCTTTCATTTTACAGGTGGGGAAATTGAGGGCCGGAAAGGTCATAGAACCTTCTCAAGGTCACACTCAGCTAAATTCTAGATCCTGGGTCTGCGGCCTTTGGGCCAGTGCGGCTTTTCCTAACGCGTACTTTAAAACCCGCGAATAGAATCAAGATGGCCATGCGGGGAGACAGTGCCATCCATCTTAAAAATCATTCTGGCTTCTGCCAGCTGATGAAGGAAATAAAGTTAATGACGCCCACATAAATGTGACGCTGTTGCAGGACGCACGCACAGGCTGCCTGGAGGAGAGCTCTGTGGGCCTTCTGAAGAAGGAGAAGGACGCTTTTAGTGTAGCTTTAAAGGAAGAAGTGTCTCCTTTTCTGCAAGGACAGGGACTGTGACATCTGCCCTGCAGAGAGCCTAGCTTTGGACTGCACATGCTAAGTAAGTGTCTGGTGAAGAAATGAAGGCAGGGCCACCACTAGAACCAATTCATCCTGAGCCTTTGTGGGTCTGGGGCCCTGTCTTTGATAAAGAGCATGCCAGAGGCCGAAGGGGGCTTACAAGGGTTGGATTCAGTCATTTGAATTGCAAACTGAGTCCTCACCGTGGAAGAAGCTTGTTATGGCCAAGCTGTAGGATGGGAGCAGAGCTGGCTCTAGAAGCAGGGGCTCTCAGGTCACAGCCACACTGCTCTTTCACGGCACCATATAGTCACAACCTCTTTCATAAGATAGTCTCAAACACAAATTCCCTAAATGTCCCCTGATAGGTCATTACCAGTTTGGCAGATGTGCAGATGTTCGTGTGCTGATCCATAACTCCATTTACTAGCCTTGGGTCCCTGTCCAGGCTGACACTTGGGAAGGAAAAAAATGACTCCCCCCACCCACCCCTGTTAAGGTTTCTAAACCCAAAAGGAGGGTGTACTGATTGACATTTTTTGTTGGTCCTGATGCAAACTTGCCCAGCAGCCTCCCCTTTCCTTAGGAAAAAGTCCTTGGCCTATTTCAGAAGCTCTTAGACACTTTCCGCAGTATCAAAAATGCAGCAAGTAAGACTCAAGGCAGGGTATAACTATGTCACCAAGAGAAAAAGATCAAGATGGTCGTCTGCCCTCTTTTAAAAAAATATTTATTTTTTAGTTGCAAGTGGACACAATATCTTAATTTCATTTTTATGTGAAGCTAAGGTTAGAACCCAGTGCCTCACGTGTGCTAGGCAAGCATTCTACCACTGGCCACATCCCCAGCCCCCCATCTGCCCTTCTTGACAAGCTCAGAGACCCAGCTGCCAGAAGGGCCACCTCAAGGGAAGTTTATTTACTTTTCAACTGGGTAGTTATTTTTAGGACTGCAGTATAAAACAATGTGCTTATCATGTTCCTTTTGATCCTAGTGTGTTTGAAACATCTCCCCTTCAAGCTCTAATGACTTTTCTTGGTAAATGAGTACCATATTTAATACAAAACCTGTGCGAAATACCATCTTACTGGAATGGGAGATGGAAGGGGCCCATGAAGAAAACCTGATCATGTTTTGGGAGAGCCACCCATAGATTAAACTACATCTATCTTCCTCTCTTTATTCCCTTCTGAAGCACAAGCTAGGTCCCTTTTTTTTTTTTTGTTTCACTGGGAGGGTTTGTATATCTCCTTGGGGACATTTTTCTAAAGGAAGCTGGAATTTCTTATTTTAACTTCCTTATTATAACTCAGATGTTAAAGCAAAGCATTAAAAATTTGGTCATTTCAAATGGCAGATCAAAACTTGGGCAATTGAGTCTCCTTTTCCTGCCCTCCCGGCCATGTCTGGAGATATTTTTGATTGTCATGACTGGAGGTGGGAGGGGAAGGGAAGCTACTAAACATCCTACAGCGCACAGGACAGCCTTCGTAGCAAAGAATCGTCCAGTTCAAAATGCCAATAGTGTAGAAGTGGAGAAATGCTATTTATTGTGGGTCTATTTGACTTGTTGATAAAGCAAAAGAATTCTGGGGTCCTACCAGACCTATCCTGGACAAAAGCCTCTGTAAGGGCTCTGGGGATTAAAGCCAAGTTACCTCTGGCTTGAAAGATGGTTTGAAAGGAATGTGTTCCCATCATCACAACAAAATGTTTTTGTCTGTTATTTTGGTTTGTCTGGATATAAGACTCCATCTCCCAAATGAGAAAAAAATTTAGTTTATTGAATTCTAGAATGCCACCTGCAGTATTTTAGAACCTCAGGCTTTACAAAAACCAGAGCAGGAACTTCTGCCAAATCACCTCTTTTTTCTTATAGGGACACAGCTGATGAGCGCCGCAATGCTGTTGGTCTCCTAGGACCCCAAGTCTCCCTTTCTAAGGCTTTGATTCGTTCTCTGTGTTGGCATCACATGAGATTCTGTCTGTACTCTCTTCAGTTGTTGTTCTGTTTGTTTTGCTATCATTTTTTGCCATTTCATTGCTTATAGGTTGCAGCAGCAGCCCCTCTGTTAGTGAGTGTTTTCTGAGCCCCCACGTTTTTTCAACAAGGTGGGCAGCTGGCATATCTTAATCTAAGGAGTGCCTGGGACAGTTGGATTGGTTCATCCCAACGCAGCGCCTTAGGGAAGAAGGGGGTATTCATCCGGGGACTGCTAGGGAGCTGCCAGCACCCATTTACCCATTTTAATAAGTCTCCAGGTTTTAATACTTCTCTATTTTCATCTAAAATTTGAAAAAAATAAAAGAGTGAGAAATGAAAATACCCATTGAAGAAAGACATTCGACTCAGTTTGCCTCCTTCTGACCTTTTATTTTCTTTCGTCTGTCTGAAAAAATTGCTTAGGGTACTCCCCTGGTTCAATTCCCCATATTTATGGTTCTGAAATGGAGTTGCTCCTCAAATGAAGTATCTATTCCTGTATTTTGAAAGTGCCATGGCACCACTGCTTTTCCAGCCTGCTATAGTTGTGACTCATTTTTTTCCTGATAAACACATGGAATTGTGTCTTACGTCCATTGAAGCTCATGTGTGCCTTCACACATGTAGGGGACAGAGATGTAAACTGATGCTTCCTGATAGGCCACTACTAGTTTATTGAAGAATTAATGCAGCAGTAGATTCGTAACCTTATCAAAATGATTACAATGCAGACCTTTTAGAATGAGTCTCCTTTTTGTGAAAGACAATGTCTGGGAATGGAAAATCAGCATTGCATACTGTTCATCAAGAAAAAAAGGAGTGTGGAGGGGGTAGAACGATGTGCTTGGTCCTATTAATTTGCTCTTTAATCTCTCTGGTTCAGTTCTGTCTTGGTAAGACAAACAGAGAATCAATTTGCATACAAATGTTACCAAGTACCCCATCTCTACAGCATTTCACAGTTCTACCAGGTACAAAGGGGGGACAGGATCAGATAGTATTAAGAGGACACTTTCTGCTTTAAAGTAGGTAAAATTTACAAGGCCTTGAACTACAGTACTTTTTTCATTCTACCTGACAACTTGACTATATACATTGTGAGCTGTGGTCAGGATAGTGACCTAACAACTAATTATTCAAACCAGAGATTAGAAACTGTAGAACTGGAACTTTGGGTACCTCAGAGAAGAGGGGGATCTTGTCTTCATCTGGACAGAAAGACATAAAGAGAGAGAGACTTACATATAGAAATTTACAATTTTGGGGGGAGGTGTCATTCATTTAATAGACAAATCAATGGAGTAATCAAACAAACAATTTTTACGCAATGCATTAAAAAAGAATTATTTGCTGTTTTATGATGGGAGAGGATAATATTTGGTGGTCACTGAGTTATTTGAAACAACTGTAGTGGGGTTTTTCAAATGTCTTTTAATCCAATGCCATGGTAAAACATGAGAAGCAGGCATCTAAAATGAGGAAGATTAATGATCCCTGCAAGCTGTGGAAGAAGAATAATTTTTTTCAATTCATATAAATGGAATTTATCATAACCATCTCTGAAGATGGCATGATTCACTCACTTACAAAAGGCCCATCTATTTCAATACTTCCTAAAGAGATGATTTTTCACTTTTCACTTGTACTAAGACAAGAATGCCAAGCCTGTAGGCAGGAAAAATTTAACGTAGGAGACAATGGATAGGGGAACTCAGCTATAGAGTCAAGGATAGGGATAAATTAAGAAACAAAACAAAGAGGCATTATCCATTAGTTCAAGATCTGCTGCTAACAGAGTAGTTTGTAAAGGTGGGTAGGGGAAAGGAAGGAGTCAAAGTTTGATAGGGGGAACGTTTCACAGTATCTGTTCTTAAATTCATTCTGCACCCAAGTTCAGGGCTTTACAAACGGAGGTCATAACTCTCTTGTTTCCTAGCACTAAGCCTCAGTAAACGCCTCCCTATCCCCCGCAGAAAAAAAGAAAACAACAACAAAAAGGATAGAAAATGGTATGTTTTGTGTCCAGCGAGTTGGAGTGCAACCTTCCCTATCACCGCTAGTTGTCACTTGGCTCCCAGACGGGAGAGCTGAGGTTTTCGGCACTGCGGTTACAGAGAATGCAGTCCTAATTAAACTGAGTAACTCCTAAAGCTTTCCCTTAAAGTCCTCAACCGAGTGAAAGCTAATATGCACAGGGGTCCGGGAACCAATGTCGGGGTGTAGCAGGCAGAAGTACAAACAAACCGCAAGAAACAGGCAAACAGCTGCCAGAGCTGAGACTGTCTCAGACCTCCACGCACAAGCCAGACACCCTGCGGGCGGGGGGTGGGAGGGGAGAAGGGGGCGGGGGATGGAAGGACCCGATTGCAGCGATACACAGCAACCCCCTCCCCCAAATGATGGGACCACGGGCAGAGTCAAGCGTCTGTACTCCTTCCCCCCATTTCTAACAGAGCGATATGGTCAGTAGAAAATTGCATACCTGAAGAATACAATGGTCTCCCAAAGGTAGAGTCGAAGAGTATTGAAGCTGTACATTTTTCAGTTCCTTGTGCTTTGTAGTCCACGAGTTACGGGGGCAAAAAAATGTTTCAAATTGGCACTTACAAAACCAGCGAGAGCTATTGAAAAAATAATCCAGATGTTAAGGGGAGGTGAGGAATAGGGGTGCGGAGAGAGAGCCTCAGGGGAAATTGGAGCGAGGAGGCTGTAGGTACCACGGACAGCGGCGGCCGCGTAGCGTTTCAGCACCACGGAGAGCGTCCAGCCCCGCTTTTCAGGAGCGCGAAGAGTATTGCTGTTTGTTAAACTCCAGCGTGTCTGTTGGCTCCCTGCGGCGCTGGGGAGGCACGTTTGGGGGTGGGTATATTTTCTTTTTTTTTTTTTTTTACCCCTGTTTTTCTGTTTAAACGGCCAGCTCCGTGAAAGGGCAAAATTCTTCTGTGGAGATCAGAGGGCTGGCCGCGGACCTTTAGATTGGGCGAGCATCTTGGGTAGACGCAGCAAGGCTTGATGGCTCTGGGCTGGCCTGAGGGGGTCAGGGGCAAGGGGAAAGCGGTGGACGGCGCAGCCTTCAGTTAAATCTCGCAGAGTGTGCCAGGCTGGCGCATCGCGACCGAGTCCCAGAATCTTGCTCCCCTGTCTCCGTTCCGGTCTGCTGTCGCTGTGCAATCCCTGTTCTCTGGTCCCCGCAGAATAAGTTATGATCGCTGAAGGAAAGGTGTCCCATTGCTTAGGATTGCAGGCGGGAGAGAGCCCAGGGCAAGTTTCAGGGGCTGCTAGGGTCCATGGCTACCCCGAGGGGCTCAGGAGCCCAGGGTTTCAGATGCATCGCGGTTCTCTGGGCTCGCCCATCTTCCTTTGGCCAGGACTCCTCCAGATCTTCAGACTTTCTTACTGCATTAATTTAACAAACTGACGGGGTAGTGGATGGAGGGGCGGGCAGGGGGCGATGGCCGATAGGAGGGGGTGGAGAGGGGAAAGAAAAGGGGGGAAAACTCCTTAGTATCTTCAAACCCTCCCACTCGAGGTGTTCATTGGCCCGCGGCTGCGAAAACCAGATCTTCTCCCGGTATTTGGCCAATCGCGTGTTAGACCTTGGGTTGAGTTTAACGCTTCGAGTGCTGGGCGACATCCGCTTCCCCCTTTTCCCGGGGCCCCAGAGTCTTTATGAGCGTTCGGTGCGGGGTGAGGGAGGTTACGGAGTTAATCTCTTGAGGCCTCTCAAAATCCTACCATTTACAGAACATAGTCGTTAAGTGTGTAAAACACCCTGGATCCCAGTTCAGATGTGCTTCTGATCTCAGTTTATCATTTCAAAAGGGAAGAGTTGAGCCAGATCACTGAATTTCTTTAGAACTCTGAAGTTACAATATTTGGTTCCGGAAGGAAAGGAGAGGCTTTCAAAAAGAAGTCTGGTGGATAGAGGAAGTCCCCATCCAGGGTCACTGCAGCAGAAAAACACAGGAAAGAATTCTTAAATAGTTTCCAGGGTCAAGAGGGAGCTGTCCTCTCCGGCACCCTTTTGGAAGAGAAGAAAAATAGCTTTCCTCCAAGTGGACAGGAGACAGTTTTATTCACATTTTCTAAGCTGAGTTTCTAGAGCTTGTAACTTGCTCCAAATCAATGTCAGGGTCAAAATGTACCCACAGGTATCCAACACTTCTTGCTCCCTCTTCCTATTTTTTTCTTCATCTCACCTCTCTGTTTCTCCACCTTGTTTGAGTCTCAGCAACCAGATATACATCTCACTTTAGAGCCCATCTGGAGAGGTGGAGTTAATCAGATTTTCTCCAAGCTATTTGACTTTGGTGGATTAATAGCCTCTGCAGGATTTTCTGGCTGATTTAAACTCCCCAGGACTCTGGGGGCTCTCCCTTCCAAGGCTACTGAGGGATAGCAACCCCTCCCCCTTACTCAGTAACTTTAGGGACACCTTCTTCGGACTGTTTGGAGACTGATTTTTCCTAGAGTAGTTCTCAACAGCTCAACCCTCTCCACATCCAGGTCTTCTCTCTCAAGCAAGGACGTCTGGAAAGCTTTGTTTACCAGCTTTCTACCAGCAGGATTTCCCTTCTGTGCTGTAACAACACACTCTATACTACTGCTTCTTTTATTGGCTCCCATATATCAGAATTTCCATGATGCTCTGCATAGAGACTGAAAAGGAAATTTTGCTTTGATGATGAATATTCACATGAATCTGATTCAAATATATGTATAGATAGTAATATCTACTATTAAAAATATGTAATACATAATCAAAAGCTAACCTTTTATGTGCCTGGCACTCTGGTGCACTTGATGTAACCTCATTTACATTTCACAGTCATACCTTGAGATAAACATTATTATTTCTGTGCATATGTTTGTGTACATGCATATGGGTACATTTCTAAGTATAACTGGACAAAATCAGCATGTATATATTTTTTCTCTATATAAATTTATTAGTGATTTATATTCTGCCTAATTCTGAAGAGGATTTGAAGTATATATATGTATTTGTCCATTTGTATTTGTCAATGGGTCTCCCCCTTGCCATATGCCCTACTTACATGTAAATTCCCCCGACCTTATGTGTGTCATTGTGGTGCCCCAGAGGTACTAAAACACATTGGGAACTGGCAAGGTTGTCCTTGCCCTCAACTAGATAGGAAGCACCAGTGCAATCAGATGTGGATGCACAATGCGTAGAGGTTTCTTTTTCTTCTCCTTCAAGGGAAACTCTCTCTCTCTCTCTCTCTCTCTCTCTCTCTCTCTCTCTCTCTCTCTCTCTCTCTCTTTCTCTCTCTCTCTCCCTTTCTCTCTCCCTCTGTTGGTGCTTGTGACTGAGCATGACTCCAAGGTGGTGGTCTGTGAAGGAGATGAGGATATTATCTGGAGGGAGGAGTTTCTGTTTTTCAATAGGCTCCTCTTAACTATGAGGCTGATACTTTCATTTAATCAGCACATCTGAATTGAACATGGGCCAAGCATTGGAGGAATAAAAATACATAAGATGAACAGTACTTTGAACCCCTGACATATGCAATTGCTTCAGTGAAAAAAGAACCTCATGGTTGTTAATCTACACTTTTTACTCTGTGCATCATCTTATGCTCCTAAACACTATTCCCAGATTTTCCCGTTCTTATGTAGATCAATGTTGAAAATAAACAGCTTGTGGAATTGGTAGGATATTTATGTTCTTATTTTATCTCTGCCTCAGAAAGGCTGTATGCATTGGATGAATGACCAAATTTCAGGCTTAAGTCAAATGAGGGCAGTAAGGCCTACTCTTCTCACCGAAAGGAACTGCATAGAAGAAATGACATTGAGAACTTATCTTACTATAACTCATCATGCGACTAAGCAAAAATTTTTATGGAATGGAACAGATTGGCTTCAGGTTGTGGTCCACTTTTATTGGTAAGTATTCTGCATAACCCACTATATAGTGTAATTTCAATATTTGACTTGTCTCTTTAGGTTTCAATAGCCAGATTTGAACCCTATTATGTATGAATAAATTTGGACACACAGTGAAACTTATTAGTAGAAAAATTTATTGTTTTATTTATTCAACAAGTATTTATTGAACATGTATTATGTGTCAGGCACCACTTTAGGTGCTGGGGATATAACTGGCAAAGATCCCTGTTCTAATGGAGTATATGTTCCAGTGGAGAGAGACAGAAACTAAACAAGGAAGTAAATGATGTGTTAAGCAATCAGCAAGAGTAAAAAGAAAACAGCAGGGTAAGGGCAGAGAGTGATATGGAGATGCTACTTTATGTGGAGTGATCAGATCTGGGAATGCCTTCTGGAAAGGGGGACACCTGAGCAAATAATTCAAGGAAGGGACTGAACCATGTGAATCTTGGAGAGGGGAGGAGAGTTTTCTTGATAGATAGAAAGGCAAATATAAAAGTTCCCAGAAAGGAATGTGCTTGGAGTGTTCAAGAAATAGCACGGAGGCCAGTGTGCCTGGACATAGTGAGTGAAAGCAATAGTGGTTGTGGGTGAGGTTGTGGGCTGGTACTTGGTAGATACGGGATGACTTTGGGTTTTTATTTTGAATGTGACAGGAAGCCATTGGAGGGTTTTGAGTAGAGGAGAAACAAGATACGCTTTAACATTTAAACAAGATTTGTCTGGCTACTATGTCCAGAGTAAAATGTGTGTTTGGGAAGGAGATAGGTATGGGGTGCTGGGGGAAGAACAAAAGGAAAGCAGGGACTAGTTAGGAACCACTGAAAAATCCCATGTGAGAAATCTTTAGTGGTCTTGTTCAACAATGTTATTTGCAGAAGGGAAAAATTATTCCCAGAGAGATGAATCTACTTACCGGTTAGACTTGTAGAATGGCTGGTAGAAGAACACAGGAAGCCTAATTATAATTAAAGTGTCTTTCTACTCTACTTTAGCTCCAACTAAAGTGAAGGACATGTGAAAGAAGATTGTGAAAATCTACAAGGGCAGGAAACTTATCTGGCTTATTATTGACATATACATTCATTTTATATATATACATATATAAATTATATACATGAATAAACACACACACTTTGACTCATGATGGGGTTATATCTGATAAACTCATAGAATCTTGAAAATATAATAGGTAGGAAATGCATTTAGTACACTTACAAAACATCATAGCTTAGCTTAGTTTATTGTAAATATGCTCAGGGTACTTATATTAACCTACAGTTGGGCAAAAACACCTAACACAAAGCCTATTTATAATAATGCGTTGACTATCTTGTGTGATTTATTGAGTCCAGTACACTGTGGAGTATTGTTTGTTTACACTTGTGATTGCATCAATGACTGGGAGCTGTGGCTTACTGCTGCCACCCAACATTATTAAAGAATATGGTATTCCATATTGCAAGCCCAGAAAAAGATCGAAATTCAAAATTCAAAGCATGGTTTGGTTTCTACTGAATGTGTATCTCTTCCCAACCATCATAAAGTAAACAAAACAAGACAAAAATGATAAGTCAGGCCCATAGTGAATTGGGGACCACTTGTATACATAAAGTACCTGGCACATAGGGGATATTCAGGAAATATTTCTTGCAGGGATGAATGAATGGATTAATAAAAGGGATGAAAGAAAGAAAAGCAAAAATGCTGAGCCAGAGGGCCTGGAGAGAGAAGAAGGACAACAGGAAAGAGTAGTGATAATCAGGTGAGATTACATTGTTCAGCTTATGTAATTAACATAATGCAAGCCTCTGTCCATAATGACATTCACAGAGGAGAATGCTGGGTGCTTCAACATTGCTTTGACAGGCTTCAATGATAGTTTGTAAAGAGAGATGGATATTTGGAGCAACTGAGCAACTTGCCTAATTGTGCTGAAGTATGATGATGAATTTGAGACTGAGAATGGAACTGTGGAAGAGCCTTTCTTCCAAGGAGCTGAGGCTTCCTGCCAGCCTTTCCTAACACAAGTTAGAGAATGCCCTTGCTACCTTTTTCTGCAAAAATCTGTTCTTTGTTTTTAAAGAAGGGAGCTTAGAACTACTTTGGAAATCTCAGTGCACCAGAAGACTCTTTAGCCATATGGAGTAGATGAGTAGGATATGAAGAAAACTTTTCCTCCCAATTTACTGGCTAGTCACCTAGTGCCCCGAAGAGTGAGATGGCTGGCTGGATCTAGGTCTCAGGATTATCAGGTGATGGCTCCTAATCCCTTGACTCCAAGGCCTAAAATAGAAGAGAAGGTAGGATCAGTGAGGAAGAAATGAAGGCCTCATATCAGTGCCGATCACATCCTGGCTTTCTTCCCAGAGAAATTCCCAATTTTCTTTTGAAGTCAAGTGTATACTTGTATTTTGGGCCCTAGTAGGTTGACATTCATTGAGAATTTTCATTGTCTTCTTATGCTTCACTTCCATCTTTCTCTCAAACCTCTTTCTCTTTTTCTTCCTACTTTCTTCTGTGCAGCCTTCACTTGTATTTCATGTTTATTCAGTCATTTCTTACTGACCCTCTTACTGGGTCTCTAAGTGCCTCCACAAGGACTTTTGTTGTTAAGAAGTCTTGGCAAAAGGGTACCATTTTCCTGAGTTTGTTCCCTCATCCAGGAGTTCATTATTTATTCATTTAAAAAATACACATGTATTGAACATCCATTGTGTGTGTCTGACACTGCATTGAGATTTTACATGTCTAACAAAAGGTTTGTCCATTCAGTTTGCAACAAATATTTATTAAGTGCTTTGTATGTGCTTGGAACTGCAGTGAGAGCATAATATCCGTGTCAGTTGAAAGGAGGAGGAGATGAAAAAAAATTCTTGTATTGCGTATTTAAAAACCACTTACGATTGAAATACACATGTACAAGTACATGCATTGTGATGAATTATTTATAAAATGGTCAACTACTCAAATCCATCTAGAGCCATCACCCAGGCTCATCTAGCTTCTCACTATTCACCCAAGATCTCTACTTTCCGATTTCATATATATATTTTTTTAACTTGGACACAATACCTTTATTTATTTATTTTTATGTGGTGCTGAGGATTGAACCCAGGGCCTCTCACTTGCTAGGTGAGAGCCCTACCACTGAGCCATAACCCCAGCCCCTACTTTCCAATTTCTATTACTATTGTTCTACTTGCTTTTGACTGAAAGAAAATGTTCATGAGGAGAGGGATCGACTTGTTACTTGCCTTTTATGGATTGTCTTTTTTCAGGTTTTGACATAAAAAGATTGTGGAGATGTCATTAAGTTGTTAATTTTTTTCTTTTATTCTTTAGAAACATCTAGCAAGATTGGGGTAATTTCATCTTTAAATATTTAAAGATGGTGAAGCTACGTGGGACTGCAGATTTCTTAGTGAGAGGTTTTATTTACAGATTCAATTTATTTACTAGATAAAGAACTCTTCAGATTGCATCTCCCCTTAAAGCAGTTTTTCAAGGCATTTGCCCATTTTACTTAAAATTTCACATTTATTTGCATAAGATGTTATAATCCTCTTATTTTGTTAGTCTACAGACCCTGTAGTGATGTGGTCTTTATCTTTGTCATATTGTAATGTTGGCTTTTTCTTTCTTTTCTTGATTACTCTTTCTAGGGGAGTAGCTGTTTTATTCATCACTTCAAATAACCAATTTTAGATTTTTCTGTATTGTCATTTTTTCCAATTATATTATTTTGGTTTTCAATTTGTGTGTTTTTCAGGAGATTAAATGTCTTTTTTTTCCGACTTCAGATGAATACTTAGAGAATTGATCCTCAACCTTTCTTTTTTTCTAGTTCTAAATCTTTTGGAGTTTCCCCCTGAGTTTTGCTCACATACCACAAACTGTGTTGCTATTTATCAATATTATTTAGTTTAGAATATTTTGTAGTATCCACTCTGCTTTATTCTTTGGCATTTAGAAATGCACTGTTTAATGATGTTATTTCATTGTTTTCTGGCTTGCATGATATATGTGAAAAGTCAGGAATGACTTATTCATGGTCCTTTTAAAGTAACTATTCTTTTTACCATTTACCCAATGGTTTTTAAGATTCTTTGGTCTTTATTAGTTTTATATAATTTATTGATTTTTAAAAAATAAACATCCTGCTTTGGGCTTATGGAACTTTTTTTGAATTTGTGTTCTGATGTATTTTATCAATAGTACTTATTTTTCCCTATATTTTTATTGGTATATTATAATTATACTTCATTAATAGTGGATTTGTTGTTACATATTCATACATGCACATGATATAACAGTCTCATTTGGTTAATATCATTCCCCCAGTAACTTCTTTATTTTTTTCCTCACTCCTCTTCATCTAAGTCTTCAATTATACATATGTTAGATCTTTTCATTATGATCTTTTGTTTATGGATTTTTCTATATTTTTGTTCTCTTTGTTCTTCTATATCAGTTGGGATCATTTATACTCTTTACACTCATTTCTTCTGGTGTATTTAATCTGGTTTTACATTTTTTATTTATTGAATTGATTTCAATTGCTTTAATTTTTAGTTCTAGCTGAAAGTGCATTAGCACTTGCCTTTTTTCCCTAAAATATATTCCAGTTCTCTGTTCAGAGTTATCATAATTTTATCTATTTTCTGGAACATATTAATTATGATTATTTAAAAGTAAAATCTGGGCTGGGCTGGGGCTCAGTGGTAGTGCACTTACCTGGCATGTTTGAAGTACTGGGTTCCATTCTCAGCACTGCATCTGGATCATCTATTGGTGTATTTCTATTATTTGATTTTTTTTCCTTTTGTATCTGTTTTCTAGCATGTTTGGTACTTTTGGAATGAATACATTAAATTGTGTGTGAAAGAATTACAGTGGCTCTGGATCACATTATCTTCTGGAGAGAACTGAATTTCCTTAGATTACCTTGATTCCAATCATGGATTGGGATTTTGTTGTGTTTCGAGTTCTGTGAGGGAAGTCTATTTTTAAAAATATTTATTTAGTTGTTGATGGACCTTTATTTATTTATTTATTTATATGTGATGCTGAGAATTGAACCCAGTGCCTCATATATGCTAGGCAAGCACTCTGCCACTGAGCCACAACCTTTTTTTTTGGCTCTGCAATGATATCAGATACTCTGGGATGTCTCTTTCTGATTTAACTTATTCTTTGAGCATAGCTCATTTATCAGGGTCTCAATTGAAAGCTAGCACCCCTTCTTTGTTGGACCCTGGACTCCAATTTTTGTTTGTGTGTCTGAGGGAAACTGCCAAAAATATGGTTTAGCTTTTCAACCCTTTGCAGCTAGCTTTTGAAACTATTTTGTAATTAAGCTTTCCCTGACCATTCTCCTTGAAGTACTACCATTCATTTTGCTTTATTTTTAGATTTCTAGAAAAATTTCCAGATACCCCTTACTTAGTTTCTCTTAATATCAACATTTTTCTTAACCTAGTACATTTGTCAAAACTAAGAAATTAATACAGGCATATTACCATGGACAAAGCTACTGATTGATTTGGAATTTTTCCAGTTTTTTTTTTTAAATCCCCCCTTTACTGCTCCAGGTTCCAATCTCAGGTGCAGCATAACATTTAGTCATCCTGTCTCTTTAGTTTCCTATTAATTGGGACAGACTCTCAGTCTTTCCTTGTTTTTCATGACTTCAGCAATTTTGAAGAGTGTTGGTCAGGCATTTTGCATATTGTCACTCCATTTGTCTTTGCCCAGTGGTTTCCTTTTTATTAGATTGAAGTTAGGAGTGTTTGGAAGAATATCACAAAAGTGAAGTGCCTTTGTCCCATGATGTCAGGGGATGCATGTTATCACCATAACTTAACTCTGTTGATTAACATTGATTGTTTGGTTTAGGTAGTATCTGCCAGGTTTCTCCGTGGTCAAGTTACTATTTTTTTTTCATCCCCATATTCTAATCTTCGGAAGTGAGTCATTAAGTCCAGCTCATATTCTAGGAGAGGGAAATTAGCTCCACCCCCCGGAGAAGGTTCTCAGCTACCTTTGCTGGACTTTTCAGCCTCTGATCACGTATATGGGCAGCTGAGAATTTGGCAAATCCATTGGAGAGAAATTGCATGCACAATGTTGGGCTCACTTCTCTGCGGTTCTTTTTTCTCGGAATCTAGGCTTCTTAGTTTCTGCCTATTTTTAAATTTTTGGTCTTTCTAGTTCAGTGAAACTTCTGTTAAGCTCTTGATTACTGTTTTCTGCTTTACTTTTTTTTTTTTTGTTGTTGTTGTTTGTTTGTTTGCTCTGCAATGAAATCAGAAGAAACCCTGAATGGAGAAAGCACCAATTTAGGGTTCACCTCAATGCATTTTCCTTTTTCATGGCCCTTCAAGTCTTGGATGTCACGGCTGCTCCCCCCATTGCTTTCAAACACTTAATTTCATTTTTGATCCAGTTTTTATCGCTGTTCACAACTCCTCCTAGGTTTGTTGGATGCAGACTATTTCCCGGCTACGAGGCAATGGGAAGCCATTGAATATTCCCACCTCCACTCTGCACTAGATCCATGGCTTTTTTTTTTTTTTTTTTAAATGAGTGAGCTGCACACCATTCATGGCTCCATTTATCTGGCTTCCTTTGGACCTATCTTTCTATCTCATCCATGCTTTCCTTATGAATCAGCTGTTATTTTTCCACTTTTATTCCATTAAACATTTTTTCCCTTCCCTAGCTGTCTTTTCTACTTTTACCCAACCCATATTCTGTTCTTCACACAGCACCCAGAGTAAACTTTAAAAAAGTAAACTTTAACCTGTGTGCTGAATTCCTTTTGCATTTAGAATGAAATACAATTACTCACCACTCACAATCAGCCCTGACTGCCCTCTCTGACCACACCGTCGCCATTCTCCTCTTCTCTCACCATGCCACAGATGTCAATTCACTCTTTGTCGAGTTCAGACATTTGCAGTGTTGGTTCTTTTGATCAGCAGGGTCTCAGTTAAAATTTGACCTCTCCAACAAAGCTTCCCCTGACCTTTCTCCCTGAAGTTCTTCTTCCCTATTAGTACTATTCTTTCAGTCTAATTTTTCTTCATAGAAACTATACTTACTATTTTTTAAAATTTTATATACTTACTTTTTATTTTAGAATACAAACAGCCTAATAAAAGGGCTTCTCCCAGTGTATTGCCAGTGTCTGTAATAGTTCTTACACATACTAAGCATGAAATGAATGAATGAACTCCTACTAGATTTATCTGCTGTATGACATGCACTGTGTTTCATGCTTCTGATACACACTCATTAAATTATCACAACAATCCTGTGGAGCAGTCATATCCCCTGTTTACAGAGGAGCAGTAGTAAGGTGCAGAAAGATCAAGCATCTTGTTAGTTATAGCAGGTAACAGGTGGAACTGGGATTTAACCCCTAACCTACATTTTTAACTCCTAATGTAATTTTTTAAACTGATGGTTTGTATTGTACATTTTCAGTTATTTGCTATAATCTATTATGTTTTTTTTAATAGAATGGTTTCTTTGATAACAAAAGAATTAGTCACTGAGTCACATCCCCTCACCCCCCACATTTTAATATTTTATTTAGAGACAGGTTCTTGCTAAGTTGCTTAGGGCCTTGCTAAGTTTCTGAGGTTGGCTTTCAACTTGTGATCCTCCTGCTTCAGCCTCCTGAGGTGCTGGGATTACAGGCATATGCCACCACACCAGGCCCCTTTATAGGTTTTTGCCAGAAGAGTTTTGAGAATTGATATCTATTATTTTCACTCCCCTAAAATTCATAAGATATTCTTCTTTTAACAGTATCTGGGCTTTCCTTAGGAATATTCTTCTCTCTCCTAGTGTTATTTCAGGTGGTTTGGTTGGAATTAGCCCAAGATACAGGGGTGGCAGGACCTGCTACAGGACCACCTAATCGCTATGCTCAAGTCTCTAAGCAGGTATTTATTCAGAAATAAACACATGACCCAAGTCTATCCAAGTGTAGCTAACTGAGTCTTTACTAGAAAGACTTTGTTTTTTTCTTTTCCTTAACTCTTAACTCTTTGAGGATTTAAATAAGAGATCCCAATATTCCCCTTCCACATCCAAAACAAAACAAAACAAAAATAATGAAGCCAATACAGAGGAAATAAAAATTGAGAATTAGAGAGAGTCAGATTTCTGATGGTATTATTTGAGTATCTATTTCCAGTCAGCCTCAGACCGTGATATCCTCTTGTCTTTTTAGGTAAATGGACTAATGAGTTTATTTTGTGCTTAAGCCAGTTTTAGTTGGATTTTTTCCCTCCTTACATTAAAAAAAAAAAAATAGCCCCGACTCATACGATGCTTCATCAAAGCCCGCTGATGGCTGATCATGGGGATTCACAACTGGTACTTAACCCCAGAGGGCAGCCTGACATGAGGCAGAGGGGGGTCTTTCATGACCTTGAAGCAAACCTCACCGTGCATCTCCTTCAGCTCTCTGCTTTGAGCCCTTGATTCTGCATGAGGGCCGTCTCTTGTTTCTCAGGTGGTGGTAATCATGAGCCAGATGGAGTGGTTGCTGATGCTTGGATATCAATTAGCAAAGTTCTAACTGCAGGGAAACCTCTCAGACATGTCCTCAGTGTCTTAATCTCTCAGTGGGCCTCTCCTCGAAAGGCTTAGGTGGCTGATAATATGTTTGAGCTGTTGATCCTTTCTTTGATCACGTCTTATAGGATTATTCTGTAATGAGATGGTGCTGGGGAGAGCCGGGGCTGTCATTTGGTTGTCTGGGCTCACACTGGAGCCATGTTGCTTGGCTCTGACATTTGTTTCCCTCTCTCTTCTGCTTGTTCTGGGTGGAAGCCTCGCAGTGGGGCTCTCACCAAGTTTCTCCTGATTCTCCAGAAACGTGGAAATGTCAGGCTCATCTTCAGATATAGGAAAATAGGCTTGAACAATTCTCTTGCACAACGGGGAGCAAGTCCCTCTCCTTGTCTTCTGACTTCAAAACCTTTGCACCTGATCCTTCCGGCAACTCAGGCATCAGCAGGGCAGATGTTGTAAGATCCATTTTACAGATGAAAAGGAAGAGATGCAGCAGGAGCGTGGCAGGGCCACACAGGGCCTCACAACCCTCCAGCCTCCCAGTCTTTTTCCAGAAGCAGATGGTCAGTAATACTTCTTGTTCTCCAATACCAGGCCTGACGAGCAGCTCCTGTGTGTCATCCCCACAAATCACCCAGCTGGAGAAGAATTCTCCTCTGAACTTGCACAGCACTCCGTCAGGTAGCCTTACAGTTTCATAATTTCCTACCTTGTAATATGATCATTTGTGTGTATTTTTATCTTCTCTCCTAAAACTTGCGCTCCACGGTCCCCTCGGCGCACAGAGCGTTTGATCTGTGGTAGGTCTTCTGGCAATGTTTATTGAGAGTATGAACAAGTAAATAAATGTCTTAATATTTTTTTTTCCCTTCGGGTATGTGGGGGGGAGTATCGGAAGATAAGGTGGTAAATTTCAAGCCACCAGAATTACTGTTTCTGGGATACCTAGTGGAATGTTATGTGGAAGAAGGGTTGAATTTGTTCTGTGTTATCCCAAAGGGCAGAAATAAGACCAGTGGGTAGCCATTTCAGGGAGACATAATTCAGCTCAATATAGGATTTCCTGCAGCCAAAGCTGTTGGTAGGCGACGGAGGGGTTGTCTGCTAAGGCCGAGGTGTGTGTCATTGAAGGCATGAGAGGAGGTTCTTCGTATCACTTGGCAAGGAGACTGCCCAGGAGATTCCAGCCTGTTAGGAGGCTTTGGGCTTTCAGGGCTCCCTCCTGATCAGACAGTAGTATTTAAAAGATCTTCAGGGCGAATGGTTTTTGAATGCTCTTGGAAGCAAATCTTGTGCTCACTCGGTGAGTCCTCACTCATTTAATATAGACATAGGCAGGGACTAAGTTCATGGGCTTTTGGGTTCCAATTCCGGTTCCCCTCTTCAGGAATGGGTGACCTTGGCAAAGTTATTTCACAACTTTGAGATTCGGTTTCCTCATCTGTAAAATGGTGGTGATCCTAAAGACCCACATCATGAGAATATGATGTCCTGCACAAAGAACAACATAGCACAGCACTATGGGAGGAAGAGCCCAGTTATTTTTGTTGTTAAGGCCATCACTGTCCCCTGTTCCACGGTGATCATTTGTCTGTGTGTCCTGGGCTTCCTGGGGGCTACCTCAGTCTTTTTCTCCTGGTGGTATCTCAGGCTTCAGGCAGAAGAGGTCAGGAGAGGTCCCTCAGAGACCCCAAACTTGTACTTCTGAACAGAGAGCTGACAGCTGACTGCGAGACTGGAGATCTGAGCCTCCAAGGCCTCCGGCCACTTTGCAGAGCCAACAATACAAGATGAAAAAACACAATATCATTTCTCCAATCTCTTCTGGGATTCTAGCTACGGGCACTCATTAAAGGCAGTTTTCTCCTGGATTTCAGAAACTGTTTTAAAAGCTTAAGAGTCTAACACTGAGTTCCCAAAAGGCTGACAGCAGTTTCTTCAGTTCCCCCCCAAATCCCTGACCTGAATTTCCAGTGGCTGGGCCATTAGTGCATCAACAAAACATGTACCCCGGGAATAGAAAAATCCATTCTTGTCCTTTGGTCATTTTGGGAGCAGCAAGGAAAGATCTTCAGTCCCCAGCCCACCCCTTAATTGAGAGAAAAATCGCTCCCAGAGCAGTTCTCTGTCCTGGAAGTTTTGAGATCGAATGAGGGTGGAACTAAAGTGACTCAAAACTTCTCTTATGTAAATTGTTCTTCTATATGAGTGCTGTAATAGATTATACATAGTAGTCATTTAATAATTATGTTTTGTCTACTTCATATGAACTCCATTTTAATGAAGGGAAATATTATTTCTGCATCAGAAATAAACAGGTGCAATACCTAGCTCACCCCACTAGGAAAGGATTGAGTTAAGATTCTGAGGCAGATCTGTCTGATGCCAATGCTTGGACCATGGATGGTAAATTATGATGTCTTCTGTTAGGTGAACTATGCTAGGGAAAGGCATTTATTATTTATGTAGTTTAACAAATTAACAAAACACAGTGATAGATAGTCTCAGACATAGCAGTTATAATGAGCTAACATATCCATGCAGCATTCAGGTCGATTGTGAGAAGTTGATGTTCATGTCTCTGATGTAGAGATAGGGAAATAGATTCCAAGGTAACCAAGCTAGGATGCAAACCCTGTTTCTTGAACAACTCAGGGATGCACTTTGTACCACATGGCAGGTGTAGTTCTACCAGAAATACAATCCAAATTATGTCCAATATACAATGAATCCTTATATATAATTATAATGTTCTAATTAAAATAATAATAATAATAATAATAATAATAATAATAATAATAATAATAATACAGTAGAAAAAGGGAGGTTGGAGGGAAGGTGAAGGTACTGGGGAAAAAGATTGATCAAAGTGTCATGTGCATGCATGAATTATGGCATAATGAATCCCACTATTACATATAACATAATGCACCTATAACATTATAATAAAACTGTAAAAAAAAGTCAGCCTCAAAATATACCTTTTTTATCTTTTTCAAAGTAAGTTTTTTTGGGGGGTCTGTCAGTGGGGTCCACAAATTTGGAAGGGAAGGCTTTTGGTATCCTGTTTAGAAATAAGAGAACTAAGGCCAGGAGATTTACCTAATGTGAAAAAGGGGGTGGCAGGGGGCATGTAAGCAAGACAAAAGCAGTTTTTTTCACATGAAGCATAGCTTTGGTTTTCTATTTAATTTTTCCCCCTTACCTGTCCAATTCTTTGTGGTCTTAAGTTGTGGTGTTATAGCTTTCCAGTCCAGTGTTTTCTTGAGTGTCCCCTTTAAGGTCATTTATTCCGTCAATACATTATATGCCAGGCACTGTAGTAGTTGCAGAGGAAAGAACTTATCTGAAAACCAGGCATCCTGTGTCTCCCTGTTACTTTTGTACTCCTCCACCCCACAGGGGCCTCTCCTATTCCTCAGTGACCTCATCCCTTATAGCAAAGTTTGTCTTCTGGATATGGATGGCAACCTAATGTGTTACCCATGGTGGGACAAGGCCAATGGAAGGTTCTTGGAGACAAGAAGAGAGCTCAGCATTAAGAGCTCAGATTGTGTGTGTTCTGGTCTCTTTTTATCCATCTGACCTTGGGCAAGTTAATTAACTGGTTTTGGCGTTGGTTTCCTAATCGGTTAAATAGGGTTATTGTGAAGATCACAGGAGATAATTAATACCAACTGTTCAGAAAAAATATATGTGCTCTTTTATTATTAATTGGAAAGATAAGATTTATATAAACACAATTAAAATACAAAGCAGGTCCTATACTTTCATCGGTGCAGGATCCCTTGTGGCTAGCTCAGTGACTGGCATTCAGTTGAGGTTCTAGATCTGCAGCTCTGGATGCCATCGATGGAAGGCTTTTTTTTTTTTTTCTTTAGAAATGAAGGAAAAGAGTTTGGTATTTATTATGTCATTTAATACTACCAACAACCACCGAGGAGGGTAATCTGGCTTTCTTGCAGATATTACAGAGGATGAAGCCAAAGCTTGGAGAGTTTAGTGATTTAGCCAGGTCACAGGGTATGGAGTAGTAGAGTTGGGGTTTGAAAACAGTTTTATCTGATTCCCAGGCCTGCATTCACTAACTTATTCAGTTAGTGATTAATCATTCAGGACAACGTTCTTTGAGTATCTCCACTGGGGAAGAGGTACTGGAGCAAATTCTGGGTATGCAGTCGGGGAGGTGGCATAGTGCCTGCTCATAGAATTTATTATCTAGGAGATGAACTCCTATAATGGAAGAGAGGACAGGATGAGCACATTAAGAGGAGCCATGGGGCGGTGTTCATAGGCACACTCCAAAGGGACTTATGCCTTCTCTGTTTCTAAGGAGGGTTGGAGAGGGAAGAAGATGGTCACTATGATCTAGACACCTGGAAAGACTCTGGAATTCAGATTCTGGGATTAGAGATGGGCTGGAGGTGGCTCATGGACAGGAAGGCATTCCAGAGAGCAAGATGAGTTGGGGTGGGAGTGGAGCTCCTTGGGAGACAGAAAGCTTTTGAGTCTCAGCAGCACTGGTGGGGATGAGTCAGAGAAATGAACACCAAACTTCAGAAAGTGCTGAAGAGCAGATTAAAGAGGTCGAAGACAAGGTAGGCAATGCAGAGCTAGAAATCTACATAGGAGAGGAAGGAAAGGGAAGGGACTGGGCAAGGGGGTCGATCAAAGTATGTGATGTGCGTGTATGAATGTGGCATAATGAATCCCACTACTATGTTGAATTGTAATGCATCAATTAAAAAAGAGTCTACACAGGCTTGGTTAAACGTGAGAGTCCCAGACTCAGAATTTGCTATGACACCTGAAGGCCATGATGAATTTGTAGGTGGGAGCAAGCGGGGTGGGGACGGATGGACAGACAGACAGACAGAAAGCCAGACTCTTTCAGACTGGAGCAAGAATCTTTAGATTTCAGGTAGGTGGTGGGCACAGAGTCAGAAGAGGTCATTTGAAGAGGCAGGAGTTTTGGAGTTGCCTCTCACTGGGTCCTGGGACTCACAGGTCTTATCCCACTTCTCTTGATGGAGGGTGGGAGATTGGACTAGGTGAGGTGAGCCTTTTGCCAACCTCTGAGTCCTGTGTGCATTAGGAGATGACCATCACTTCAGAGGTACAAGAATGGATCTTGTGTCTCTGGCTCTGCCAAGGGCCAGTCCTGCTGCTTCTATAGGAGCTCCTAGAAGAGGCTCTGCCTGATAGTTTCTGCAGCTGTTCTGTAGCAGCATTGCCTTTCACTGTTACTTCACCAGCCAACAGTGAGGTTGTCAAGTTATCAGACACTCTGGGAGCACTCCTGGGGAGGGGGAGGCAGTGCCTGCAAACTGCATTTGCCACTCTGTGATCACCTGGTAGTCTAGAAAAGAACAGTGTCCATATTTATTTATGGGCTTCCAAACAACTAACACATTTTTTAAAAAATATTCTTTTTTTTTAGTTGTAGATGGACACAATATCTTTATTTACTTATTTTTTATGTGGTGCTGAGGATTGAACCCAGTGCCTCACATGGTTCTGTGAGGTAGGTACTCTACCCCTGAGCTATAGCCCCAGCCCCCCAACAAACACATTTTATGCTCATTGTCTCATTTACTCCTTTCAGTAATATTAAGAGAGAGATCAAGTTGTCTCCGTTTAATTAGGAAACTGAGGTGAGGGTTGAAATCACTTAGCCAAAACTCCCAGCAAGAGAGTGATGGTGTTGAGATTGGTCCCTGTGTGTGGCTCTACTAGGGCTGGTGGGTATCACCATGCATTACATCGCCACTCTTGGTTGGGGACCTCTTGGTTCTGCTCCAAGTGTCACGTGCCCACCCCCCACTTCGTTCAGTACTTGTGACACTACAGTGCAGTTGCCAGTCTAATCCTCTCGCCCCAACTAGATCTAGCTGGAGGAAGGCAGAGAACTTATCTTACCTGTTCACTGCTCTATCACAGCACTCAGCACAGGGTGCTATGTTAGATTTAATATTTATTAAATATTCATTTAATAAATATCAATTAAATGAATTAATGAGTATAATGAGCCTAGGTACGGCTCCAGGCATTTCCCTAGAATCTCATGGGAAGGAACATGAGATAATGCTCAGCAGACACAAGTTCCTCTGCTGCTAAGGAAGCTTCGGAAAAAGAAGGAAAAAGGAAGTGGGAGAGACAGAACATTCATTTCAATTGGAAAAACAAGGCAACAAAATATATTATTTAATTTGAGAAAGACGGAGGAAAAATGTACATGCCATGCATTTCTTTCCAATTAATCCTGTTTTCCAAATTTAGTCTCTCCTATTTTATCTTTATGATTGTTGCCATATCTGTGAACCAACTATAATATGATTTTACTTAATATTTTTCTTAATAGCAGCCCACTTTTCAAACCATGCATTTTTTTTGTAAAAGAAATCTTTATAACACTATGATAAATGTGAAGCCATTATTACTTGCTTTGAAAAATAGCTGATGTGAAAACAGGTATAACAATAACGGAAAAAGTAATTAGATTCTAGCAGGTGCTGTTGCCTGCTAACACACCCGAGTCTGGGCTGTTCTTTTTTTTTTTTCTGCTAAGAAGCATGATTAGGAAATGGTGGAACAGAGTTAAAGACACAGTAGTACCACGCTCAGACTTCTTTCTTCTTCATAATGAGAAGAACTTGAAGAAATAACTTCCTTACTACATGACTCCACGTGCTTTCCTGTTGCATCCGAGTCTTGCCTGACATCATCTCCTGCCCCAAGTCGGGTCAGTGTTACCTGAATGGGAAAATGCCAAACCAGTGGACATAGCCTTCTCTCTTGAGCATCATATCTTAAGACAATTCTTCTAAAAGCTGTCTCACACCTGAAAAGAAACAGGAGGGTTTATTTCTTCCTGTCTCTGCTAACAGCCCTGTTTGCAAGGGGGTGGGAAGAGATCAGAGCCAAGTTGCCAATGGTCAGTGCCCTTCTTTCTGTCTGGAGCTGCCTCGGCTCCAAGTCTTAGGAGGCTCCCCACAAGCCAAACTGGAGATCCTGGAGTTGAGCATCAATCTTGAGGAGGAGCAGGTAAATCCAAGGGCCTGGGAACCTCTCTCTGCAAACAAAGCGAATCTGCTTGAAGTCACCTCTTCAGCCCAGAACATTTTATTCTAGTGAAAGCTCTCTCCTGCCCCAATTCACTCACTGTGAAAACCAACATAATTTATCTTCTGGAGGGAAGGGTGCAGACTCCAGCTTGGTGGTGTTTTTTTTTTTTTTTGGCTCAAGCAACAACTCAGCTTAAGTCACGTGAAGAAAAAGGGGGAGAAAAACCTACAGAAGACTGCTAATTTGCAAGTTTAGAAATAAAAACATGGGCATTATGGCAAAGGCTGGGGAGAAGGTGGCCTCAGTGTTCTTGAGAGGCAGCCTGGGTTTGCACATCAGTGTCGTCTTTGCCCTGTTTCTGTTGTGATCACAAACATCTTTTCCTTTTTTGGGTCTTGGTATCAGAAGACCTTGGAATTCTGGATGTTCCCTTATTGGAAGGGAGGGAACTATTATTCACTGAGCACTTTCAGGTGCAAGGTATCTCTCCTCTCATTGTTATTTGCTCTCCACAATAACATAAAGGAGTGTGGGGAGGTCAGCCCTGTATGCAGACCAGAAACACCTCCTACAAGGTCACAGAGCCTCAAAAGAGCAAAGCCAGGACTGACCTGGACTATCCTGATTCTAAAGCCTATGCTATTTATGTTGCTGCCCCCTAAGAATTGTGGGAATAGAACTGGAGATTTGGAAGGAACTCTTAGGCCTCTATTTAATGTTCTATCCACATATAATCTTTTACAGGGTCCCCAACAGATTGAGCTTCCGTTTGATTCATTTTCCTGTGGAGGCAACCCGGTCCATTGAGGAAGGACATTAATTATTAATAGGCTTTCACTGAAGCAGAAATCACCCTTTTCTTTCCTTTCCCTGGGGACCTCTTTACCCTCCATGGATATCTAACCTAAGACCCTTGGAGTGACATTAACATATTTAGCTTTCATAGGAGGGGACCCCAAGAGACTAGGCATTTGTCTTATTTTGTATAAAGTCGAAGCGAGACGTGATGGTTTTCCTTTCATATCTGTAAATCCTATAGGATTTGTTCCATTCTTTTTTTGACTCCATGATTTAAAAAGTATTTCCTGGACCAAGAAAGCTATTCATTAAAGAGCAGATGAGAGGATTCTGAGGTCATTTATTTAGGCCATACAGGGCCAAAGGCCTATATGTTAGGGCAGTCCAAAGGTGCTTGCTTTCTGGCATAGACAAACAGCTTGGCCAAGACACCAAGAAATTACAGCCCTCTCCTTAAGACTCTGCAAATGGTGCCGCCCACCCTTTCTGCCTGTGGTGTTTGTCTGCGGGGCCTGAGGACATGCTGGGGCAGAAGCCAGATGACTGGGGTTTCCCAGGCTGCATGTCCAAGGAGCAATGATTCCCTCTCAGGGGGTTACCAGGTACAGCAGAGGACATTTCTGAGGAAAAGAGGTGGAAGAGAATACCTGGATTTGGTTCTTTGTGATAATTTACTCTTGTTATCTTGGCCAAGGCTTTATTCTCCCCAAGAAGGGGATGACAGTAGTAGCCCTTTATATGTTGCAGTCCCTGAGAAGAGAAACCCACTGAACCTCTGTCCTTCATTGGATGCTTACCTGTGCAGCCTTGGGCTGAGCACAGTAGCTGCCTGCCTTCCACTGGAGTAAAGGGGTTGTCAGTGTTTGCTCTGCTGGGGCTTGCCAACACCTCTTTCCCAGATTCCCATTATTTGGCGTCAATTTCCTAGCCACTCTTGGGCTTTTCTTGGTCCCTGGGGGTGGGGATGGGGCGGCATAAACACAGTTCTTTGGTAGTAGCTACACCACCTCTGAGAAATATTCTGGTGGTGGTTGACTGGCCAGAATCCTGGAATGATTATTTCCTGGGTGCATTGCTTTGGTATGTTTCCTGACTTACAAGTTCACTGCTCTCTTAGAAGATTTCCTTTCTTTTTGCATTTGAGGGTTGTTAGGAGTCTGCACCTGAAATGAAAATTGAGACTGTTTGTAAAGGAACAAAGGGGGTAGTTAGGGATAAAGAATATGGCTGGGACAGACTTCCTGTGTCTGGATAATGTCCCTGTTGTTTCTGAGCTTTGGGGACAGGCTATCTAACCTTACTATCGGAGTGGGAGAGTGATGGTACTCGCCTTACAGTCCTTGTGAGGAATAAATTGTATGCAAATTAAGCATTGGGAATAGGGCCTGATGTGCAGCTAGAACAATTCCACTGTTGGTCCTCATATTTGCTATTACTGTTGGAATGGGCTGCAGACTGCTGGGAGGGAATGTCACACGGAGAGAGAGAGGGATGTGTTAAGCAAGACTTCCTGAAGGAAGGAGGCTTTACCTGATTTGAAACCTGGCTAGAAGGAAATTCTAGGCAAAGGGAAGCTTGCAAACAAATGCCCTAGATGGAAAGGTTGATTTTGGACAATGAGTAGGATGCCCTAGAGAAAAAAAATCCAACTCTGAAATGCTGACTTATCAAGGGCATCACTTTTTTTTGGAGCCCACACACATATTTAAGGCGTACTTCTGTGGCCTGAATGTGTCTTCCCAAAGTTCTTATGTTGAACCTTAATCCCCAACGTGCCCCTTTGGTGGGGGTGCTTTGGGACATGGGATTAGTGGCTTTACAAAAAGGGTTGAAGAGAGCCTGTGAGCCTGTTCCGCATGTGAGGGCACAGTGCGAAGGTACCATTTTTGAAGTACAGAAGTGGCTCTCTCCACATGTGGAATCTGCTCCTGCCTTGAACTTGAACTTCAACTTCCCAGACTCCAGAACTGACCTGTTTGTGTCATTTAGTGATAGAGCTCCAGAATGACAGACAGGTTCCTTTTTGTTTTTCTCAGTGAAGGCAGAACTTTCCTCTTTCATGTTTGGTGGGGGTGGGGGAGATGTGGAAGAGGGGGAGATCCAGAGCTTTGGGTTTGGATGAACTGGGATTTGAGTCCTGGCTTTCCTCTTCACTGGTGGAAGGACTTTGAGCTAATTATTTAACCATCTTGAATCGCAGTTTCCTCACTCATGGGTGTGTCCATTTAAATGAAGAAGTTTCTTTCTTGCTTCCTTCTCATCTTCTTTCCTACTCTCACCTGGCTCTGGGAGAAGGAAATCTCTTGGGCCGCTCTCGAGCTGCCTCCTGTGAATTGATCTGGTAGCCAACTCTGGCATAGGGCCAAGGAGACGGCATCATAGGAGAAAATTTTGTTGGTGTCATTGAAACAAGAATTTTATAGAACTTTATAGAACTGGGAAAGTCCTGAGTAGCTCTTTGGAATGGGTCACAGGCAGGTAGATTTGTGAGAGCTTATGTTAAGTCAGGTGACAGTAGGAGCAGCTGAGCACTGTTGCCCTCTGTTCACCCATTAGGTAAATTGCTTCCTCAGGTAACCCCCATATCACTTAAATTTGTGCACCCCAATCTTGCTCAGCCTTCTGAGAAATGAGGAAACTGAGGTCAAGAGAGCAGAAGTAACTTATCCAAGGTCTCACAATGGCTGGATTAGGCTACCTGGGTCTCATTCTCCCACAGAGAACGGTGTGTAAAACAGTAGGGTAGATTTGGGGATGTAAGGAGATGATGCTTCATAGACAAAAATGTCTTTTTTTTTTTTTTTTATAGGAGAGGTCGATTTTTCTTAGATTGTTTTTACTGTTTACTCCAGAATGAGAACTCCTTGTTGGATCATGTTCATGTTTACAACATCCTGCGGATTGGATGTTCTTACTCTCCTTTTAGGCTTGATGTAAAAGATAAAAAAAAAAAAAATACAAAAAAAAAAAAAAAAAAACCACCCAGTCCTGAATTTCCCTGAGAATCGTGACGCTGGCTCCCTTGCCTCTTTCAGGGCTCATCCCGAGGGTGAGTTTTTAAACATGATGAATTACTGTGGTCAGTGGCGGCGGCAGCATGCCGTGCCCAGGGGAGCCAAGCTCTGGGTTCCTTGGCCAGCCTGCGTCTCTCCAGCAGGCAGACTAGCCTGCTGCATGCGTCCCTGCGTAGATACTGTCACTACTGCTGCATTCCCTCTGTCCCAACAGAGGTGTCACAAATCATGGTGAGGATGTGTCCACTCCCTGGCCAGGCAGCGTGGAGAGCCAAGGTGGGTATCGCAGAAAGCCAGGGAAAATTGCTTGTGGTCCCTGGGGGCTTAAATTACCTACACTGGTCCTGCTAGATTTTGCAGCGTTTCTTTGCTCTCCGTCTTTGCTGGGGTGCAAACATGCCTGGGGTGCTGGTCATTCTGTCCTATAGACATAGCCAACACTTGGCTATTCATTTAGATATTTCAGCAGGCATTTGTTGAATGAGTTGCCAATCTCATGCTGCATGCTATGTGGGATGCAGAATTGAAAGACAAATTCCTGTCATGCTGATGTTCTAGTTGAGGATTTGTAAGCATATGGGATGGAAATCACCAGAAACTGTATTGATTCATACATTGCACGTTTAATGTCTGCCTTCTGCATGCCAGGAGTTGCTTTATCATGGTTGCAGTTCATTGGTCATTGAACTCAAGAGATCTGGAGGATGGAAACAATCTTATCCATAGCAACTAATACTTATTCATCAACTACATAACATAGAAGCCAGGATTCCTCTGTGAGGGAGGAAATGTCATCATCCTACTTTGCAGATGGGTCTGAGGCACAGAGAATCCCAGAACTCCCCCAAAGCCACTAGCTGATAAATGGCAGGGCTCAGATGGATTCTCATGCCTGTTTGACCCCAAGGCCTCAACCATGAAAGATTTGGCTATTCTGGTGAAGTTGAGCTGGAATTTGAAGAACAGGCAATACCATCAAGGAAGGACTTCTATGGGTCGCAATCAGAGGCTTGAACTTTCCTACATGTTTCAAGATTCCCTACTATTTTAAAGATAAATGAAAACTGGTACCAGCATATCATAAATGTGCCCTAGATCTCTTGGTCTGTGTGCATCTGTTGAAGTGTTCCCCCCCACACACTTATTTTTCCTAAAAGTTGTAAAGTTTCTGGTCTTTTTCTTTTCTTTTTTTTGTACCAGGGATTGAACTCGGGGACACTCGGCCACTGAGCCACAACCCCAGCCCTATTTTGTATTTTATTTAGAGACAGAGTCTCATTGAGTTGCATAGCGCCTCACCATTGCTGTGGCTGGCTTTAAACTCGCGACCCTCCCGCCTCAGCCTCCCAAGCCACTGGGATTAAAAGCTTGTGCCACCCTGCCAGGCAAGTTTCTAGTCGTATACTTAGGTTTTGGATCCACTTTGAGTTGACCTTTGTGCAGGGTGAGAGCCAGGGATCTAGTTTCATTCTTCTACATATGAATAACCAGTTTCCCCAGCATCACCTGTTAGAGACTCTTTTCTTCAATGTATGTTTTTGGCACTTTTGTCAAGAAATGGATGACTATGTCTGCGAGGTCCATCTCTGTTTTCAATGCTATCCAATTAGTCTATGTTTCTATTTTTGTGTGGGTGCCGCACTGTTTTTGTTATTATGGCCTGTAGTATAATTTGAAATTGGAATTGTGTTCCAAGAGTGTTCTTTTTGCTCAGGATTGCTTTGGCTATTCTGGGTCTTTTGTTCTTCCATATGAATTTTAGGATTTTTTTTCTAGTTCTATGAATAATATCTTTGGTATTTTGATAGAGATTGCATCAACTATATTGCTTTTGGTAATAAGACCATTTAAACAGTATTAATTCTGACTATCCATGAACATGGAGGTGGATCATTCTAACTTTTAGTATCTTCTATTTTTTCAGTGTTCTTTAATTTTTATTATAGAGGTCTTTCATCTCCTTAGTTTTATTCCTAGGTATTTTATTTTTTAATTTTTTTTATTGTAGGTGGACACAACATCTTTATTTTTATTTATTTATTTATTTTTATGTGGTGCTGAGGATCGAACCCAGGGCCTCATGCATGCAAGGCAAGCACTCTACCACTGAGCTACAACTCCAGCCCAAGTTATTTTATTTTTTGATGCTATTGTAAATTAAATTGTTTTCATGATTTCTTTCTCAGTGGATTCATTATTGGTGTATAGAAAAAGTATTGACTTTTATATACAAAATCAATTTTGCATTTTGCTCCATGGCTAAATTTGTCTATCAGCTCCAGAAATCTCCTGGTGGAACCTTTCTGTTCTCCTGAATACAGGATCATATCATCTGTAAATAGAGATAACTTTACTTCTTCCTTCCTTATTTGTATCCCTTTTCTTTCTTTCTCTTGCCTAATTGTGCTGACTAAAATTTCAAGTACTATGCTGAATAGGAATGGTGAGAGTGGATTTCCTTGTCGTCCTCTTGATTTTGGAGGAAATGGTTTCAGTTTTGTCCCACTCAGTATGACATTGGCTTTGGTTTGTGATATAGAGCCTTTATGAATTTGAGGTAGATTCCTTCTATCCTTTGTTTCTTCAGGGCTTTTATGTTAAGGGGTGTTGACTTTTGGTGAAGGCTTTTTCTGCATCTATTGGACAATTATGGGATTTTAATCCTTGATTCAGTTTATGTGGTGAATTATATTTACTGATTTGTGGATGTTGAGCTACCTTTGCTGGGCCTTCCAGACTTTCCAGTTGCTCAAAACATGAATACCACTTTCTCTGTCATTGCACTTACTCCTGCAAAGAAATAAGCAAGAAATTATTTCATCCCCCCATTCCCTGCCCCGGGTGCTTTTTCTCCAACTGCCATGTGATGGCTTAGGCTGCCTGACTCCCCCAGGTAAAAACTGCATCACTTTAGATGAATTACTTTACTCTGTTGAGACTCAATTTCTTTATACACGGAGATGATAAGAACAGCTACCTGGGAGGATGCTGTGAGAATTACATAATACTAAGAGCATAGTTCCTAGAATGGAGTTAAGTACTAAGGGAAATCAGTTCTGTGTGTGTTCAATGCATATTTTATGTGAATATATTATATAACCATATTTATTTACTTTATTAGAGCAATATAGTTATACATAATTGTGAAGTTGATTTTGACATTCATAAATGCACATAACATAATTTGCTTCATTTCAATCCTCAGTATTACTCTTCCCTTCCCTCCTAACCTCCCCATGACCCCTTCCTCAACTCTGTTGGTGTTTCTTTTCATTTTTTAATAGGTGCATTAAAAGTTATACATAAAAGTGGAATTCATTTTGATATATCAGTGTATGCACATAGCATAGTTTGGTCAGTTGCATTCTGCAGTTCTTCCCCTTCCTATTCCTTCTTCCTCTCCCTCAATCCCTTTCCTCTGCTCCAGTTTTCTCCCGATTTTCATGCATTCTTCTTTTAGAAGAATTCCTTACTTCTATCTAGATTTTTCATATGAGGAAAACACTTGGTCCTGAACTTCCTGAATCTGGTGTAGTTTACTTAGCATGAGGTTCTCCAGGTTCATCCATTGACTGGCAAATAATTATAATTTCATTCTTCTTTATAATTTTCATTCTTCTTTATTTCATTCTTCCTTGGCTGTATGTAATATATATCCATTGTGTGTTATATATGTATATAATATATACAAACTCCATTGTGTGTAATATATAAAAATAACATATATACATATTATATATGTACATATATAGTGTACATAATTATATATAGTGTGTGTATAGATGTATATGCATATATGCATATATATAGTTTCACATTTTCTTTATACCTTCATCTGTTAAGGGATAACTAGGCTGGTCCTATAACTTGGCTATTTGTGAACTACACTACTATAAGCACTGATGTTCCTGTATCACTACAGTGTGCTGATTTTAGTTTTTTAGAATAAGTACCCAGGAGTGCGATAGCTGGATCATATGGTGGTTCCATTCCTAGTCATTTTAGAAATCTCCATACTGCTCTCCAAAGTGGTTGTACTAATTTGCAGTCCCACTAACAATGTATGAGTGTACTCCCCCCACCCTCATCCCAGCATTTATTATTTATATTCTAAATGATTGCAATTCTAACTGGAGTGAGACGAAATCTCAGTATGGTTTTGATTTGCATTTCCCTAGGGATGTTGAACATTTTTTTTTTCATATATTTGTTGGCCATTTATATATTTTTTTTGAAAAATGCCTGTTTAGTTCATTTGTCTATATATTGACTGGATTATTCTTTTTTTGGCATTAAGTTTTTTGAGTTCTATATTTATTCTGGATATTAATCCCCTGTTGGAGGAGCAGCTGGCAAAGATTTTCTCCTATTCTTGTAGGCTTTTCTCTTATTTCCTTTGCTATGCAGAAGCTTTTATATATAACCACATTCAAATTTTGATGTTTTCTTAATTTTTACTGTGTGCATTATATTTTGCTTTTATTTTGACCCTTTTCCTGGTCTCTAATCTCCCCATGGTATTTTTTTACCTCATAAAACTTAATATAAGGCCTGAAGTACAATAAGATTGAAGGTCTAAAGGAAATGTTTTCAAGTTTGTGTCAGATAGTGCTGAGATAAAGCTCAGTCTCCCATTTTTTAATCATTTATGTTTTTAATTTGTTCATCTTTCACTCATATAGCCCACTCACCAATAATGGATTTATTTCCTCCTAGGCAGGTGTGATTGAAAAGAAATTTTAAAAACTTATATTGCAGATGTTTAAAAGTACCAAAAAAGCAGAGACCTCTACCCAGTCTTGGTAGGTATCAACATTGTTCTAATCATGTTTTTACTGGTCCAAAAAGAGTTTTTTTTTTTTTTTTTAAATTGGAGTCTTTTAAAGTAAATGCCCAAATTATATCATGTACCTTTAAACACTTCACATCTATCTGTAATTGATAAGGACTTAAAAATCACTGTGCCACCCGGTGTGGTGGCACATGCCTGTAATCCCAGCAGCTCAGGAGGCTGAGACAGAGAATTGTGAGTTCAAAGACAGACTCAACAATTTAGTGAGGACTTAAGAAACTCAGAGAAACCCTGTCTCTATACAAAATTCTAAAGAGGTCTGGGGATGTGGCTTAGTGGGCGAGTGCCTTCTGAGTTCAATCTCTAGTACCTGCCCCTCCAAAAAAATCACGGTGCCTAGTAACTTTTACAATTGCCCCTAATATTATCTATAACTATTTGAATTTCCCATATTGACTCAGAACCTTTTAATAGGTGACTGATTGAAATCAGGATTTAAATCAGGTTCACACATAGCATTTCATAATTATCTCTTAAGTCTATTATTTTCTAATATTATCCCCTTCCACCCACCTTTTAATTCCATTGATTTGTTAGATAAACTGGGCCTAAATTAATTAATTACCCATATTATGCATATGGATTTAGTTGATTACTTCTTCCAGTGCTAAGTTTTTTTTTTTTTTATTATTCCCACTATTCCTATAAGCTGGTAATAAGTCAAGAGTATGATTATATTCTGCCTCAATGTGTCTGGCTAGCTAACTGTAGGTTTGGCGAGTATTATATTTCTTGTTTGTACTACATCCTGGACATGTAATGTCAGGTTTTCTAATTTCCATGACATAGTCTGGTCCCACCATGACCAAGTTCTCCATCAACAGTTCACCTAATGAGTGTGGCATTGACTGATCATCTAGTCTAGATCCATCTTTTAATTAGGGGTTGCAAAATTGCAATTTTATAATTATTTTATTCCTTCTAAGTCTTCTTTTTAATTTTTAGATCCTTTTTGGAATCCCTCTTCTAATCTTTTTTCTTAAGTGATATTCAGGAAACTTCAAATATGTATAGGTCTGGGGTTTCCCAAATTTTATTTATATGGACTGTCTACATAAAAAAAAATCAATGGAGCTCTTTAGAAAAATATAGATCTCAGGATTCCACTCCTATTGATTCTGACTTGAGATCTGGAGAAAGATCAGGAAAGGCTCTTTGTTTTTAAATTAAGTTGCTTTAATCATTCAGCCAGTTCAAACAAAAAGAGGCTTTTGATCTATCACCACTTACCTTGCTAGGATTGCTGTCTGCAGCATGTGTGTGTCCTTTGGAAACCGTATATCAGATTGAGGACGGGGGTGGGGGAAGGGTGGGGGGTGGGGGTGGGTGAGAGACACTGAAATGAACTGGGAATGTTCCTTGGATATTGTGGTTCCCCATGATGGCCCTCACTTGGAATTGGTGGCTACACTATTCTTTGCTGATCCTGGTCTCCTTCATTGCATGGACCTAGGAAGCCTCAAATCCTATGACTGATTCCTTTGTGCCTCTCCCCAGTCAAGATCTAATTACTCTGAGCTGTTGGGGCTTGAGCACGACAGAGGATTTTCTAGGATTATGCTCAACATGCAGCATTCAATTACTGCTCCCCAGGAGGGTAGGGGTTAGCAAGGCAGGGAGTTGGCAGGATGGATAGCATTTCCAGATGAGAATGGCAAGGGGCTTGGTTTCTCTAAAACTTGAGGACTCTATAGTTGAGCTGCCTAAATTTAAGTGCCAGCCTGGTGAAAAGCAAATCCTAGGCTCCCAATATCGGGTGACGGATTTCAGTGCAACTGGGAGTTAGCATTTGAAACAAGCTTCCTGATGATTTAAACTTCCTGATGATTTTGATGTCTGAGGTACATGGATCATCATGGTAGATTACTGTAATGGGCCTTCCAAAAACTTGGGAGGCTGGAGGGTCAAAAGTATCTCCTTGGATAAAATAAAGGGACAGAAATTTAATTTTTAAAGAATATTGGATGACTTTTGCAATTTCTATATTTAAATGAATTAAACGGGGACTGCTCTGGTGGAAACAGGCATAGTACCTTCAGTTTACCTGTTGGCTTCTCACCAGGCTTTGGGATTGCTGCTGTAGTTTCCACGGGCAGCCCCAGACTCTTGTAGAACCAGTTTGAAAACTACTTGTACTGGGCAAAGGCTGAAGTTTCTCTGCACTCTAATATTCAATGACTCTGGCCTTGATCCTTCTGTACAGGAGCACAGACTCAAGTTCTAGGCAGTTGTCCTCTAATGAACTTAATGAATGAGGATGCTGTAGGGCAGCTGATTTCCCACCTGCTGGGGGTGAGTGGATAGGGTGGGGTGAGGCATTCTGAATTCCAAAGGGACAATATTAGAAAAGAATTGCATATGTACAGACTTTCCTTGTCTTTATTCCCTAAATACTGCAGTATACTATCTATAAAGTATTTGTATTATGTTAGAGATCAGATGTAATCTAGAGGTGATTTAAAGTATGTGGAAGGATTTGCATAGGTTATATGAAAGTACCATGTTATTTTATATAAAGGACTTGAGCATTCATGGATTTTTTTAGTATCCCCTAGGAGTCCTGGAACCAATCCTCTCTGAATACTGAGGGATAAGTATATATGGTAATATGGTGTACAAAATTGGAGCTATAAGCAGAGAAGAGAGTTTTGAGTACTACACTGATAAAACTTGAAGAATGGATTGAGTTTACTTATTATTTATAAAGAGACTATACATATCAGGGTGTATTTTTTTTTTAAAGAAAACTTGTAATATGTGTTGGGCTCATTACAGAAATCCAGTTTTATAGAGGGGATGTATTAGGTCACATACTGGAAATTTTAGAGATCAGAAATGGCCAGATCCATATTGTCACTAGGGCTCTCTCTCTCTACTTCCTGGCCCTACTTTCTGCTGTGTCTCGCCTTCATCCTAAGCAATGACTTCTATTTATGTATGTCTCCCAATAATTCTCAGCTTATTATGATCTTTTCAGCTGAAATCTCAGAGGAAGAATGAAGCCCTCTCTGTGCCATGCCCAGATATTCAGTTTGGGAGGAGACTCAGGGTCAGATTGGACCATGAACTCTCCTTTGAGCTACTCTCTGTGCACAGGGGAGGGAGTACTTTCCTCTGCTAGCCTGAGTCATAGTGCAGTATTTTGAGGGATGAGAACAATATGTTGGCCCTGCACAACTGGTGGGTGGATGAGTTATTCCTCAAAGGAGAAATAGTTTTCAGGCATGCAAAATCAACAGCCTTCCACCCCAAAATATGGGAGTAGGAAAGAACAAAATCACTGGTCATTTAACACTAAGAAAATACACACACACACACACACACACACACACATCTGAGTGTGAGAGCAGAAAAGTTCACGCTATTTTATGTGGAAAAAGAAGATAGAACACAGTTAATAAATAATATCCTATTTAAAATTTATAAAGCACATATTCTATTTGCATATGCATTAATATAAGCACAATGAAAATATAAAAGTGAAATGCACTATTGTATTTCCTCTTGATAGTCATGAACCTCTTTTCTTACCATTAAATATCTTCCTTTATTAGCCCTTCTCAGGACTGTGTTGTGTTGTATGGTTGTGCAATGATTCAGCGGCTATCTGGACTTATTTAGGACAGCCAGGCAGTACTGTTAGAGCAGACATTGGGAACTGCTGTCCCAGATGTCCCATTGACTTATTTCTTAGGTCAGAGGATATGTAGCTTGCATTTCCTTTTTAGGCCCTATCTAAAGGCCTGTAGCCACTCAGGTTCCAGACAAGCTTGGGAAGTTGAGTGGGACCTTTAAGGAGGGAATCGAAGCCTCCGGGAATAGATATGTCAAGGCCCAGGCATTTATATATAGCCTTTGCCTCAGCAGCCTTGTGCATAGCTGGGATTTTGGGGGTCAAAGTAGGAAAGATCAGGGACAAGTAAAAGTTGCAGGAATTGGTTAGTGGAAAGGAGTTTGTCCCAAAGCTAAGGTTTGGATTTGGGCTTGTCGATAACTTAGTATGACTCCAGAGCAGTCACCAACATGCTAAGGGTGGGGTGCTAAGGGTGGGGTTTTGCAAAATTGTTATGCATGAAACATCAGCATATGCAGTGGACCAGGGGAGGAGAAGAGTAGCCTTTGCTTTGGGTTCTAGAGAGCCCTTATTGGACTCTGCAGGGGCCTCACTCACGGTGCTGTGGCCCTAGCATAAGACCTCTCAGGCAATGTGCAGGCCACTGAGGGTCACAGCTCTAGTGCCCCTCAACCCCTCCTGCACTCCCTGAAGAAGATTGGTTTGTTTGCTGACTGCCCCACCTAAGACACAAAGTGAAGAATTTAGAAAAGAAGCCAGAGTGGTCTCCTGCATCTCAGAGCAGTCTCTTTCAAACAGGGGAAAAAATAAACAGAAGAAGAAAAAATTATAGACAGGCAGTGAGTGCCATTATTTGTTTTTAAAGTTGAGATATAATTGTGTATCTTCATAGAGTACAGTGCTATATACAATGTGTAATGATCGTATTAGGCTAATAAGCACTTTCGTCTCCTCAAACATGAATCATTTTTATTGGTTGGGAACTTTCATAATCTTCCAGTTATTTTGAAATGTAGATGTTTGTAATGAATAGTTACCCTACCATACAGTAGAAACTGGAAATATGTCTTCCTCTTTGTGCTATGGTCTCCCTTATCCAACTTTTTTTTAATCCCCCAATTTTCCTTGTCCTTCTTATCTTCTGATGACCACATTTCCACTCCATTCTTCAATGAAATCAACTTTAATTTCCACAAATGAGTGAGAACATGTGGGATTGCTAGATCATATGGTATCTCTGTTTCTGAAGACTCTCGCCATATTGTTTGCCGTAGTGTTGATACTAATTAGATTCCCACCAAGACTGTAGGAGGATTCCCCTTTCTCTGCAGTCTTATCAGCATTTGTTATTTTTTGTTTTTTTGGCTACATAGTTTTTCTAACTGGGGTGAGATGATCACTCATCATGATTTTGATTTACATATTCCTAATGATCAGTGAGATGGAGCATTCTTCAGATACTTGTTGTTGGCTATTTGTATGTCTTTTTCTGAGAACTGTCTATTCAGATCTATAGTCTGTTTTATAGTTGTGTTATTTTTTGTGTTAATTTTATCTATTCATTTATTCTTATTTATTTATTTATTTATTTATTTATTTATTTTGTACCAGGGATTGAAACCAGGGGTGCTCAACCACTGAGCCACATCCCCAGACCTTTTTTATTTTTTATTTTGAGACAGGGTCTCTCACTAGGTTGTTTACAGCCTCACTAATTTGCTGAGGCTGGTCTTGAATCTGCAATCTTCCTGCCTCAGCCTCCTAAGCCACTAGGATTACAGGTGTTTTGTGTTAATTTTTTTGAGTTTCTTATATATTCTGGACTTCAATCCCTTGTCACGTGACTAGTTTGCAAATCTTTTTTTCCATTTTGTAGGTTTTTTTTTTTTTAAGAGAGAGTGAGAGAGGAGAGAGAGAGAGAGAGAGAATTTTTAATATTTATTTTTTAGTTCTCGGCGGACACAACATCTTTGTTGGTATGTGGTGCTGAGGATCGAACCTGGGCCGCACTGCATGCCAGGCGAGCGCGCTACCGCTTGAGCCACATCCCCAGCCCCCATTTTGTAGGTTTTATCTTAACTCTGCTAGTTGTTTCCTTTGCTGGGTAGAAGTGTCTTAGTTTGATATAATCCTCTTTGTCTACTTTTACTTTAGTTGCCTTTGTTTTTGGAATGCCAAGCAAAAGGTCTTAGCCTATATCAATGTCTTGAAGAGTTTTCTATGTTTTCTTGTAGTAATCTCATAGTTTCAGGTTGGTGGATCTCTTTTTTTTTTTTTTTCCAAAGGAAATTGTCCTTTGGAAGTACACTGTGGGATCATTGGAAGCCCCTTGAGTCAGATGGCCTGGATCTGACCCCTGCTCTGCTTCTTTCTGACTGTATAGCTTGGAACATGTTATTTAATCTTTCTAATTCTCACCTCAGTTTCCCCCCATCTCTAAAATGGGAATTAAACTAACAGTTCCCTCACAGACTCCATGGGAGTGTTAAATGAGATAATGCACATAAAAACTCTTACACAGTATCTGATAGTAAGTGCTCAATAAATATTAGTTAATGCTATTACCATATACTCAAGACAAACTCAGACTGTCCTTGAGTGAAGCAGAGATGAGTTTTGTTCCCTTGTCTGATCTGCCACTTTGTCCAGGTGTTAAGGCTCTGAGGAAGATAGTTTGAAAGTCAGTTTCTAGAAAATTGTGTTTTGTTTGAAAGGGAAAAGAACATGCCTCCCAGCATGTCATGGAAGAAAGTGCACTCAACTGGGACCCCCGAGTCCTGCATTTGAGAATGGACTCTGCCCTAAACTCACTTTGAGACTCTTAAGTTGCTTATGTCTCTGGGCCTTGGTTTCCCAACTTGAAAAGTGGTCCTTTAGATGGCTGGTCTTGAGATGGATGGTTCCTGAGTGCACTCAGGTTTCAGAAAGTGCTGGTGATTGCTGGGAACTGGGGGAGTCACACCGACTGTAACCTGGCTCGTTGCCTTCTTTGAGTGGGAATTGGGCCTCTATGGGGGCAGTTCTGTGCCATGGCATTGCTATGCTGCTGGCTTGACCCATCTTGTTTCGAAGCTGAACCAAGGCAGACTCCAAGGGCTCAGGCAGTGGGCCAAAGACCAGGAGCTAGTGCTGCTGCCCCCTGCACATTCCTGGTTCCCTGCATCCCACCCCAGGGCTCGTCTCTCTCTGTCATCCTACCTTTGGTAACTCCTGGACATGCACTTTATAAAAAGGGGTTGCCCCAGGCTGAAAAATTCAGTGTGTCCCAAAAGCCACCTATCTTAAAATATCACCATCTCTCTGCACTCACATCTCAGACACATTTGTCAAGAAAGAAGGGCAGATAGGCTGCCAGCCTGCATCTGACCTTTAAATTACCTCCCTCTTATCGGCTGTGGCTGATCAGCTGCTCTCTTTTTGAGAGCAGGTAGGTTGACATGAGATTGATTGGTTTTCTCTGCAGGGGATGTGACTTGGCCCTCTCCAACCCTCTGACCTGTAGAGACCCTTTGAGCTCTGAGCGTCTCTGTCAGAAACAAGAATATGGATTAATAATGCAGGGTGGGGCCCTCTGTCTGAATCCAGGAAGAGGAGAGAATAACTGATAAGAACTCAGAAAGATGACCAGTCTTTGGGACTTGGTTTCTTTTGTCCCAGCATCTTAGGATGTTTGTGACAATCAAATGAGAAGTTGGGTAAGTAGAGAGAAATTCAGGTGCCTGATGGACCAAGGAAGGATGCTTTGAACTTGGCAGCCATTGTGTTGTGGTGGGGAAAAAATGCAAGCTTTAGATCTTGCAGAGCTGGGTTTGAATCTCCATCCTGGTACTTATAGGAGAAAGAGTATTAAGGTAGTTGTGCAACCTTGGACAGATCACTAAAACCTTGTTTGCCTTAGTTTCTTCATCTGGAAAAGGGCAATTAATTATGTCAATGTCAAACTTGCAGTATTATCTTAAGTATTAGGATAATAAACTTGCCTGGTGTGTCTGCCTTCTAGCTAGCGATCAAAACAGTAACCCTTGTTATTGGTGTGAACATATTTTGTATAACAAAGGCTAAGGGCTTGCAAGGGAGGTGGTGATTTTATTGGTTAGCTGTGTGATATATTCCCATTGGATCAACTGATAACCTTTAGTTGGTTCACACACAGGAAGGGCATTGAGTGGAGTTGAACACTGGAGTTTTTCTGGCGGTTTAGTCTGGTGAGATCTGTTTAATTGCATTCTGCTAAGACTCAATTAATGAGAAGTGCGGTTGAGTCACACTGGCCAAGAGGGCCATGTGTGTAATAGGTCTAGGGATTTCTTTGGTGTTTGGAAGCAAGCCCAATTTGAACCAGTATGTGACCAGTCTGCCAAAGCAGCTACTGGCTTAACAGGATGCAAACACAGGAACAGAAGCAGCAAACCTGGAATAAGAAGGGGAGACCTTCTTTCATCTCTTCCAGCTGTGACACACTGAGAAATCTGCGTTCAGTTCTCTAAGAGTCTCATTGTCAATCCTATGTGCATCCTGAAGAAGCTGATTCAGATACAAAGGGTCTGGAGCCCTTGTCAAATGGGGATCAAGGAGGAGAATGGGAGGTGAGGAACAATAGGAGGATGTCAGGAAGATTAGTGGTTTTAATCCTCTGCTGCACTCCATGGGGGAAAAGGGAGCTGTTTGGTCCTGGATACTAGGGTGGTGGGTGGGAGAGGCAAATGTGTCTTTGGACACATCCTCAGCTTCATTTAAGATCATGCCTTTTAGCATAGAGCTCTCTGCCAGGGAATTGGACCACCTCGTGATGCAGTGAGTACTCCACAACACAGATACTCAGAGACCAGCCAAAGTGTCGTGGTAGAGCACGGAGGTTGTGAGGACAAGATTCGGTGTTAGGTCTGGGTTCACATCTCAACTCTGCTGCCTGCCAGGCCTCCCTAGATGTGGTTTGCTTAGCAATAAAATGGAGATAGAGCCACCACCTGCAGATGAGGACTGCAGAGGATAATCCACGTAAGACCCTTCCAAGCTGTGGTTGCAATGGCCCTTATTAAAGATGCATTCGCCAGGGTCTGCTTCCCGCTCTGCCTCTGAGGCAGGGAATGCTGTGAATAAATAGGCCATGGCTCTTCTGCATTGTTCTCCTTTATTCTTCACTTTGAACCAATTGCTGTCTCGCTGCATTTTGCTAATATAATTCTAAAGAAAGCTGGCTCGGTGTGATTGTTTTTTTTTTTTTTTTAGTGTTTCTTCTTCATTAATTTAGCCCTTCCTCCCCAGCTGATGAACATTTTTGCTTAGTGGAAGTTCATTAATTCTCCCCTCCCCCAGCCATTCCAGCAACACAATTTAAACAACATTAATCCGGTGTTTAGTGAGAGAATGGAGTTTTATAATGGGAAGCACTCAGTTTGAGAGTTAATCTTTTCTCTTTTTTTTCCTTGTTAAACATTTCAAAATTCCCAATTTAATGACAAATCACCATCACTTGTATTGGAGGAGGGTTTAGGAAGAGAAGGGATAATAGAGAAGGGTTATGGGATTTTAGAGCCAGATTCTTATGCAGTCTCTGGTTTTACAGATGAGGAACTTGGAGGTTGAGTTATGGGCTACAGGCCATTAAGAAGTAAATGGCAGAGCTGCTTGGATGTGAATCCCTTCTTGCTGTACCAAGCTGCCTTTTGTAGGCTGTGGTTGCAGTAGGCCTGCTCCTATTCCCCCACTGTCTAGCCTGAGCTTGGTGAGTTTTTTTTTTATTTTTTTTTTAAACTTCAATGAAGTTCAGTTTTGTGGGCTGGATGTTGCCCATGTGGTAAGACTAGTTCCTTCCCTGAAAATGTTACGGTAGGATAATATACATAAAGCAATTACACAATTGTTGTTACCTGTTCATTATTCGTTGAATGAGGAGATAATAATTCGAGACTGTTTAACTATTGATAGCTGCTATCATCATCATCATCATCATCCTCACTGCTGATTTTTGTCATCCTGGCAACAGAACACAAGGCCTTGGATGTGCTAGGCAAGCGCTCCATCCCGGACCCAGGCCCTCAGCCCCTAATAGTTACTTACCTTTGAGCTTTCCCTGTGCCAGGCCTCTGCTGAGCCTTGCTACCAACTATGTATATCCAAGTAATATAATATGTCACTTTATTTCCCCATTCCCGTCTTCTCTCTTGCTTCCCAAACCTCATCCATTTCCTATAGGAATTAACAGTGACACCCTTAAAATGGAAAATTCCCTGGGTTGTGTTTGAGAGCAGCAGAGAGGCAGTTCCTGGGGAGCTGTGTCTTAGGGCACAGCTGGGGGTAGAGATACCTCTTCACTAAGGTGGGGCTCTGCAGCTGTGAGCAGCAGAGGATGGTGGGGGCTCACTGTGAGTACAGGAGGAGCAATCTGACTAATCCTCCAGTACACCAGGGGTTCTCAGTCGGGAACAATGTTGTACCCCAGGGGAGGCTTGACAATGTTGGAAGGCAGCTCTGGGAAGGAGGAGGGAGGGATGAGTCTTGCTGCTGGTATACAGTGGGTAGAGACTGGGGTACTGCTGAACACCCTGAGCCCAGGGTAGCCCCACAACAAAGAACTGTCTGACCCAAAGTCAGGGTGAGATGACCCTGCCTTATGCCTCTCCTGTGGCTTGATTTTCACAATGAAGAATAAAGTAGAAGGAATGGAACTAATTTTTTTTTTTTTTTTTGGTACTGGGGATTGAACTCAGATGTGCTTAAACACTGAGCCACATCCCCAGCTCTTTTTTATATTTTTTTTACAGGCAGGGTCTCAATGAGTTGCTTTAGGGCCTTGCTAAGTTGCTGAGGCTGGCTTTGAACTCTCTATCCTCCTGCCTTGGCCTCCTGAGCTGCTGGGATTATACACATGTCCCACCACAATCAATGGGAGCTAATATTTAATAAGAGCAGCAGGACCTCTTTGGTGCCAGCCACTGTATTAGGCTAGAGCTGGGAAACTGGATTTTAACCTGCATGGAAACTCGATCAATTGGTATAGCTTCTTGGATGGAGAAGGAATTGAAGGGGATTCATTCTGAGGAAAGAAGTTTGCAATCAATTGGCTCCTCATATTGCACTTTTTAGCTGTGCAACATTGGGCAATTACCCAACCTTTCTGTGCCTCAGATTTCATAGCTGTAAAATGCTAATGATAGTAGTTTTTACTTCATTGGATTGCCACAAGAATTAAATTAATATATCTGAAGAGCTCAGAGCAATGCCCAACATGCAGTCAGCTATCATCATCATTATCACCATCATCATCGCTGGGGACAAAACAGTCTTACCATTTCTAAATTCAAATTATATACAATACTAAGTAGGCAAGGCGTGTAGAATTGACCTTATTTTTAGGCTGAGGAAATGGTGTTTTAAATTGGACAGAGAAGTGATCCAGATTTAAACTAGTGGGTAAGTTTTCGCAGAGTGTCATCCTGATTCATGAAGTGTTTTCTCAACCAGCTTTGTCCCTGGCTTGGCTCTGGAGCGTGAGTGCAGCTCCCCAGGGCTGGTCTCCACTGCATGTTTGTGTTGCTCAAGCTCCTCTTGAGTATCCTCCTGTTGCAGGCCATGAAGGGTGCTTTGGCACTTGCTGATATAACCTGCCTGTGGGCTTTTAGACAAAGACAGAGTCATTGAGACCCAAGGTTCACAGGTAGGCAGTCTGTATGTGGTGTATTTTATCTGTTCCAATTATGAAGTTTGAATCTGTGGTCAGCATTTAATACTCAAAAGGTAGCACATAAAAATGTCAAATTCGAGTGTTTTTGAAAATGAAATTATCTGATTACACTGGGACCCAATTTACTGCAATGGGTCAATCAGAAATTGACCAGGGCAGCCTGTCTCCTCCCTTCAAGTGCTGAATGTGCTACTTTTCTCCACTCTCCACCCTGCCTTGTTGGGTTCCTCAGCTTCGAGACTGAGTGGCAGCTGGTTGGTTTCCCTTGTTCCATTGCCTGCCCTGCAGCCTCCAAAGTGCTGACCCTTACAGTCAAATCACTTTCACATAAGTTGATCTCTTGTTTCCTGGGAGGGAATCAGGCTGGGGATTACTGCCCCCACTTTCCAGGTAGGGAATGAGAGGCTCAAAGCTAAGCAATGTGCTCAGGATTACACAGTTGCCTTAGTACTGAGGTGGGAGAAGGGTTGCCGATGCTCAAGCTTTTCATTTGGCTTAAAACAGATTGCAAAAACTTGGAAAATGCAAATTTATAGAGACCCAAATTAACATAATTGGCAATTTTACCTGACCTGCTAAGAATATTAAAATAAAACCATAAACGAAATTATCATCATTTTAAAAATTAAGGGTACATTATGACTATAGAAGTGAAGGAAGGACAAAAAATCTCAGTATAAAGGACTTTCTCAAGAAAATCTGTGAACAAATTTGCACATATACAAATAGAATTAAGCATTTCCATATATATATATATAAAATCTCCCCATAGTTTTTCCCTTTCACCATGGCAGGACCAGAGAGTAGTATTTGAAAAATCACAGGCTTGGTAGATCCTTAAGGTTATTTCCAGTAATTCAACTCACATATTTCTTCTTTCCAATGCTGCAGTGAGGGCCAGTTCCCAAATAGCTGTCAGAGTGCCAGGAAGTGTCATGTTAAGTGACTGCCTTTTTGGTCTTCATTCTGCTCCTATTCCAGTGCCTCTGGCTTGGATGAGAGGAAAGGAATCACCTGGTCCTTGTGTTAAAATGGTTTCTCAAGAGGTGAGCTCCTTCCTGGCCAGGATCTAAGTCAGACAAGAGTTAGGACTCCCCAGGTTAGGGGTGACACAGAAACTGGACATTCAGGGCCTGTCTAGACTTAGAGAGCACCAGTCTTTTCACTCCTCTGAAAAGAGTCTTGGAGAACTGGAGAAAAGTGCCATGTAAATGAGGGGCCAGGAGACGAGCGGTTGTGTTCCAGTTTTGTGACCAAGTTATGGCACAACCTTGGAACAAGCTACTTCTCTCGGTGCCCAAATTTCCTTCTTTATAAGGCAAAGGGATTAGAGTAGATGGTGTTTAAATTCCTCCCTAGTTCTGACATGCTATGATTCAACCTAATTCAATTCATAAAATCAAAATAGAAGTGGGGAAGGCCCCGAAAGTTCATCTAGTAGAAGCACCCTTCTTCCCCCTGCTCTATTCAATGAAATGCAAATGAAAACTACTTAGCCACAAGCTTCAAGGGACACCAGATTGTCTCTTCTGTTCCCAAGAACAGTGCTTTGTTCTGAGAGGCAGGGCGGTGGAGTTGTGGGAGTTTGGAGGTGGTCAACTCCTGTCACTTCCTGTGACTTTGATCCTTCACTGGGCCAGGGGATTCCCAAGGCAGGGAAGAGTCCGCTTGACTTTTTCTGCTATATGTGTTATGACTTGAATTTCTCTTTCCTTCTTCTTTTCAGCAAGGAGTCAATTATGACAGCCTCTGTCTAAATGTTTCCTTTGGAATGCCAGGGAATGAGGGTTAGGGAGGGGGGCTGGTGGGATTCAGAGGTCCATAGGATATCAGGGTTGTGGGGCACAGAAATGATTCAGCTTAGTTTCCCATCTGAAGCTTGAATCTGTCCAGGTTCTCTCCTATCAGGTGTTTACCTAGCCTTGGGTTCTTACCCAAGGGAAGCCCTCTTCATGCTGTGGCATGACACTGAGCGATGGTCTTTTCACTGTCTCCTTTTTGTGCTTTTTTTCCCGTATTGTTTCTGGCTCTGCCTTCTGCAGCCACTCAGAAGAAATGTTTTCTTCTGAATGCTCCGGGTCTGCCCGGCTTCTTTTGGCTGAGTAGCATGCTGTGCACCATCACCCGTTTTCCTTAGGATATCATTCCTAGATCTCATCACCTGGGTTATCGCCCTTGGCTTGTGAGTGACCTGCTGACATCAGAGTCTCACCCTAAGTGACCCACTTTACAAATATATATTAAGTGCCTATTATGTGCTAGGCATTGTCCTGGGTGCTGATGACAGAGGGATGAAAAAGATCTGGTTCCTGGCTTCTGGGATGTGGTAGGGAAAACATATGCTTAGTAAGCAATTCTGAGGGCAGAATTCCAGCTCCACCCTTTACCATTGGGTGGCATTGGGAAAATGGATCTTTCTGGTTTTTAACTTCCCTATCTATTGAAGGGGGGAAATAACAGGTCCTTCCTTCGTCAGGGTTATTCGTAGTTAATAAATGAGACTACTTAGAACCAAGCTTGGCATGCTGTTAATACTGAGGGAGTATTAACAATTATTCCTGCCACAACAGTGTGGTGCAGGGAGATGCTCAGGGGTGTGGAGGGCAGAGTTGCAGAATCATGGAAGGTTTCTTTCAGGAAGTAACAGGGAAGCTGAGACTCAGATGGTGAGCAGGAGCTGGTCAGGTGAGACGGGAGAGGAGGAGGACCGTCCATGAAGAGGAAATAGCAGGTGCAAAGGTTCTGGAGAGGGGACGATGCTTTGCAGGTGGTAGGAGCTGAGAAAGTCCATGGAGGTAGAGTTTTGTTAGTGAGGGGCCAACAGCAGGTCATTTGCAGATGACTTGGGTCTCCTGACAGCAGTGGCCAGCCACGGAAAGACCTTACATAGTGGAGAAGTGAGACAAAGATTTGTGTTTTATTCTGGCCACTCCATCACTCTCAAATACATCTCAGGGATCCTCATCACCTCTTTGAATCTGTACCCTCTTACTAACGCTGCCAAGGATCACATTTGCTTTTTAGGGCCTGACAAAACCAATTGCTCCTATCCAGGGTCTCATTCCATAAGGCCTTCCTTTTGCTCACAAGTCTTCAAACTCCCTAAAGAATTACATGCTAAGAGCTTAAAGTATTATCCCACACAGAAGAACGAAAATCCTTTAGGCTAGAAATCTTTAGATTACAAGTGCAGAAACTCCAATGGCCCAGTGTCAGGCATAATAACCTGTGGTGCAGGGGTGACTGCTTGGCGAAGCAGGGCTTTACACGATCCCGCAATCCCAAGGTGGTCCTAGCCCTCTGCTCTCCAGGCACAGACACCATAATTACGTGCCATCTTGAGACACTCACAGGTATAGCTGGACCTTTGATTCAAGAATCAGTGGAGGGATGATTCTCATGAAGCCCCTGCCCTTACTCCTTTCTAAGATGCTGAAGCCTCTGCCAAGCATCTTTCCCTCTCTCTCTCATATGTGGCACTAAAATAACAGGGCAGGAGGTGGGTGGATTGTGAGAGACCTGCTGACATCAGAGTGACAGATCAAATAATTTATTTTCTTCTAAATCCGGATTATGTTGCTGTAGCTCCTGGGAACTATTTGAGTGCCCATCAGTTGTGAGCCTTTATTGAGGTGTGCACACATAAGCACAGACACAAATGGAAGCAGAAAGGAGCCCATATTCACAACATCACCAGCCATGAAAACATCTGGGCCCTTACGATGTCTCTGGTTCACCTGTTGGCCCACATGCCCATATACATCTTAGCTTTATTTAGGTCTGATTGACAAAGTTGTATATATTTATGGTGCATGATGTGATATTTTGGTATGCTTTGTTAAATGATCACCATAATTAAGCGAATTAACATATCTGTTAACTTATCTGCTGTTTTTTTTTTTGGTGGTGGGAATACTTAAGATCTACCTCCTTGGCAAATTTCAAGTATGCCACACTTGTTAGGCACATGTTGTTAGGCACAGTACCATGCTGTACGTTAGATCCGCAGAACTTGCTCATCTGGCGTAACTGCGGCTCTGTACAGTGTGCCAACCTCTCCCTATACCCCCACCCGCACCACTCCCAGCTCCTGGCATCTGCAGTTCTACTCTCTGCTTCCAAGTTTGACTGTTTGAGATTCTACATAGATGTGAGGTCATGCAGTATTTATCTTTCTGTGCAAAATTCATTTAGTATAATTCCTCCAGGTTCATCCGTATTGTCACAAATGCTGAACTTTTTTTTTTTTTAAGGGCTTAATCATATTCCATTGTAAATGTATGTAGATAACCTAAATGTCTGTCAACAGATAAGCTGTTTCCATATCTTGGCATTGTGATTAATCTTGCAATGAGCATGGGAATGCAAATATTTGAGACCCTGGCTTTATTTCCTAGGTCTATACTCAGGAATGGGACTGCTGGATTACATAGTGTTTTTAATCTTTTGAGAAACCTTTTGCTTTCCACAATGGCTGTACAATTTGCATTCCTACCAGGAGTGGGCCAAGTCTTTTCTCTGCAACCTCCCCAACACTTAACATCTCTTGCCTTCCGATAAGAGCCACTCTAGCAGGAGCTTACACACATACATTAACTCACTCCAGTCTTCCCTTCAGATCTGGAGAGGCCATTTCACCATCTTGGGCTTTCTCTTGCATCCCCCATCCTACTGAACGGCCTGACAAGTGTCTGGGCTCTTCTGCTCAGAGTGTGCTGATGGACAGCATCATCATCCCCTGGGGGCAGTCAGAGATGTAGAATCTGGAGCCCCACCCAGACCTCCGGGGTCTAAATCTCTTTTAATGTGATTCCAGGTAATTTGTGTGCATGTTGAAGTCTGAGAGTCCTGGGTGAAGTACTTTCTCCCTTGGTAAACAGAATGGTGGCTCCAACCAAAGCAGCTCTATGCTTATGTTTGACTTCCCTGGTTCCCACAGAGGGCCTTACAGGAAGGAAGGGCGTCCCTCCCAAGACGAGTCTGAAAGCGCCAGCATTGCCCTGGGCTGGTCTTCAGGCCTGGGGATCTGCATCCCTTCATGGCCTCCTGCATGGCCACAATTTTCCATCAGGACCTTCTCATATATGCTTCCTATTTTTTAGAACTTTCTCTTCTACTTCCCCTCCCTTTGCCTGGTGAAATCCCATGCAGCTCTCGGCTTTAATTTACTCCTCCTGTGGCCTCCAATTTCACAGCGAATGCTCTCTTCCTAACACTGAGTACACTTCAAGAGATTATAGATGCCAAGAGGTATTATCATCTGGTGATTATCTGGCATACAGTAAGTATTCATTAAAAGAATAGATGATGTAGGAGCAGAGGTCATCCCTTCATCTGTTCTTGTTGAAAACGTTTCTTGAGCATCTACTACATGCCAGGCAGTGTGTGAGGTCTTGGATACACAAAGCTCAGGCCTGGGTCCTGACTCCAAGTTGCTCAGTGTGCAACAGGTGGAGACGGCCTGCGAAGCTCTAGGCACAGGTGGAGCCCACCTGCCCCCATGAGACACAAAGAAGGGTGCTGGAGCCTCTTCCTGAGAGGATTATTGACAGCTGGCTAGGGCTCCTCTGCTTCTCTCTCTGTGAGGCTTAAGCTGTTTTAAGGAGTGTCCTCAGAGGAAACCCTTGGCTCAGAGGACAGTATGAATCTTGATTTTTGATTTTTTTTTCTTGATTTCCATGAGTAAATTTCTCAGGCAGGATATTGATTTTTAAAGACTAAATCTTTATGCTTTATTTATTTATTTACTTATTTTTAACAAGGTTCCTGTGTTTCAATTTGTTGGTTCCCTAGTTCTTCAGTTCTTCCCAGAGGTCAGTGGCAGTGTCAACCTAAAGAAGGAGAGAAAGCAGAGCCTGGAGGGGGACAGCAGGGCCGTGACCTTGCTCTGTCTCCTGTTCTTTCTGGTTCCTCCTCCTCTTCCACCCCTCCTCCTTCCTTTCATCCTTTCTTAGACGTTGGGGCTACCCCGTGCCTGGCTCACCACCTCATGGAGCAAGCAGATAAATAAGCAATCATAGCAAAGTGTGAAAGGTACTCTGATGGGCAGGGTAGGTGGTCCAGGGAGCTATGACAGAGATATCTGTCCTCCTCTAGAACTGGGGAAGCCTTCTTGGAGAAAGTGACATTTAAGTTGAGTGTGGCAGAGGGGTGATGAATAAAAGAAGTGTCGAGGGTGAGGCCAGTGGGGTGGCAGGAAGTGGGGAGAGTCTGGGTGGTAGGGATGTTTCAGGGAGCAGCACAGAGCATGTGCAAAGGCCCCGGAGCATGATCGGGCACACTATGTGGGAGGAACCAGAGAGGAGGGCTGGGGCACAGAGCTCAGAGAGATGAGGGGTAGGGATGGGGGTGAGCGGCAGACCTGGGAGTCAGGACCTGGGGCCTGGGGATTGAGCCCACTAGTATTTCAATATGTGTGGGAAGTTGAATGTTGAGTGTTTAGTTGACACTGACTCTACTTGGGGCTTCCTTTTTCACATGTGGTTTCTTCAGGCTTATTTTAGTATATTCCATCATTTCAGCGATTCATTTTTATTTTATTTCCATATTTTTATGGTGCATCATAACTGTACATAATAGTGGGATTCATTGCTACATGTTCATATGTGCATGTAATATAACAGATTGACCAGTCTCATTCCCCAACATTCCCCCTCTCCCTCCCTTCCTCATTTCTTCAATCTTTCTCTCTCTCTCTCTTTTTGGTACTGGTGATTAAAATCAGGTCCTCTTTACCCCTGAGCTACATCCCAGCCCTTCTTATTTTTTATTTTGAGATAGAATCTTGCTCAGTTGCTTATGGCCACATGAAGTTGCTGAGGCTGACCTTGAATTAGAGATCCTCCCACCTCAGCCTCCCAACTCGCTGGGATTCCATGTGTGCACAACCGCACCTGGCTTTATTTCTACAATTTATAACCACCATGCAAGTGACATAGAAAACTAGAAGCCTTTTTATTTGTATTATTGCTTTTTATCCTACCTAGTAGAATTATTGATTTTTTTGGGGGGGATATATGTATAATCTTTGCCTGCATATACTATCTATTTAAAAATAGTTATTTCTTTTTAAAATCTTTAATTTGTTTTAATTAGTTATACATGACAGTAGAATGCATTTATGCACTTTGATATATCATACATAGATGGGATATCATTTCTCATTTTTCTGAGTGTACATGTTACAGAATCATATTGGTCATGCTGTCACATATATACATACAGTAATAATGTCTGTTTCATTCTACTCTTTTCCTATCCCCACATCCCCTCCCCTTCTCTTCTATCACTTCTTCTACCTAATCTAAGGTAAAGCTTCCTGCCTTATTGTGAATTAGCATCTGAATATTAGAGAAAATATTCAGCCTTTGGTTTTGTGGGATTGGCTTATTTCGCTTAGCATGATATTCTCCAACTCCAACCATTTACTGGCAAACGCCATAATTTTACTCTTCTTTAAAGCTGAGTAATATTCCATTAATAGATGAATGGATAGATAGTTATTTCTTATGAATCACATATGTGGTCAAATTTACTTTTGATTCCATCAAAACTAATTTATCTAATACAAATACTTGTATCAATATGATTGTGTAGGACTCATCAGTCACTTTATTTGCACTCGATCCTGGGGAAAGGGGCAGCTAATAGACTGAGGAGTGACATGACAGGACTTGATTTGGTACAGAGGCTAGTGTGGACAGTATCTTCTAGGGCTAAGTCTGAAGGCAGTGAGATTAGTAAGGGAGCCGTTGTCATTGCTCAGGTAAGAGAATGGCATTGCGATATCCCCGTGGAGCTGAGCAGGGTGCGTGCTTCTGCAGACTGGGCTTAGCAGTGCTAAAGACCACCTCGACTCTGACCACCACTCAGGCAGCGCAGTGCCATGCCTGTGCTAAGTACTCATAATTTTATTTAATTCAATCCTTGCATACATCTTGTCAAATATATTAGAAGGGGACAGGGATTGACACCTTGCATTTCTCTAGGGGGTCTGGTAACAAAACAAAGTAAGGTGCTGCTTAGAAAAGGATTTTCAAAAATGCCATCTGTACCATAAGGATGATTCTGAGAAGTGAACTGGTGATTTCCTAGGACTCTGGGCCACACTAGAGGGGGTCCCTGCGTGAGCCAACTGGGCTGCATATGTGTAGGATCTCAGACTTTAGAACGGTTCTCTTCCAGGTACAAATCTCCCCTGCCACCCTGCAGATATCTAAAATCCTACCAGAGTCCTTGGTGAAAAACAAGCTCCAAGAAAACTCTACTATGAAGTTAAGGGCTAACAAGTGGACTCAACGGTGCACACAAACCCTGTTCATGGATGATACGGTTACCGACTTTTTGTCCTGTTTCTTGGCCACGGATATGAATTTTCACACATTTTTCTCCCATTGATCTACAGTCCTTCTCATGAAACCCTTAAGAGATTGGGGGAGAAGCCTGGGATGATTATTCCCATCCAGGAGACGAGGAAATGGAAAGATCTGGAAGGGGAGAGAGGGTTTGAGATAAATGGCAAACTAGGACTTGAGATCTAGGACCTAAGACTAGGACCTGAGATCTTCCCACTGCAGGGAACTTGCCCTGGCTCAGGACGAAGTCTGGAGTTAGCGGAGACTGGGGATGGGATTAAGCAGAGGACAGGAGACGGGGAGAGAAGGGTGCTGGTGTGCCTCTGGTGGGAGTCCATGTGCCTGAAACTTCCTGGCTCTACTCTGAGCTGCAGTCTCATGGGAGCGAATGCTTCTCCTCCTCCCAACCTAAGGACTTTTGTTGGACACATTCATACTATTTGCTTTCTGCTCTGCCTGAGGGTGATAGAACACGTCCATCTCTGCTGTGTCACTTTCCCCTTTCTAGTACTTTCCTGGGAGACTTGCTGGGGGGGGGGCGGATAAAGTGAAATAAGGATCCAAAGCAGGTTGTAGGTGGCATTCAACCATCAGGAGTGGCTTCTGCCCTGCTCTTCTTCTTTCTTGTCATTAAACTACGAACAGTACTTAAAGAAACATTAAAAATGGCTTCCGTGTATATATATAGAAGATTGGGTGTAAGCAGAGGGTGAGCCTGGACTCTTTTTTAATTTTTTTGTTCTAATTATTTATACCTGACAGTAGAATGCATTTTGACACATCATACATAAATGGAGTATAACTTCTCATTCTTCTGATTGTACATGATGCAGAGTCACACAGGTTGTGTGTGATCATATGTGCCCACAGGGTAATAATGTCTGATTAATAATGTCAGACATTTATTTCCTACCTCCATACCCCCTCCCCATCTTTCACTCCTCTCTGTCTAATCCAAAGTACCTTTATTCTTCCCTAGTCCTTCCCCCTTATTGTGAATTAGCATCCACATATCAGAGAAAACATTCAGTCTTTGGTTCTTTGGGATTGGATTTATTTCGTTTAGCATGACATTCTCCAGCTCCATTCATTTACTGGCAAATGCCATCATTTCATTCTTCTTTAGGGCCGAATAGTATTCCATTGTGTATATACATACTATAGTTTCTTTATTCACTAATCTGTTGAAGGGCATCTAGGTTGGTTCCATAGTTTAGCTATTGTGAATTGAGCTGCTATAAACACTGATGTGGCCATGTCCCTGTAGTATGCTGTGGCCATGTCCCTGTAGTATGCTGACTTTAAGTCCTTTGGGTAGAAACTGAGGGGTGGGATAACTGGGTCAAATGGTGGTTCCATTCCCAGTTTTCTGAGGAATCTCCATACTGCTTTCCATAGTTGTTGCACCAATTTGCAGTCCCACCAGCAAAGTATATCTCTCCTTCCAAACGCTCAGCTCCTTGAGAGAAGCCAATACATTTTATTTATGTTTTATTCCTCACAGAATCCCACACATGGTGATGTTTGGCAATTGGCTGTTAAAGAATTAGATTTTATTTGCATTCGTGACATAAGGATCAGAGACAGTTGGACATACATGTTTTTGGACTTGACACTGTGACTGGAGTGAGGGTCAGTGATTTGGTTCCAGAGGTGGGGTTTGGAGGGAATCTAGGCAGTGTTGCCTGTAGGTCCATCATGCAAAGTCATCTCTGCAAAACATTTTAAGTTGTTCCCACAGCATTATCTGCAGAAAGTCCTGTGCAAAGGACACCAGCAGCATTTAAAGCTGCTTCCTCTTCCCGTTTTACTGGATAAAAATATATTAACTCCAGGACCATCTGGCCATTGAGGAAGACCCAAGGCAGATGCCATAAATGGTAGAACAGATGATCTTCTCACAGCTACAGAATAACTTTCTCTTTGCCTCTTAGCTGTGTCTGAGACTCGGGGTGAGTGCTGCAGTAATTATCTCAAGGGCATGCACATCTGGAGCACCTCAGGGTATGGGAACATCATACAAGGTTGTGGTCAGGCGATCTTTCAGACATGTCTGCCAAGTGCCTGGGCACAGAGGCCAAGGAGAGACAGCAGGGAGGATGAAGGGTAGATAAGCTTTGCTCACAGGATGGAGGTAGAGGAGTTGCATGTATAATGAACTGGTCATTCTAAGCACTTCCCTGCACATTTTCCTCTAAGAAGGCCTGCTTTGTGGTCTGACTGGGTCTCATTTTATTGTGTCATGATTTCCATTTCTAGGTACCTAGTGAATATGACCCAGGACTTGGGGTTGGAAATCCCCATTCTAGTCCTGGTTCTAGCCACTCAGCAGCTGTGTGATGATCTTGGCAAAGTGTCTTTCTTTCTCTGAGTCTCAATAGTTTCATGGATACGAAGTTAGATAAGAAATTCATAAAATTGTGATTTCGTGATATGGGGAAGCATTTCTTATCCTCATATAGAAATGGGTTTCAGTCAACAACTTTGGCAGAACTGTTGAGAGCTTTGGAAAATAGATGAGGGTGGGGTCACTCCAGCAGTAGAATCCCTGTGTGAGAACAACATGTCTGTCTCATCTTGCTTTCTGTTTGTCCCTCCACAACCTCTTTCCTTCTGTCTGCCCTCGGCACACTGGGAATGTGACTGCATTTTAGGCACTGCCCCACAGATCACTGGAAATCCTAAATGTCTTACTCCCAGCTCTCTTTGATTTTTAAGCACCAGAGTCATCCTCACATAATGTGGGTAGCCACTGTTGTAAAGAAAATTCTAGAAGTGTGACACTATTATATATTTGGCCATTATACTAATGCCTTTATCGAACACTTACTATGAAATGAGTGGTTCTCAGGGCTTTATTTAAATAATGACATGATTAGTAGCTAATACATTAAGCCTATTAATGTGCCAATGCCAGTTACTATTATAGATTCTTTACATATTATTAAATCAATAAATCTTCACCACTACCAATCACAGTAAGTACTATTTTTTTTTGAGAATTCTAGTTGTAGATGGACACAATACCTTCATTTTATCTATTATGTGGTGCTGAGGATCTAACCCAATGCCTCACACGTACTAGGCAAGCGCTTTACCACTGAGCTACAACCCCAGCCCCAGTAAGTACTATTATTATTAGCATTTTGCAGAAGATAAAACCCAAGCCCAGAGAGGTTAAGTAACTTTTCAAGTGGTCACATGGCTAGTAAATAGTAGAGTTTGGCTTAAATGTACATAATTCTATAATAGAATCCATGTTTTTACAGGCACTATAAAATAGTCTCCCAACTATACCAAGTATTTAAAATTTAATTATCCTGGTTTAAGCCAAGCCTTAGGACAGAAAACTGGCTTTAAGTTACAAAGATAGTGCTAAATTGAAACTCAGGTGTGGGTGATCTTAATCCCAGATTTCTAACCACTGTATGTTGTCAACAAACTCTCCTTTAATGAAACAGTTTCTTGAGATCTGCCAGATCTTCTTGTGCCCACTGGTCAGATAAGGCTGGGAGAAAGAAGTATTTGCTTAAGGTGTCACAAGCCTCTGTACTTTCTTCTGGGTGGTCATTCACCCCTACTTTTTCCTATGACCCCAAAGAATGACCTCCTTGCCATCCACATTGAGAGGGGAGATCACACACAGCCGAGAAAACAGTGGCTGACATTCTCGGTGAAGGGACGGATATGAGATGCCTTTTCTCAAAGCTGCTTTTGAAAAAGAGAGGATGACAGTATGAAGACTTCAGGTCCCTGGGTGGGAGGAGAAGGCATGATGGATTGCGGAGAGTTTGTGCAGAGCGGGGAGGCTCAAATTGTTGACGTCAAACCTCCAGCTGCACAGTTCTAATTGGGATTCGGCTCTGTTTTATGCATACCTTTTCTGCATTGAAGCAATTTTCTCTGTAAATTTGGGCTTCCTGCTGCAGAGATACGTTTCCAGCCTAGCCTCATTGCCAAGAGTCCAGTAGCCATCCAGAGAAGGGGCAGGGCGTTGGACATTCACACAGCTCGCTCAGGGCAGGAGAGCTGCCCATCTCAAAGCTGAGACTTGTGCGCACGTGCGCTGGAGGAGACTACGGATTGGGTGGCCACAGGAATGCGGCAGATGGAGGTTGCTGGGCTGCAGTTGGGGCTGGAGGGGAGAGATGAGGCCCCTCAACCCGCATGTGCATCCCTACAGCCTTCTCCAGCCTTGCCTGGTATCTCCCTAGCCCTGAGGCCAGGCAAAAGAGCGTTCTGTGCTGATGCTCCTGGCGCCTGGGAACAAGCGCGTGGATAGGGCGGGGAGTCCAGAGAGGACAGACGCAATGCAGAGGCGGCTGAGGCAGCCCTCTGGGCTCTGGTGCTGGGAGTGGGGGAAGGCAGAATAGAGTAGGTGGATGACCTTTCCGGAGTTGGACTATCGGTCAGCGATGGCTATCTTTCAACCCATTTTCTTTTATGGGGTGAGAGACAGATGGGGGATAGGGGTGGACAGAGCTGTTATTCCCATAGATTTGGGATGATTGGGAACAAGGAAGAGGTCAGGGATCAGGCAGGAGCTGGGGATGTCAGCAATGGGTGACCTCCATGCCTTGGGTTATGGGAGCATTTTTCAGTCACCATAGAGACCCTGAGGTATTTGGGGCTGGAGGGTGCAGGGAGAGGATACAGATCCTTTATGTTCAGTGGCCGGGGAAATAAACGCCCAAGAACTAAATCTGGAGTTAAGACAATGGAGTTTGCCTTCTTGTCACTGCATAATTTGCTCTGTGACCAGTGTGAATGATATCACATCCCAGGCCGTCTGTCACTGGGGCTTCTGGCTGCTTCACTTCCCTTGTAGGATTGACACTGGGATCAACCAAAGCACCTCACAAAGAGAGGTGCCACAACATCACCAACATGGCAAAGCCTATGCTTATTCTTCTTGTTGAGATCTTGGAGTGACTGCTAGTGAAGTCTGGGGTCAGAGAAATTTCACATCTCTCTCCAACGTGGTCTTCATCTCTTCCCTTCTGAAGCATGCACGGGATGTCTTTTACAGATCATGAAAACCAGAGCCAGAGTGAATTGTCTAAGGTCACATGTAGTGAGGGGCAGTAACCAGATTCTAGACCTCCAGGTCTTGACTGTAGGGTTATATTCTCCAGACAATCCGGTCATCCTGAACTCCTGAATGACCACGAGGTTTTCTGCTTTTGGAGCAAAAATATTTTTCTTCCCCTGGACACCTGAACACGAGTTGCATTCACTGTCTAAGCAAGTGATTTTTAATGACACTTGATGCTCGTCCACTGTTGACAGACATGACTCACCATAAAATGGGCAATAGACCAGGAAGAGCGGGGCCAAAGGGGACTTGGTGAACTGCCGGCCCAGCTCCCTCATTTTACTTAACACTGGTTTCTAATTATTCATCACTATGTGCTGGTGCTGTTTGAGTCCTTAACATGGATCATCTCATGTAATTCAGGAAGCCAGGACCTTTCTCTTATTCTTTACAGATGAGGATATTGAGTCATCAGGAGGTTCAATGAGGTCACGCAGCTAGAAATGAAAGAACCAGCATTTGAGCCCAGATAAGGGAAGCTTTTGGCCAAGGTTATTGAGTTGGTTGCAGAGCTGGGCCTAGAAGCACAGACCTGGAAAGCAAACAAACCCTTATTTCCTCCAAGTTAATCTCCTCTTCAGGTAGAGAAAGATGTTGAGGTGCAGGGACATTAAGGCCTGCTCCAAGGTTCTCATGAGTCATTGGCAGAACTGGGTGCTGGCTCAGGTTTCCTACTATCTTCCAAGCCCCCCTTTTACTCCCTGAGCCCAGATAACTTCAGACTCAGTGGCTTCTCTATTCATTCACCTCTCTAAGAAGCTAGTGAGGGAAAAAAAGCTGAAAAACTCTCTCCTATAAGGAGCCAGAGAATACAGCTTTACAGACCAAGAAACACGAATAACCCAAACAAAGCAACAGCAAAACAACAACAGAGGCAGACAGAGAAAATGCTGTAAGTGGTCAAAGCAGTTCTGTGCACCACTGCATCCTGTGATGAAGGGCTCCTGGGCAAATGTGGGATGGGAAGGTGCGAAGACCTATATTCAGGTCTCAATTTCTATGGTTTCTCTTTAATGTGAACATTCCCCCTACTCAAGTAATATACCAGTGTTTAAAAATTTGACTTTTTAAAACGCATAGCAGGTTGGTATCTCTATGTACTACAAGTTAATGTAAAACGCCATGTTTACTGTATTCTACTTATGGGAGATTTATGTAGTTTGCAGAGATAATTCTGATGAGGCATTGCTTTCACCGTTTACTGTGATTTGGGAATTAGCCCCAGTATGAGCATCCCTGATGGCTCCCTTTGATTCACAAATGGCCCCTCAGCCACATTGCCATGTGCCTGATAGACCACCATTGAAGGCAATGGAGATTCACGTGAAGAAAACCTCAGTAAGTCAGTGTTTTAGGGAGGCTTGCTTTTCAAAAGAAGTTGAGGCCCGAAGGGGTGGGACATGGTACAGGTACATTTTTGATTATGGGGGCTAAATGAAGAAAGGAGTAGGGATATTAAGACCAGATTAAAGGTAACAAACTAGAAGAGAAAGTGCGAGGATGCCAAACCAGTGTCCCACGTCTCATGGGTTCCTTCTGACAATTCTGCCATTATTCCCTTCCCCAAACCATTTTGTTTTCTTTTCTGCCCCTAAAATTGGCACTTGCTATTAGAGCCTAGCTTCTTTCTGACATTCCTTCTGCTCTGAGAACTGAATTACTCCCCGTTGTAGGCAGTGATTCTTAATTAATTTTCATTATCTACTCCCTTATGTATGTAATGGAAACTGTGGAACTTGATTTGCAAAGGATGCACGTAGCTGAAGTTTGACCTGGAAAGTCGGAGTGTCTCAGACCCCAGGTTTGGAAGCCTCTAGTCAATCTAAAGGAATGTTGAATGATGGTGGTGTTAGGAGGATTAGGCCCTGAGTCTGGCTGTTACCAATAAACTACTGTGTGTATTTGGGGGGAACCTCAGGTGTGAGCCATTTTATTCATAGAAATGGGGAGATGACCCCAGATAATGTGCTCAGAGCATTTCAAATCCTAATCTTTGGAGACGTCCTGAGGGAAGGACAAGGGACTGAGGGGTGGATGAACAGCTCTGCTCCTGGGGCTTCTCACTCCCTCCTCTTGAGTCTGAGCAGGGAATTCTGTGTGAAATCTGCAGGGCTCATTGTTATCTGGCGGGTCCCCTCAGCTCTTCATGGATTGGGAGGGAGTGAACAGGCTTCCTTCTGGGGTAAGTGACTCTTGGAGCCCCTGAACACGCTTGAATATTCATGTGCTGCCTTCTGCCCACGGCATTGGTGAATCCTCCCCGCCCCTAGTCTCCTGGGCCTGAGCCCTCAACCCCTTTAGCAAAAGGTCAGGCTCTATGGCTGCTGCCCGGGACAGCTTGCTTTTGTTTGACTCTTTGAGAAGAATAGTGCCCAGGTGGAAGAGGCAGGAGGCGGGGAGAGACTGGAGAGGGGCACTCCAGCTCAGCTGTGGCCCTTTTGAGAGGTGAAAGGAAGATTTATGATGCCATTTGTCAACTGAAAGATGGATGGAGGTACCCAGACGGTGAACTCTGTGTTTGAAGGGGAAGGTTATGGTAATAAATAGGGCCCCTGGAGATGGAGCTGTCGGAGGTGGGGGTCACCTCTCTTAACAGAGGTGGTTCTCAAGCCCCCTCCTCTCTCCTAATGGGCTCTTTTTGTTCCTCAGCAGAGTCTGTCATTCTGTTTCAGGCTGAGCCAACTACTGATTGATTATCTGTGGTCATGAAGGGGGGTGTCATCACGCTGAGAAGAAATCTCTCACGCTAGTGCCCTGGATAAATGAAACAATGGAAGACGCAAAAGCAGTTTATTTTTGGCTTCAGGACCTTTTCTGCTTTGCCCGAACAATTGGAAACATCTATATGAACATGACTGGCCCTTATTTTATAGCTACTCTTTATCATTTCTTATTTACCCAGACCAGAGCTAGAGGACCCAAGGAGAACCTGGAAATTTTCACAATGAGTATCCCAAAGCTTTTTGATGGAATAGTCCTGTTGGGAAAAGGTCTGTGAGAATGAGGATTCATGGGAAAAAACAAAATCAATAACAAAAAAACTTCTGCTGAGAAACACTTTGTAGACATCATGACCTTATGGAGTTAAAATGTCCACTGCATGGGAAAAGGTTTGGAAAGTCCTGCAGTAAGGAACACAATTCAGTCTGAAGTTTTCTGTCCTTTTCTGATCATAAAATTCTTTCTCCCTCCGTTTGCCTTTATTTATTTATTTATTGATTCATGCTTACTAATCCCCTTCAGACTTAGAGTTTATTCAGAAATTAATTTGGGAGATATTTATGTTAATAAGGGGACTTGGCAATGTCTAATGTCCACGTCAACTCAATCCTGCAAGTGGAGCGGAGATTACATGTTTTTAAGCCCAGCATTGGTGCAGGCTTGGTACATGACTTTTATAAACTTGTCCTAGTTTTTAAATAATCCTGATAGGTAAAGTTTGTCCTGTTTAAAACAGGCTCTCACTGGAATACGGTTATTGATGGATCTGTTGTAGTAAGGTTTTTTGTTTCAAACCTCTTTATTGAGGTCTAATTAATGTGTAATACACTGTACATCACTAAGTGCACAGTTTGATACATTGTGAAATAGATATAAATCTCCGAGATCATTATTACAGTCAGAATAATGAACATCACTATCACCACCACCCCCAATTTTCCTCGTGCCCCTTTTTAATATCTTCCTCTGTTCTCCCCATTCTTGTGTGAGCTTCCTCTTTCCCCATCCTCAGGGACCCACTGTTCTGTTTTCTGATACTCTGCGTGAGTTTGTGTTTTGTAGAATTTTGTATAAATGGGATTATAAAGCATATTACTTTTGGGCTTGTTTCATTCAGTATAATTAAGAGATTCAGTATGTGTCTCAACACTTCATTCATTCTTATTGCTGAATAGTTTTCCATTGCACATAATTTCATTCATTTGTCTGTTAATATTGGGTTGTTTCCATTTTTAGCCATCATATAAAACTGTCATGAATATTTGCATCTAAGTCTTTGCATGAACATATGCTTTCATTCCTTGTGCTCATCCCACTTGATCAGGGTATATTATCCTACATAATACTGGATTATTTGCTGATATTTTAAGAATTTTAGAATCATTGCTCATGAGGAATATTTGTAGTTTTCTTTCTTGTTACATCTTTGGTTTGGTATAACATTATTACTGTCCTCACAAAATGAGATGGGAAGAGTTTCTCCTCTTTACTCTTCTGAGACTTTGTATAGAATTGTTATCATTTCTGAAGTGTTAGTAGAATTTATCATGGAAACAATTTGAAACTGATTTTTCTATGTGGGAAGGTTTTTAACTATAAATTTAGCTATTTGAGTTACCTGTTTCTTTGTGAACAAACTTTGTGTTCAGGAATTTTTTCATTTCATCCACATGACTAACTTATTGGAATCAAAGTGTTACAATGTTCCAGAGTTCCTCTTAATGTCTGTGGAATGAATCTGCAATGATGGCACTTCTTTCATTCATCCTTCTACTAGTTTGTATCTCCTCCTATAATTTTGGACCTATTTATTTCTCCTTGTAGTTTGATCAGTTTTTGCAGTTTTGATCAGTTTTGTTAAAATTTATCAATTTTATTGATGTTTTTAAAGAAGCAGCTTTCAATAATGTTGACTCCCCCCTACCCCATTGTATATTTTCCATTTCATTGTTTTCTTTCTGGTTTTTATTTTCTAGTTTCTTATGGTAGAGACTGAGATAAATGTTTTTCTCCCTTTCTAAATAGAGGTTTAGCTCTATATAGTCTCTGAATTTTGCTTTAGTGGTATCCTAAAAATTTCTGTGTGTTTTGGTTTCAATCTTATTCAGTTAATGTACTCATGGTAATTTCATGTGTGACAGCTTATTTTTCGTTTTGAGTTCTTGGACCCATGTGTGGTTTAGAAGCATTTTAGTTATTTCCCAGATACTTAGGTGTCTCCTAATTCTCTTCCTGCTACTAGTTTCTAATTAAATTGTTGTTGGAAAATGTGGCTCACAGCCCTGAACCCATTAACATTTGTGACTTAATGTATGACCCAGTGTATGTGTATCTTGAAAGATGTTCTCTGCTTGAAGAGAAAGTGTATTCTGCTATTGGTGGGTAGGATAGTCTACAAATGTCTATTAGATCAAAATTTCTATATATATATTTTTTAAGTCTTCTCTTTCCTTACTGATATTGGTCTGCTTGTTCTAGCTTTTGGGTAATTTCTGGTAGGTCCAAAATGATAGTCACAGATTTCAGATTCCTATCTATTTCTTTTTTCCAGCTTGATCAGTCTTTGCTTCATATATTTTAAAGATGTATTACTAGGTGTGTAAACTTAGTGTTGTTTTATTTTCTTGTTGGATTTATCCCTTTATCATTTTGAAGTGGCTTTCTTTACCTTTGGTAACATTTTTTGATTTGGAATGTATTTGTCTGATTTTTTAAAGTAAACCCTAGTATAATTATATCTCTCCTTTCATTTTAAAACCATTTGTGTGCTTAAATTTAAACAAATTTCTTGTAGGCAGCATATAGTCAGGTCTTACTTTTTTACCCAATTTGATGGTCTTTGATATATATATATATATATATATATATATATATATATATATTTGTAGTTGGACACAATATCTTTATTTTATTTATTTACTTTTATGTGGTCCTGAGGATTAAACCCAGGGCCCCTCACATGCTAGGCAAATGCTCTCCCGCTGAGCCACTACCCCAGCCCAATGGTCTTTGCCTTTTAATTGGGTATTTAGTGTATTGATTGAGACAATCAGATTTAAATATATTTTCTTACTATTTATCTTTTGATTGCACTATCATTGTCCTTTCCCCTTTTTCTCCTCTTTTTTTTTCTTTTTTAAAAATTGTATCTTTGTTTAGAAGCCATAATTCTTTGTTACCTTAGTAATTGCTTTAGGGCTGTAAGTAAATATCTTCAACTTATTACAATCATGTTCAGGTGAGATTGTGACCTCACCTACTGATGGTATAAATATCATGTAAAAGTTTACTTATTCCTTCCCATCCTATGTGCTAGTGTCATATGCTTTATTTTTCCATATGTTAGCTGCCCCATAATTATTTTTATTTGAAGAGTCTATCATCTTTTAAAGAGATTTAAATAAGAAAAACACTTTATAATATATCCAGTAAGCACCATTTCTTTACTCTTTTGTACAGATTCAGATTTTCATTTGGTATTATCTTCCTTCTTCCGGAAGGCCTTCCTTTAATATAACTTATAAGGTAAGTCTGTTTATGATAAATTCTCCTACATTTTATAGGTCTGGGAAGGTCTTTATTTCATCTTCATTTTAAAAGGTATTTTCTTAGACATAAAATTATTTATTGACTTTTCCCCACTACTATAAGCTGTTGACCCTCTGTTGCTTTGCCTGGATTGTTTTTGCTGAGAAACTTGCCAATGTCCTTAGTTTTTGTTTCCAGTTAGGCAGTGTTGCCTCCCCTCACCAATAGGCTGCTCTTAAGATATTTTTTCTTTTTACTATTCTTTTGAGCAATTTGATCATGATGTACTTCCATGTTGTTTTCTTAATGTTTCCTGTGCCTAGAATTTATTGAATTTCTTGAATCTGTGGATTATGGGTTAAATTGGGTACCTACAAATTCTTATGTTGAAGTCCTGACTCCAAGTATCTCAGAGGTAACTTTATTTAGAAATAAAAATTTTGAAAATGTAATGAGTTAAGGTGGGAATGGACCCAAATGCCTGATGTTCTTATAAAATAACTGAGAATCAAGGAGATGAAGGCAGATATTGGCATTGCTGCTTTTATAAGCCAAGGAACACTAACAGTTGCTACAAAAGTTAGAATGTAGGGGAAAGCTAAGGGACAGGTTATTCCTCACAGACCAGAGAAATAACCAACTCTGCCAAGACTTCATTTCTGAATTCCAGAACCCCGAGACAATAAGGTTCTTTGTTCAAGCCATCCAATTTGTGTTACTTTGCTATGGCAGCCTTTGGAAACTAATATAATGGGTTTATAGTTTTCATAAAATAGAGATATATTTTGGCCATTTTCCAACTTGCTTTCCATTTTTAGTCAAACCCTACTATATGGATATTGGGTATCCTTAGGTTTTGTTTTGAATCTATTTTCCAATTTTCTCTATTTCATTTTGGTCAGTTTGTCTTTTATTCTCTCTCTCTCTCTCTCTCTCTCTGTGTGTGTGTGTGTGTGTGTGTGTGTGTGTGTGTGTGTGTTGCTGGGCATTAAACCCAGTGCCTTGCATGGGATAGTTTCTATTGATATATAGGTTTCTGAATATTTTCTTCTGCAATATCTTGTCAGCCATTAATCCCATTCAGTGTATTTTCATCTCAATATTGTAGTTACCATTTCTAGACATTCACATTTTTGTCATTTAAAAATTTCTATCATGTCACTAATTAACATTTTAAATTTCCCCTCTAGCTTCACATACATGTGGGATATATTTGTAATGCATTAGTCTGCTAATTCTGACATGTGTCATTTCTGGGTCAGTTTTAGTTAATTGACTTCTCCTCATTACATGACCCATTTTCCCATTTACTTGCATGACGAGTAGTTTTTTGTTTTTGGATGATAGACATTGAACTTTCCTTAGTTAGGTGTTGAATATTTTTGTTGCTTTCTAAGTATTTTTGAGCTTTGTTCTGGGAGGTCTCTCAAACAAGTTCACTTGGAAATCGTTGGATTCTTTCAGGGCTGGCTTTTAAGATGTTTGAGGTGAGACCAGGGCAACTGTAAATCTAGGATTTTTCATGATTCTTTTTTGAGGCAGGATTGCCCTGAGTTATCTGCTGACTGTCCCATAAGTTATAAGTTTTTCCAGTCTGACTGGTGGGAAAAGCTCTAACCCTAGCCCTCTCTGAGTGCTGAGTATTGATTCTCTCAGTCCTTGAAGATGGTTCTTTGCCTTCTGCAGTTTCAACACATACATCCTGATCAGTACTCTGCTGATTCTTGAGTGGGACCATCAGTAGAACTCTGCAGTGCCCCCTCTTCAGCTCTGTCCTTTACCTTTATCTGCCTGTGAGCTTTAGGCACTTTAGATGGCCCAGTCTTTCAATCAGGCACATTTTTGGCTTCTGCCTGGGTTGTCTCTGATATGGCTTGGATATACTTTAAGGCAGAAAGGGTCATCATAAGGAAGGTCTTTTATATTTTCCATTCCTCAGGCTTTATTGCCTAACATCCAGTGTCTCAGGAACCATTATTTGCATGTGTTTCGTTTGGTGTTCTAGTCCAGGTGGGAGAGTAAATCCAAACCCTGTAAATCTGTTGTAAAGGAAGGCAGAAATTGGTTTACTTTTGAATCAGTCTTAATTTTATGTTTTAATTAGCATTTTGTCTCTGTGACCAAAATACCCGACAGGAACAACTTGGAGGAGAAAAAGTTTATTTGGGGTTCATGGTTTCAGAGGTCTCAGTCCATAGATGGCCAAGTCCGTTTCTCTTGAGCCCAAGATGAAGCAGCACATTGTTGGGGAATGGCCCAGCAAAGGAGAACTGTTTCATGGTGAGGTCAGGAAGGGAAGGGGGGATGGAGAGAGAGAAGAGGGGGTAGGTGGAGTGATAGGAGGGGGTGGTGGAGTGACAGGAGGGCGGAGTGTGGAGAGAGAGAGAGAAAGGGAAAGAGGGTGATAGAGAAGACTCATCCTTTCAGGGCATGCCCCTAGTGACCCACCTCCTCCAGCCATGCCCCACCTCTCTACAGTTACCACCTAGTTAGTGAAGTCAAACTAGGGTGGACTGATTAGGTTATAGCTCACATAATAATTTCACCTCTAAACATTTCTGCAATAATACAGGAGTCTTGGGGGGACACCTCATATCCAAACTATACCATCATGTCTTAAGAAACTTGTATAGTTTTTTTTTTAATGAAAAAAAATTAAGAAATTTTTATGGTTTTTTATGGTGTAGGAAAAAAAGATTGCAGAAACCTCTGGATTGAAAGACTGATAACACATGGATATTGAAAAAGGCACCATCAGTCTTATTTTTATCTATAATGTGAATAGCCAATATACTTGGTGGTTTGGGTATGAGATCTAAGGTTGTGAATTAAAGTCCTATATGGCATGTTTACTTTGATCTCTCCATGACAATGAACCAAATGTAGCTGAGTGTCTTGTAGGGCATGCAATTGAGTGACCCGTATTGTGTACTAGAAAAAAGAATAAATCAGAGATTTGTTGAGTCAGAAGACACTATTTTGTGTCACAATTCTCCTACTTACTAGCTCTGTGACCTTAGGTAAGTCCCTAGCCACTGAAGGACTATTTATCTATGTAATGGAAATACTAATCTGAGCTCCTATCTTTCTTTGTTGATACAAGGGCTGGTATGAGCTTCCGTGTATCTGAATTGATATCTGTGTGAGACAAGGGATATGAAAGTGACTTGGTTTGCTATGAATTCCAAGGGCATGGTCATCATTAAAAAATCAGAAAGTAAAGTAAATTCTGTTTGCACAGTAAAACTCACAGGCACAATTTGCTGCATAGGGTGCAACCCACAGAAATCACCTTTGAGTTTCTCCTCGGCAGTCAGCATGGCTCTTTGCACCAAGCACTGTTCTTCAGGGAAATCAGTCTCCTCTGTGTGGCCCAGTGCTGGGTAGGAGTGGGAATTTTGGAACCACCACCAGAAGAATAATGAGTATTATGCTCCCTCTCAACCTCTACCTGAGGAAAGAAATTCACTGTGTTAGAGTTTCAGAAATTTTAGAAAAGAAATGACAGACTTACAGTCCATAGGCTGAGTATTCATAGGCATTTTTACTTTGTATGCACAGTATTGAAAAAAATCTTGGAAGTAGCTGCTAACATATTGAAATTGGAAGATTCTCTGCAAAAATACAGATTTTAATTTTTAAAAATATTTTGAGTCTATTTGTACATCTTTATGGGCTATGTTATGGTAATCTCTTACATGTGTGCAATATTTAATAATATGGTAATAAGTACCCCCATCTTTTAAAAAAGTTAATCATTTTCATATGTGGAGACTTTTTTATTCTTTCTTTTGGATGGGGGCTGATACTGGGGATTGAACCACTGAGCGACATCCCCAGCCCTATTTTGTATTTTATTTAGAGACAGGGTCTCACTGAGTTGCTTAGTGCCTTGCTTTTGCTGAGGCTGGCTTTGAACTCGTGGTCTCCTGTCTCAGCCTCCCAAGCCACTGGTAGGGAGTTTTGTATTCTTTAATAGTCATTTTGAAATATATCATAGATAATTTTATTCAGTAGTTTTTCTACTGTGCTGTAGAAACACCAGATCAAATTCTTCCTGAGTTCTGGTGTACCTTATTGAATTGTTTTCTGTCTCCCCTTCTTGATCTTATCGCTCTCTAGTGACCTGATTCCATTCCGTTCATCTATGGCATTGACTTTTAGTTTCCTCGAGTGAGGGAGAATGTGTGGTACTTGTCTTTCTGTTTCTGACTACTTTTTTTTGCTTAACCTAATGACCTCCAGTTCCATTTATGTTGCTGTAGATGGCAGAATTTAATTATTTTTATGGTTGAAAAAAATTCCATCATACATGTATGTATGTATGTACATACACATGTATCTCATATTATATGCACATACATACATACATGTACATCTCACATCACATTTTTTTTATCCATTCATCCATTTATGGGCTTCTGGGTTGATTTCATATTTAACTACTGTGGATACTGCTATCATAATCATGGGAGAACAAATTTTTTTTTTTGTGTGTGTGTGTAATGATTTTATCTTCTTTGGATATATAACTCATGGTGGAATTGCTGGATTATATGGTTATTTTATTTTTAATTTTCTGATAATCTTCATAATAGTGTACTTATCTACATTCTCACCAACAGTATAGAAGAATTCCCCCTTCTTTGCATTCTTTTCAGAATTAGTTTTTTTTTCTCTTTTTAATGACTGCCATTCTCACTGGGATCAATTCATATCTCATTGTGACATTGATTTGCCTCTCCATGTGATTAGTGAGATTGAACATTTGTCTCTAGATTTGTTGGCCATCTGCATGTTATCTTTTGAGAAGTGTCTACTTAGCTCCTCAGCTTATTTTTTCACTTGAATTATTTGTGCTTTCTTGTGTTTAGCTTTTTGAGATCCTTATATATTGATATATATCTGAATATCTGAATTTCTTAATATCTGAATATCAAGCCCTATTGGATGGTTTGCAAATATTTTCTACCATTCTATAGATTATCTCTCAATTCTTTTGCTTATTATTTCTTTTTTGCTGTGCCAAAATTTCTTAGTTTGCTACAACCACATGTGTCTATTTTGACTTTCATTACCTATGTCTTTACCCTCCTATTAAAAAATCTTTGTTAGCATCCATGTCTTGAATTGTTTTCCTTAAGTTTTCTTGTAGTAATTCCAGTTTCAGGTTCTACATTTAGATCTTTGAGGAAGTGATCTAGTTTTATCTTCCACATTATTACAGTCTTCTCAACTTTATCTATTAAAGAGATTTCCTTTTTTTTCCACCATTTGTTCTAGGCTTCTTTGTAAAAAATAAAAAAATCAGTTGAATATATGAATGTCTATTAATTTCTAGGTTCTCTATTCTGTTTCATTTTGAGTCTATTTTTACTCCAGTACCATGCTGTTCTGTTGACTACAGCTTTGCAATATGCTTTGAAGTGAAGTACTGTGATGGCACCAGCTGTGAGTTTTCTTTTTCTTCCTTCATTCCCTCCAACCCCTTTTCTTTTTTTCACTATTGCTTTGGCTATTCCAGGTCTTCTGTGGATTGTTTTTCTATTTCTGTGAAAAAAAAAAGTCATTGATATTTTATTGGAAATTGCATTGAATCTATAGATAACTTTGAGTGGTATAGTAATTTTAAATCCTTATTAAATCAATATAAAATCCTCTAACCCATGAACTTGGAATATCTTTACATATTTTTAATGTTTTTTTAAATAATTCTATCAGTGTTTTATAATTTTCATTAGAAATATCTTTCACTCCCTTAATTCAACTTATTCCTAAATATTTTATTTTTTTGCAGCAATTTGTATTCTGCAACTTTATGGAACTTGTTTGTCAGTTATAATGATAAAAAAATCATACTTTATGGAGCATTTAGGTTTTTCTATGTATAAAATCACATCCTTTCCAAGTGTGGTAGCTCACACCTATATTCTCAGTTACTTGAGGGTCTGAGGAAGGAGAATCACAAGTTGGAGGCCAGCATGGGCACTTTAGCAGGACTCTGTCTCAAAATGAAGTTTTAAAGAAAGTGGGGATCTGGGGGTATAGCCCAGTGTGTGAGGCTCTGAGTTAAATCTCCAGTAATACACACATGCCCATGTCCTCTGCAAACATGAAAAATTTAACTTCTTCTTTCCCAATTTTGATGCCCTTTAATCTTTTCTTGCACAATTGCTCTTAAGATTGATGGAAGTAAATGTCCATGCATTGTTCCCAATTTAAGAGGAAAAATTTTTAGCTTTTCCACATTCATTATTCCAACTATGGATTTTTTCATACATAGCGTTTTTGAAGTACATTCCTTCTATACCTTATTTTTTTGAGAGTTTTTATCATGAAGGGATGTTTAATCTTACTAAATAGTTTTTCTGTTTCTCTTGAAAAAAAAAATTGAGTTGGGTATACTTCTTGGGAAGTAAAGAAAAACTGTCTATTATTTACTTATTTGTTTTGCTTGCTTTTTTCTTCTTATGGATGCATTACAATTATACATTAGAGTGGGATTTGTTATTATACATTCATACATGCTCCCAATATAATGAGTTTCCCCACTTCTCAATGTTTGATTTGTTTTTTCACTCTAGTTCCCACATGTGAGAAAACATATGACCTTTGATTTTCTGAGTTTGGCTTATTTCACTTGGCATGATGTTCTTCAATTCTATCCATTTTGAGGAAATGGTCCAATTTAGTTCTTCTTCATGGCTGAATAAAATTCTAGGGAATGAAGGAAAGGGAGGAGGATGGGAAAAGGAAAGACAGTGGAATGAATTTGACATAACCTTCCTATGTGTATATATGAATACACCACAGTGAATCTCACCATTGTGTACATCCACAAGAAATTAACTAAAATAAAATCATGGGTCAATGGCAGAAAGATCAATAGAGGGAAGGGAAGAGAGACTGAGGGGAAAGAAGGGAAATGAGAGGTACTGGGGACTGAATTAGAATAAGATATATTCCATGCTTTTATAATTATGTCAAAATGAATTCTACTGTCATGTATAACTAAAAAGAACCAATAAAAAACTCTATGGTATATACATATCACATTTTCTTTATCCTTTCATTCATCTACAGACAATGTAATCTGGTTCTATCATTTGTCTATCAGGAATGGTACTGCTATCAACATGGGTGTGCATGTATTGCTGTCGTGTGATGACTTTGATTCTTCAGGATAAATACTAAGGCGTGCTATAGTTAGGTCATATGGCAGTTCCAACCTCCATATTGATTTACATAGTAGTTGAACTAATTTCCAATTCCACCAACAGTCTCAAATTGTTACTTTCCCCTACATCTGCTCCAGCATTGTTACTGTTTATATTCTTGATGGCTGCCATTTTAACTGTGGTGAAATGAAACCTTAGTGTAGTTTTGATGAGCATTTCCCTAATTGCTAAGGACATTGAATATTTTTTCACACATTTGTTACCCATTTACATTTCTTCTTTTGAGAAATGTCTGTTTAGTTCTTTTGCCAATTTGTTTATTGGGTTTTTTTTTTTTTGGTTGGTATTTTTGAGTTCTTAATATGGGGGAATATGTATTATTCAGGGAAGTGTTGAGTATATGTGTTAAAAAATATAACTTGAGATGAATTGTAATAAAGCTTAGGTCATTTCATTCATATGTACTGCATGGGCATTTGAGTTGGAGTCATGCACTATAGAGATTATATGCATTATAATCCTGTTTTACTTCACAAAGCAAATGAAATTCAGGATCTACAAAGAGTTAGTACTAGGGATCCGATATATATTATAAAAATTGTAAATGCTTAAATGGCCTACAAATGTATGAAAAAAAGTTTAACATCTTTAACAATTGGGGAAATACAAATCAAAATGACACTGAAACTTCGTCTTACTTCAGTTAGTATGGTAGTCATCAAGAATAAATACGCTGCCAGGTATGGCAGTGCATGCCTGTAATCCCAGCTGCTGGGGATGCTGAAGCAAGAGGATTGCAAGTTCAAAGCCAGCCTTAGCAACATAGTGAGGCCCTGTCTCAAAAAATAAATAAATAAATAAATAAATAAATAAAATAATAATGTTAGGAAGAACGAGGGGAAAAAGGAACACTTTTACACTATTGGTGAGATGGTGTTGACCAAATTATATCATTACATTGTATTCAAGTGTGAATATGTAACAATGAATCTCACCATTATGCATGATTATAATGCAGCAATAAAAATATGGAAAAATTTGAAAATGTTGAATATTTGTAGAATATAATATCTCATTTGCATTCTAGACATTTGTTATCAATAGTATATCCTGATTATAGAACGTTACTGAATCGGAGTGGTATGATGGTTGAATAGGTAGGGATTGAAGGAATGCTTTCTCACCAAGAGCTAATATACATACCAGTATTTTTTGCTGGTCCCAACCTCTCTTCAGGCAGTGTTTCGGTGACTTTAAGTGGGGCTATTTGAAGTTCTGGACAATGTGCTCAGTGCTGTGGAGATTTAGATGTGGATGGTAATATTGGGAATGAGGAAAACAAGACTAAGACTTTAAAGCTTTATGTCATAGTAGTACAATTCAAGGCAGATTGATACCTCAGTCAATTGTCCTTGGGTATACATACAAACAAGCTCATTATCACAAGTATGCAAGAATGAAAGGAATCCAGATTTGAGAGCACCATTGGGGAGAAAAAGCTTAGTTCATGAAGTGACAGATTGACATAAGGAAAACAGCTATAAAAAAGGTCTAGTTAAAAGCTGGGTGTTGAACATAAATATAGACTAAGGATTAAGTAACTGTGGAATTTGTGATTGTAACTTAGAATAGAAATGTTGTACACCTTGACAATGTGAAAAGGAAGAAAACACTTGAATATGGAGGAGGCAGATGAAATAGAAGAGTATGAATTCTGACTTATTTTTTTAATAAGACAAATAACCCTATTCAAAATCAAAACAATATTGAAAAAATCACCATGAGTTCTTAATGATCTTTCCTGCTTTTCCTTTTAAAAGATTACTTTATTTGAAGTACAGAACCTGTTTTGTATTTGTTTACTTTTTTATTAAATTTAAGTAAAGCTATATTACATTTAACTTTATAGGCAAATCTACATTATATTTTTGAGGTACAAATATGCACACACACAAACATACACACATAGTCTTATGCATGGAAATATATGGAATTGTGTCCACATAAGGTTCAGATTATGTGTTAAAATATTGAATTTTAGGTGACTAATATTTCTAAATTTGTATTTACTACATACCTTGAATTTTTCATCATTATTTTAAAAAAATGATAAAAATTAACTTTTGAAACCTCAGCCTAGAGGAAAGCAGTATTTTTTCATTATTTAAAATCATTGTATATATATTTCAATACATTTTTAATCTTAGCAAATATGTTAATCCTTTATTTTTTATGTATTCTTTTCATGTTCTGATATAAAAATTCTCAAATGTTAATGTTCCCTTTATATAATATCATTTAATCATTTTTTGATTTGAGAGTATTTATATTGCTTGTAAAATCTGGCTATCATAAATACTGTAACAGGCATACACAATTGCTCATACCTTTAGTATTTTTTAATGCAAATTCTTTGAAAACAATTTATTGAGTCAAAATATGTGAAGATAGTAATATATGGGAAAGCTTTGGAAATATTGAGCAGAGGTGAATCAGGTAAGTAATATCACAGGAATAGCAAAGAATGGAACTTTCTTGGATCAGTTCTATAGGTATAATTGTATGTTTGGGGACATAAAATTAATATCAGGATACAGCCAGGTATTCAAATGAGGCAGGTCAGTCATATTTTGACAGCCACTAAGGGCAAATCAAATGAAGCTCTTAAGGTTACACACCTGGTATTAGCTTGCATGAAATCATCTAGTTACCAAGAGTTGTATGATTCAATTCTTTCAGAATTTTTTGGATCTTGCTTTGGTATCTCTTGACTTTGGATTGTGTGTTAGTACTACTGAACCCAGATTTTCCATTTGTGTCTTCCTTGACTGGATTTAATTTTATATTAGTTTTTGTTTTGCAAGAACTTGTAGGTTTTGTATTTCTTGAATTCTTTTACATTTAAAAATTATTGACTTTTTTCTTTTTTAAAAAATTTATTTCTTACATAGATGACAATAGTGGAGTGCATTACATTCATAATTATCCATTCACAGCACAATTTTTTGTACCTCTGTGTATAAAGTATGTTCACGCCAAATTATGCCATTATACATGAGCTCTCTTATTTTTTGCATACAATTCTTAATACACCTTTATATCACCATTTATCATGTATCTGTTTGTATATTTTTGATGATTTGGCAATCCTATAATTCCAGTGACTCAGGAGGCTGAAGCAGTAAGATCATAAGTTAGAGGCTAGCTTCAGCAACATAGTGAGCCCTGTCTCAAATATAATAAATATATATGACACATATGTATGTAAATATATACATGTATATATACATATATTGTATATTACTATATATGTAATAGGTATAATATTACACATATGTGTTATATAACACTATGTATGCATATACAGGAGGACGTTAATACTTGGAGTTTGATACTTGTGTACCTTTTATTGTTTACTATGGTATTGTGGTATCCTTTTTTCAGAAGGTAGATATAGTTCTCATTTCATGCTAGGAATAATATGTTTTTCTAGTTGAATAACTACATGTTCAGGATATTAATCATCTCTAAGGTAGATCATTTTTGTCCTCCATACCGATGAGCTTACAATAGTTGTGATTTTGTTTTTTATTCTTTCATTGTCACTCTATTAAATATTTTTTATTAGTAATTCATTTATAGTTATTTCTATCTGTTTTGTTTCTAATTTATCAGTTTTATAATATGGTGTCTTGACTATTAATTTTTTCTTAGCTATACGATCAGCAATATGATATCAGATGGTTCTTTTATCATTTGGCATCTGAGTTCTCATCTTATTGTCTTATTAAACTTATTTATTTACTTTTTTGATAATAGGGATTGAACCCAAGGGTGCTTAACCACTGAGACACACCCCCAGCTCTTTTTATGTTTTATTTAGAGACAGGGTTTCACGGAACCAAGGGCACTTAACCACTGAGCTATATCCCCAGTCCTTTCTTTCTAAGTTGTTAAGGGCCTTGCTAAATTGCTGAGGCTGACTTTGAACTCCCAAGCCTCCTGCCTCAGCCTCCCAAGCTGCTGGGATTACAGGCGTGTGTCACCATGCCTGTCTTCTCTTTGGTTCTATACATTTACTTTATTGAAGTTATAGTGAATATTTTGCTTGTGGATGTATTCTCCCACAACCTCACACAGGTTTATGGCACAGTATAGATGCTAATAAATGTCTGTTGAATTAATGAATTCAAACAAAGAATGGAAAAACAATGCGAAAGAGAAAGGCCCAAAGTGGGTGGACCTAGCTTCCAGGCAGGATTTCAGGCCTCTTTGGCTAAAGAAGATGCTTGCATATGCTATTTGAATAGCCTTTCACCGGAACAGATATGTAAAAATAACAAAGCTCAGCTCAGGTGGGTGCTCAAGGCTAATACATGGTAGGCAGAGACTATCAATGCTTCTTGAAGTAAGAGAAGCAGCACTGATAGGGTCCCTGGTAGCTGAAATAGGAAGGATAAATCTTATTTCAGTGTTCTAACCCTTCTTCGGGCTATGAATTTTTGCCCACATTATGGAGCACAGAAAGTGCAAACTCATTTTGTAACTAACTCCCAGGGGGGTAGAGCATGAGTGCCTAGAGACTTAGAAAGAGGTGAATTCTCATAATTAATTTCATTCTGGAAAGGCTAAACTGGAAACTTTTTCCTTTTCTTATTATAAGGCTGCCATGTGGCTAGCTTTTGGCAAGATGAAGTTGACATTCTTCCAAAATTGGGATCTTCACAGGCATCTCATTTAGAACATTAAGTAATGAAACATCATTCTTTGTAATTATGACCAAAAGCTGAAAGGAACCAGGCAGGGGGAACAAAGAAATATGGGCAGCTAGGCTAACGTAAGGGTTTCTGTAGGTTTTTCTTTAAAACATAACATCTAAGTTTCAAAGTAATAATCTGTTTTTAGCACCTTGTATTGAGACTAGGACATGGTATTCAATAAGTGTTATTGTTTTTTTTTTTTTAATCTGAAACAACGGGGATTTGTCTGTGTAGAGAACAAGAAAAAAACTATAGGCGGCAGAAATGGAAAAGAGAAAGACCTTGAAATAGATGGGAAAAGCTGACTCAGACCTCTGGGGTGAAGGCAATTTTGAATAAATTAGTATATTTTGAAGACTGTTGGGTCATAAATACTTAGTTGAAAGGGTCATCTTGCTCAGCATTTTGACAAATGGGGCGATTTTTAGTTAGTCTGTAGTTGAATATAATTTTCATAATTGTGCATATATTTTGGAGTACATTGGAAGGAAAACAACCCACTTTAATTTTATTTGTAGGAAAAATAAGTGAATGGAAAGAAATATATTGAATAAATCATAGTACTGGAAGAAATTAAAAAGTGGTCTTGAATTATGTGTAAGGAATTTGACCTAGACGAAAAACTGTTCAATGTGGGAGCATATTAGGCAGGAGTATGTCACATGGATGAATGGAACCTTACAACCTAGATCCTCTCATGATTAGGCATGTCCAGTCCTTGTGAGAGCATCAGAGTTGTGTTTTACCCTCTTTATTTAAAATATTTCCAATTCTCGATACCATTCCTCATTTGACATTGTCTTAATTGCTTTTTATATCAATGCTATTTAGTGATATCAATGTAAGGTAAGGACAGAAGTAAACATATCATTTGGCCTGAGATTTATCAGATGGATAGTGCTTGAAATTGTCTTGTATTCTTACTCTTCCTTCTCTTTCTTGTTTTGTTCTTCTTTAAAGAGTCTTTATAGGTCTCTAATTATAAAGTAGAAGATGGGAGCCTCCCTGGCTGAATGGGCTCATCAGGAAAGTATAGAATCTTATTGGTTTTATTCCCCAGCAGGGATTTTCCTGGGAATTCTATGATTGTTCCAAGCATAGTTTGAAAAACATTGGTTTCAGTTATCTCTTCCTTATTATTTCTGATAATAAACCACCCAATTGTTAGTGACTTCAAACCCTGTTTTCCTTTATATTTTTATGTATTGGTTGGGTTCAACTAAGTAGTTTTTTTTTTTTTTTAAAGTCTCTCATAAGCTTGCATTCTGATGAGATGGTATTCAGCTAGGGACTTCCTCACCTCCAATAATCCTGCCTAAGTGAGAATGTCTGGAGGTACTGGGGGTTGATTGGATGTCTTTCTCTTTACTTGGCCTTTCCACATGATTGACTTGAATTTCCTCATAGCATGCCCATCTCCTTTTACATGGTGGCTGGCTGCCTCTAGAATAAACATAAGAAGAGACCTAGACCTGAGTGGAAGTCTTCCAATGAATCTTAGAAATCATACAGCATTCATCATGTTGAAGAGACCATAGATCTGTACAGATTTAAGGGGATAGAGAAATAGCTTTTATTTCTCAATGGGAAAGAAGAACAAGTATAGATGGCAGCTATTTTAGGAGAGATTAAGCCTAGAGAAAGCAAGGGATTAGCCCAAGACCACAGAGCCAACAATGGCAGAACCAGGATTAGAGGCAGATCTTGAAAAATGAAATCTACCTCCTGAGAAAGCCACATTCCCAAAACCTCCCACCTAGTACTGAAAATCTAAAAAGTCCCTCTGCTCTTTATAGGCAAAAATGGCTTTGTATTAAAGATGTTGTCAAGACTGGCATGAATTTTGATGCAAAAAAGTAACAAAATATAAAACTGTCAGATAAATTGTCAGTAGACATCAAAGTAAAGTGATGATGTCTGTATAATTATATTGTAGATATCAAGAGCCTAGAATCAAATCTAAAAAATGTGTAATATATCTAAAGAGAAAATATAAAATTTATGAAAGATAGTAAAGAAAATCTAAAGAAAAGGAGCGATACCATGTTCATGGATAAGAATTCTTAATATCATAGACTCCTGTATCCTAACTTGTGCTATAGATTCAGGAGATTACCAGTGGAAATTGTAATAAGGTTTGTTTTCCCCACAGAACTTGATTAAGATAATTCTGAAATTTATGTGAAAGAATAAAGGGTCAACAATAAAATATTTCTGTAGAAAAAGATCAGAAATAGATATAAAACAATATTCATAGCACCATTGTTAACAAAGGCAAAAAAAAAAAAAGAAAATGGCCCAAGTGGATAATAGTGGAATTTTCATAGAAATGAATCTTATACAGTAGTCAAAGCAATGAAATATGGAGACACATCAAAATGGATGAACCTTAGCAATTAATATTAAGGGGAATAGAAGTACTTGTAATTTCACTCAGCCTGATATTTATTTGGTAAATAAAAATAACTATAATAATAATATTTTTTAAGGTACTGAGATAGAAGTTGTTGAACTATGTAAAAAAACCATATTAACAAAAAACTTGGAATGATTGTCTCATGTACAGAAATAGAGAAAGATGAAATGAGAACTTAGATGGTAGGATGTCTGGTATTTATTGTCAAAATGTGTCTTATATCTTGGTATGTACTAAGTACATTACTAAAAATAACCAAATACACAGAAGTAGCTCATGCTAGGGCAAATGATGGGATCAGGAATTATAATTAATTTAATTTTGTGTACTTATGGTCCAACAACAACAACAAAAAAACAAACTCAAGCCTGGTAAGTATTATAAACCCCAGTTATTTTGCCAGCTAAGTCAAGGAAAGTAAGTTACCTCTGCAAAGTTGTGATATTGTTTATATTTATCTGTGTTGTCTACCCATTGGAAGATCTTGTGCCTTATTTTAAAAAAATCTGACTTATACGGTATAGAATAGTTCATGTTTACAGTTGGAAAGATCACAATCCTCCAATTATACTTGTTGATTTAAAGAGAAGAAAATCAAGAGTTGTTCTGTGGCATAAGTGAGGGTAGGAACATAGTTTTATTACTTCTTGTTTAATGTCTGTTTTTTAAAATTAATTATGTTCTAAATCATTGAGACACCAGTGTATGTTTAACCCTGTCAATTTTTATAAATTTAAACATTTTTTAGTTGTAGATGGATACAATGCCTTTATTATTTTATGTGGTGCTGACGATTGAATCCAGGGCCTCATGCATGCAAGGCGACTGCTCTACCTCTGAGCCACAACCCCAATCTCAATTTTTATACATTTATCTATAATAGAAAATGAGTTTATTTAATAGTATACTTTGTGGTAAGTCAAATTTCAATGTACCTTTAAAGCATAATTGGAGTCTATTAATTCTCTCTCTCTCTCTCTCTCTCTCTCTCTCTCTCTCTCTCTCTCTCTCTCTCACACACACACACACACACACACACACACACACACACACACACACACAGAAAAATTACCTATTTGAAAGTTTTAGTGGAAGCACTATCAAACGGATAGGATCCATTTTATTTCCTCCTCTATATTGTAAAGTAGGTCATAAGAATTATGGGCACAAATGTTTAAAGGAGATTGAGATGTTCCCTTTTCTTCATTATAATCTTTGAAACATGATGGCCATTTTCTTAAACAGTGAAGTCAAGGTATGCCAAACTGGGCTCAGAGTGTTCTGAATTTATGTCAGATTTTATCATGTCCAGTGGAAGGAAGCCCAGACAAAATCTTCTTCTGTAGCTTAAGCAGTGGGAGGAGATGTTTGGGGGTAGTCTGGATATGTTAGTTCACTTGAGCTGCTATTAAAGAATATCACAAACTGGCTTATAAACAATTTTTTTTCCCCTCACAGTAATGGAGGTTAGGAAATCCAAGACGAAGGGACCAGCAGATTCAGCATCTGGTGAGGCCTGCTTCCTGACCAGCAAGTTGGCACTCAGTGTCTTAGAAATCTGGAGATAATCTCTGGAAGTGTTAGAGTTGCTGCAAAACTTCTACTGAGGAAGCCCCACTGCCTGTGTGTTTGACCTGCAGCCTACAGGTGCATGGACACCTGGGTGGAGACAGAGCAGTCCTGGTGGCTTGCAGCAGAGGGTGGTGTGTGGCTGAGTTGAATTCATAGAGCATGTGCGCCTAGACCCATCAGTTCTTGGGCAAGTCTCATTATAGCTCTTAGCCATTGCTACATGAGATAGAAAACATGGTTATGGGGGAAACATGATTGACTGCCTCAAGTTATATGGCAAGTTGATGAAGTAGTTGGAACTTGACCTAGTAAATTCTGGTTGCATTCAGCTTGTTCTGCTGGAGTCAGATCTGCAAAACTGGGCCTTCTCTATCTCATTTGGGTAAACCCTAGGAATACCTTACCTGAAAGAACTGGGACAAAGCATCTCTTCTAGATCTCCCACTGACTAGCTCTGGATAAATCCATTCCTGAACCTCAGTTTTCCAGTCTGTTCAGTGAAGGTGTGAACTTTAATTTTCCTTTTAGCTTCAAAAAATTCTAAGCGCTTGGGTAATGAATTTTCCCTGCCACTCTAAGTGCTTGGCTATTTTATTCCACTATTACTACAAGCTTTATAGCTAGGTATGAATATTATTAAGGTTGCACAGTATGTTAGTGGTGTGACTGATTTTTAAACTCATATTGATTTGAGCTCAAATCCATGTTTTTAGGTAGAGCCTTTCCCAAAAATACCTCGGGAACAAGATTGCCCGAACTGTTTGGGTGGAACTCTGTTAATTGGGTTTATTCTTCCTGGAGGCCATCTTGCTCTGCCCTGATATACTTCAGTGCTCCTTCTGTGGGCAAAGCAGATGGAGGGACAAGAGCATGAATGATTCTGTTCCACACAGCAGACACGTCAATGCCTCCTCCTGTTTTGCCAGCCGGTTTAGGCCACAGCCAAGAGTGCTACTAGAGGCATGGGACAGCCTAACCTCAGTTTCAGCTAGGTGTGTAGGACTGTCAGTCACTCATGGTGCAGCAAGGCAAGGTCAAACGTGGACTGGATCCTCACATGTTGTTCTTTGAGCAATGGGATTGGCATTTTATGGAGTTGGAGATGTGCTCGTCACAAGTAGGAGCTGGACCTCTGGGTTGGTTTCTGGTCTTCTAAGATGGAGTCAGGTTGGGCAGAGAGGCCCCAGAGAAGGCACTGAGCACTGTCCATAAATGTGTCTATTTTTGATGCTAAGTCAGAATCATAGAGGAAATTGAGTATCTAAAGTCCAGCTGTCTCAGCTGCATACCCTGTATTATATTGTCCTATTTAATTGTCTTTAAAAGACCTAAACTCATCTGAGATTATTTTGTTTTAATTCATTTACCTATTTAGTGTCTCACTCTCTGACCAGAGGGTGAGCATTTGGGAGGAAGAACCTCATTTGTTTTGTTCATTGTTGGATCATCGGCTTCTAGAAGAGTTGGTTTAATATGTATTTGTCAAATGAATGAATACATGAAAGACAGTTCTTTCTCTGGGGGAACATCTGAAAGGCACCAGACAACTCGTAGGGATATAGATTAGTTTTGTTATTTTCCTTGGCCTCTGATCAAACACTTTTCAAGATCATGAGATTATAGGGGGAAAGGAAAGTTGGATTAAAAATGACTATGGTCCTTTCCAGACCTAAGCCTCAGACACTATGGTGTGCCTTCTAAAAGTCCTCTCCTGGTGCTATTCAGTGATTCTGTGTGCTCACATGGCTTAACCCAACTTCTGCAGCTTGAACTGCCAGCCATATTCCTGCTTCCAGACTCTTGCCCAGGCTGTTCCCTCAGTCTGGAAAACTTGCCCTAGATGCTTATATGGCTCATTCCTCTACTTGCTCAATTCTCTTCTCAAATGCTACCTTATTTCTCTTTGAGGCTGTTGCTGAGGGCCCATGTCAGAATCGCACCCCAGCAACTCCCAGCCCTTCCCCTGCTCTATTAGTTTGTATCTCTATGTGGGGAGCAAATTCCCCAAGGTTAGGTATTTTTTAAGTTTGTTCACTATTCCTAATAGCTTGAACAGTGCATGACTCATATAAGGGGCTCCGTAAGTGCTGAATATTGAACAAATGGGAGGGTTTAAATGAGGAGTTAAGGGATAGGTTTTACCAAGATTGTTTGTCTACAGCATCTGACAGGTGAACATAGGGAAGAATGGGAGGTGGCAGTAACTTCCTTTAGGGTTGTTGTAGTTAAGGAGTGAGGCAAAGGAAGCTTATTCTAGAGCATGACAGTGTTGCTGCTGAGAAATGGATGGATTGGGATATATTTTAGCAAATCCAGCAGGACTGGCTGTTGGGTTGATTGTAGACTGATGGAGATTCCAAGGAGAACTCTCCGGTTTTTAACCTGCACAATTGGATAGATAGATGATGGCTCACCATCCAAATGAGGAAAATGATCTACTCATTAATCTCTTGTTTGAGGGTAGATTTAAGGATCCCCTGGTAGGCATATTCAAGGTTCTTTTGTTTATTCTTTATTTGGAATTAGACACCCAGATGAAAATATGGAGCAAGAAGTCGGGTATATATACCCAGAACTCAATGGTGAGGTCTGGGCTGTGGATACAAATTTGGGAGCATTTGCATAATTAAAATAAAGGAAATTCAGTAAGTATGTCACCCCTTACTCTGGAAAGGTTGATGTCCTCAGGAGTGAGAGTGGGAGGCTAGGAATAAAATGCCGTGGAGTAACAGAGAAGCCATGCTGTCAATCATGGATCTATCTATAAGACAAAGTGTGCCTGTCATGTACTGTGGTATTCCTGGGGTGGATAGGATCCCTTCCTTCAGGGAATTTCTGGGTTATGTTTGTCTAATTACTTCTACTTTGTGGGATCATAATCTAAAAGACATCAGAGTGCTATCATTTATTTGCTAGAACAAATGGACTTTCTTCTCATCCTGCTAAGTTAAAGAATCCTGGTAATTAAGTTTGAAGTATGTTTAAAATTTGCGTAGGCATAGATGTGCATGGGTACACGTGACTGCAGCCAGGATGAGGGTTGCATTGAAGTAAATAGGATGCAATCCCTGAGCTATCTAGGTCTCTGCTTGATCAGGCCATGGTACGGAGTGAGTGTCCTTTGTTTCTAGTTCTCTGTGCATGAAGAAAACACAGACATCTTTTGAGTCCTTTGTGTTATGTACTTCATATCCTTTGTCTACATTAATTGAACCCTCCCTGGAATTTATGAGGTAGGTGGCATTGACTCCATTCTGCAGTACAGCAAAATGAGGCTGCCAGTCTCAAAGGTGGGGCACTGGCAGGTCCAACTGAGGACTGATGTGAAATTCCATGCTCTTTCAACTCAGTAGCCCAAAGGAGCATAAACTATAACTAGTGTTTCTTTCACATGCTAGCACATATCTAAATTCGGTTTCCCTGTTCTTTTTCCAAACTGCCTTTGCTTAAGTGAAATACCTTCAGTTTCTTTTAAACCCATTGTCTTTTTCATGATGAATTTTTTTATGCATTTATTGATATGCAGTGCTGAGAATTGAATCCAGTGCCTCACAAGTGCAAGGCAAATGCTCTACCACCAAGCTACAGCCCCAGCCCCCCTTCAGTTTTTTTTAATGAATCTGTGTGACCTATTAATTATGAAAGTGCTTGTCACCATGTCCAGCACATAGTCAGTGCTCAACAATTGCTAGTTAATATAATACTGCCATTTGAGGAAACCTGAGTCTCACAGAAGGGAAGGGGCTCCACCAATATCCTGACCAGAGTCCATCCACACTTAGTTATTTGCCCTACTTTCAAGTTCTAAACACACTGCTTTAATTGTTTTTTTGTTTCAAACATGCAGTCCAGCTAGAATAAGGCCATTCCTCTCTACTCCCTTATTCAGTTCTCTGTACTTCTTTTAACATGGTCTTGATTGTCTTGGCTTTCAGAGAACTCTCCCTGCACCCAAGGCTTGTGTGTTCTCCTTTGCTTTAGTATCCATTTGTTTATTCATTCACTTTCTAAAACTGGAGCTGGCTGACGGGCAGACTTTAATCAGAAGATTGTATAACCATGGCGAGAAGCTGCCCAAATCCATAACTGTAATGACAGAACGGGGCACAGGAAAATTGGATTAAAAGGCAGCTTGTTTTACAAAGGTGAAAACTCCAACTCCACCTCCTTTCCTTCCCACCTCTTTCTACCCACCTGTAAAAATGTGGAGTGAGATCAGCCTTGAGGGACCCCAGGGAATTCTGAAGGTGACGAGGTTAATTAGACTTGTGGAGCATACTCTGAGTTGTGGGTCTTTGAAGGAGAAGAGATGTTTATCACAATAAGATCACAGAGAAGTGGAATGAAGAAATGGTTATGCCGAAGTCTCCTAGTTCCTCCCTGCACAACCTCTACCCCTTGGGGGCCCAGCACTTACCAACTTGTTGTTTACTCATTTGCCTTAACAATTAGAGCACTATGTATCCAATGATCATTACATCTAATATATAGAGTTTGTGCTTTTATGTGGATTAAATAACGTATACATATATATTAAGTATTTTCTACTCAGTACTCCTTTGCCATAATATTATCCCCATTCAATGGAGGAGAAAACTGAGCATCAGGTTCTGAAAGGGACTTGCCTGAGGCAGCCAGAGCTGGATGGGAGCCCAGATCTCCTGCCTTTCAGCAGGCTCTGCCTGCTCTGGTGCTTTGAATCAGCATCAGTACATTTCCCCTCACAGTAAGCACAGAGCCACTGGGGCCAGGATGCTTTCAAGTTGAGGGGAACAACATTTTTTTTTGTTTTCCTTTCTCTAAACAAGGATTCACTTCAGGGTCATTCAAATGCTGCTGAGGTTTGTAAGATCTGGAGCGGTTTCTAAGTATCTTTTAATTGCTAACTCTTGCTTCAGGCTCCAGGGCAGAGTCATTCAGGTTTTGCTATTTGTTTTAAGCAAGGTGAAGAAACAAACAAGGAGGAGTGTGGTGGATGGGTGGTGCCCAGGTCCTCCACACCTTCTGAATCTTGCAGCTCATCTGTCACTTCTCAGCACAAGCCTGTTGCGGAATTGGCTAAGTCCCCACTGCCAGACCTGTGTACCTTCTGAGTTCATGTCCTCAGGGAAGAAAGTTGATCTTGGCACCAGGTGTCAAGCTGGTTTTGGTGAGAGACTTTCAGGCTTTTTGCTTCTGGGTGGGGTCCTCTGAGGAGGAAGCAGACAAACTGAAGTGGTTTGGCTAACATCACACAGAGAATGTTGCGAAGGTCAGGTAGAATGCAGGTTTCCTAAGCCACCAGGCTAGTGTACCTGCTGCACCCTACGAATGCCTCTAAAATTCCTCAAAAGAGTCTCTAAGTATGTGTGTCGAGAACTCCCCTGTTCTCTTTTCCTGTACTTGTGGGCATTGGGATGGAATTGAGATTCCTATACAGTGAGCTACTGTCTGAGGCTTGCACACACAGGCAAGGTATCTCCATCACATCGCCTAGGGATTTGCCACCCAACATGTGGTCCCTGGACCAGCTGCAGCACCTGGGAGCTTGATAGAAATGCAACATCTCTTGGGTTCCCGCCTGGACCTATAGAATGAGACTCTGCATTTGAACATGATGCCAAGGGGATTTGCGGGCATATTAAAGTCTGAGAAGCACAGACGAGGAAAGAATAGGAACTCGTAGGCTGCCTATATATCTGGACCACAGCTTGTCAACTTCTGGTCTAGATGGGAGAAAACAATGAGTTTGTCTTATGTGCAGCTTTGATTGGCAGTTAAGAACTTCTTAGAGAACAGCTCGAGAAGTATTTATGGACTCCACCTGATCCATATTGATATTTGCCATAGGTATAGAGTGGGGAATTGGCTCTTGTGGGCCAGATAGTCACCGTTACTAAACCAGACCACCTAGAAGCCTCTTCTAACACCAACTTTAACTTCAGTGCTGGCAAATCCCTCCTGGACCAGACTGGGTGATGCCTATGGAGGTCATAGTGGCTCTGCCATTAGCTCCACCTGTGACCTTTGGTGGAAGTAGCTTATATACTTGGAGTTTCAGATTCCGCATCTACCCCTGTGAACCTTCAGGTTTACTGGGAAGCTTAGATGAGACAGGGTAGAACTCTGTGAACTAAAATATGCAGTAGAAATAAAAGGCATTTAAATACCAGTGATGAAGAGAATGAGGATAAATAGGCCTGGAAAATATCTGTGACATTCTGGCATAGTCAGGCCAGTCAAAATTCATATTTCCTGATTCCTAGGTCTCTTGACTGACTACCTCTTGGGATGAGTCCTGAGTTCCTGTCCTAAGTCCCTGAATGAATAAATCATATAAAGGAATATATATCCAAATTTGGTGGCGGTGATAGAGATGTAGTAACTGCTAATGTATATCACTTATGTATTTTCTGCTAATAACTCTGATAAGTTCATTACTGGTATTTTTCTCTTCTAGTTTGCAAATCAACTTTTTCAAGCAGGCATATCCCTACTCTGCATGAAGAAACTAAGATGTAGAGTGTCATTGAACATAATATTAATGAGAGGTGATGCTTTCAGACCAAGGGTTACAATTGTAAGGTAGAAATCAGGCCCCATGGCAAGCTAGTTGGGAGTGAGAGTGGGTTGTTGGCTAATGAGCAGATTGGGATATTCCAATGCTCCTGAAATGGCCCCGCAAAAATGGTGTCTGGCCCTGCCAAAAGGGCTTGGCGTGAGCTCAGCTGTCACCTTGTAGCAGGGCTTGCTGCTCTGGCCCCCTCTCAGGCTGAAGATACTGGAGCTGGCAGTCCTGGGGCAGGGAGGTGCCAAGCCAAGTTGGAAGGCCAGACCTGGAGACAAGATGACCAGCAAAGGTGGAGCCATGGAGCCGGCACGGCTTGCTGCTGTGTTCTGTTGACAGCATGGAGCTCATCTCTTAATTCAATCTCCTGGACTTCTCACTTGAAGTGGGGTGAGAGAGTGCAAAACAACAGAATGGAGAGGTGAGAGATCTTGAGCCATTTCTCCATCCTCAGGAACTCGAGGCCCAAGTGGTCCTGGGGACGGTGCATTCGTTCTGAACTTTACTCTAATAAACAGTGCATAAAGAGATGTTCTCCTACCATTAAGCAAGTAGCACAGTGGTTACAGTGGTTTAGTGTTTGGGCCCTGCATTGATCAGCCTAGCTCAAGTCCACGGTCACCATTTGCTAGTTGTGTGACAGTGGGCTTGCTTATTAAACCTGAGATTTTTTTTTTTTCACCTGATACCATAGAGACAACCTCAGAACCTGACTTGTAAATTGGCCAAGAAGATTCAGTAACATAATGCATTTAAATTCATCATAGAGGCTGACCCAATTAATATTCAAAACATGAAAGCTTTTTAAAAAATTGTTATAGCTGTTAGTGTCGTGACCATCATCTTGGTGGTTAGGACAGGAGGGGATCAAATAAAGAGCAACTCTTTGGCTTGAGTTTTTGCATCTATTAAGAAATAAGATAAAGTAGTAAATCAGATGGGAGACCAAAATGTCCCCTCTATCACTGTAGCTCGAGTGGACAGAATAACAAAGACCTATCACCCCATCCTGGCCAGTGTTCATCCACTTCTTGGCAAGCGCCTTTCTCCATAGCTGGCTGCCAGGAGGCCGGGCGTGAGCTCTCTGCAGGTCACCTGGCTCTCCACAGGAAGGGAGGACATTACTGAGTTGGGTACACTTATCCTCAAATCCTCATTCAGATAAGCTACTTCCCCTGCGAGAAGCCGAGGTGGGGACGGGGAAGAGGGGTTGGGAAAGGCCTGGGATTTTACAGTCATGACGCCTGCTCCAAAGGGAAGGAAAGATCAGGAGTGGGAAAGAGGGTTCCTCCAACCTTTACACGTTATCTGCTTCTATCGTGTTACAAAAACAGTGACCTACTTGACATATTTGATTTTTGATCATTTAACCCTGCCCCCACCCCCACCTTAGCAGAACTGTTTTCAGCAATAACCATAGAACAGACGTTATTATTGTTTTTTAAATTCAATCTTCAGTTTGCAAACACTGGACAAAGAAGAAAGAATATACTGTATTATGCAAAATTTAATCTGAACTTTGTAGTGTTTCACATCTCAACTAAACTGTTTACTTACCAAACCAAAATTTCACATTTGCATTGCTCATATTTCACTATTTTAAATTTTCATCCCAAATAAAAATGTCAAGTGATCACCTAGAATGACAGAACTGAATGATCTCATGTTCTGTTCTTCTTCCTTTATAATCACTATGTTATCAAAGTGACTGTTTATTTAAAATCTATTGTTTAAACACATCGATGTGTGGTCCCCATTGGGGATAGGAACTGTGCCTGAAGTGAGCATAATGAGTTCAAATATCCCAAATTTACTCTTGAAATTTTCAAGTGGAGCTAAGACCACATGTTACAAACTTACTTATGTAAATTAAAATTCAGTGACAGCCTCAGAAATTATTTAGAACTGAAGCCAACCAATTTTTTAAAATTTTTTTTTGAAAAGGAGGAAGGCATATTTTATCACTGGCATTATTTAGGATTTCAAGCATATGGTGGTAATAAAAAATGGCCTGATTTCTATTTACTTTAGAAATTATTACACTTTTTAAAATTCTTTGCAGAGCGTGCACATCCTCATTGCCCATTCCTGAGACAGATTGCTCCCTTTCTGGCTCTTGGAAAAACTATACTGGGTTGGGATTCAGGATTTCTGGGTCCTTGTCTTAAGCCTGCAGTTCTTAGTTCCTAACTAAGTAACCTCATTTCTTCTCTGGGCCCTGGTTTTCTCAACTGTAAATTAAGGTCCCTATCTAAAATTTCTTTTCTGTTTCAGACTCTGGTTTGAGAAGTCATCTTTCACCAGGGAGAGGTGCATGGGAGAATACATTTGGAATCTGAGTCTGTCTCTGTTCAGGGAGTGATGCTGATTTATGGGGACGAGCCAGTGAAGGTAGATCATCTGCCTTTGATTTATCTCCAAGGCTCGATGCATTCTGGCTTCTGCAATTCTCAGGAGCAGGGATTAAAGTAGAAGGAGTTTTGGGGGGCCTTCTGCAACAAGGGTGTGGCAATGACCTTACAAGTGAGACTCATGAATTACTGCTTGCTAAGCACTGAATCTTCCTAATGTGGTCCTGATGAAGGTGCTACTGTTTATTCCCAGTTTTCAGAGGAGGAAGTAGAAGCTGTGCTTGGGGTCACACATTTGGTAAGTGATAGTTGTAGGATCTGAATCCAGGTGTCTGACTTGGGACTCTGTACCGTAACCACTGTGGTCAAGGATTAGGGACCTCAGGTGCTGTTTGCCACTAGACTTTGTCCCTTTGCTCTGGGCTGGACATATCTGGGGAAGCCTGTTTCTGGGTTCTGGAATGACAGGAAGGGCCTATGAGGTTCTCTTGAAGGCAGGGGTTTTGCTCCCATTTTAGGTCTTTCCTATTTGTGACACACTATAAACCAGTGATCATCACTGCTTGGAGGGGGCTTTGCATTTCTGATATACCTCCCTCCTATTTGAGGTTAGAGATACTGATGCTCCAAGGAGGATGAGCCACTTATATAAGGTCACCCAGATTTAAGGAAAAAAACAGAATCAGGATCTCACTAATTTGTACTGCCATGATGGGTGAAGGTCTGGCCTGGCATCTGCCCATCATCTCCTTGCTTGGCCTTGGGGCTTCCTGGTCTAGGAGTTATCCAGGCCTTTACCTTCATATGGCACTTGGTTACCTTCATAGTTAAATGGTGGGTTAAACAGAAATAGTAGGAGTCCAATCCTTGCCACTCCACTCCAAGAAGCTTTTATCTGTGCCTGGAGTCCGTTGCTCCAGTATTAAACCGAGTTTGATAATGATTTTAAAGTTTATCCATTTTACAAAGCATTACTTCTTTCTGGGAAGGACCTGAAAGGCTTGCATTGTTCAGGAGTATTCATTTCATTCAGCAAACATTTGGTGATTTTCTGTCTTCTAGGTACTTGAGTCATAGACATAATCCCTGCCTTCATGGAGTTTATAGTCTAGCGTAAGACAGATGTTAAGCTGCAAAATGATTATTTGACAAATAATAATAAAAAAAATAAAAAAATAAAAACTTTGTTCATGTAAAGAAATGATTATTTGACTATTCTTTTCCTATTTAGTTTGTATTTGTATGTAAATCTATAAAGTGTGATGGGCAGTCTAAAAAGAACTATGAGCCCTTTTATAAATCTTAGCTTCCCTCTGAAATTCTATATTTTTTATTATATCTCACTTTGTTTAAGAAATGTGGCATATTTTACAGTACATTGTCAGAAATGTCACATTGTTCTTTATCCAAAACAAATGAAATTTACCTTGCAACCAAGCATTCTTTTCTGAAATAGCTACAGATCTGTGCAGAAAAGAGTGGAAGGTAATATATTTTCTACTGTGATTTCCTTAACATTCATCATCTTTCCTCAATATTTTTTATTAAAAAGTAAAGGTTAGCAAGGTTTTTTTGTTTATATTTCAAAGTTTCTTGAGGATTGCAGTAGACTTGGGGCTCCCTGGATGTGTGCATAATAAGTTGTAATAACTGATAGATGTTACGAAGTGTTTTGTTTTCTCTCTGGATGCTTCCATTTTGCCATAGTAATCTTCTAAGTCAGCTTCATAGTACAGTATGATAATCCCATTTTACAGAGCAAAACAGGCAAGGTGCTATAACACAACCAAGAGTAGAATGACTGGCTATCACAATTTGAGAAACTTACAGGTCAATGTATTCTGAAATGTAGATAGATGCGAGTTAGAATCATACCATCTCTGCTTTCATCCATCCATCCATTCATTTATTCATTCTCACATTCATCCATGCATCTATTCATCAATATTTATACATTTTCCAGTCTTGCATCCTGCTAGGTAGGAGGATATCTATCCTGGGGATCATAAAAGGCCAAGTGTCAGCTTGCATGGAGCTTATGTTCTAGTGGGGTTGGCTACTGTACACAAATGAATAAACATACAAGGTCACTTAAAATTGTGTTAAGGACAATGAGATGTGATATCAGAGTTATGAAATGAAGTCAACCTGTTGATGGTGAGGATCCTGGATTTTTAAAGGAAATGACACATAAATTGAGTTCCAAGGGAATAGAAGGAACCAGCCAGGTGGGGACTGGGTGAGAGGATTATAGCATAAGCAAAGACTGCAAGGAAGGAGTTGGCTTGGCATATGAGGAAACTGGAGGAAAAGCAAGGTATTTGAAGTCCAGAGAGCAGAGATGGTATGGAAAGAGGGATGGAGTATGAGCGTGAGCTTGAGCAGATCGTCTGGGGGAGAGAAAAGTCTAGGGAGTTTGGGATTTATTCTAAGTACAGGTGAGAAGTCAATGAAAGATTTAACGAGAAAGTGCTGATTATGTTTTAGGAAGATTGTTCTCCACCATGATTTAGTCTAGGGAAGGAGAGGTGAAGGAAAAGATTCTAGTTTGAAGCTGTCACCATGGCTGAGTCAAGGGAGAATGGCAGTATGCCTAGGATGGTGGGATGGAAATGAGAAGACAGAAACCTTCAAGATTAATTTGAGGATGAAGTCAAGGAAAAAAGGATTAAGGTTGTCTCCTCCACATTGGACTTGGGCAATTTTTTAGTTGATTGTCTTAGAAAAAATCCTTAGCTTTTCTTGTACTGAAGATTGGCTGGGGCATGACATGAGACCCTGGGCAGAGACCGAAGGCATTAAATAAAGATGCACATATTCAAGGCATTTTGGGTACAGATAAAGGATAGGAAGCTTGAACTGGCTAAAGAAAAGAGGAAAAGTTATTTGTTCTCAGAATGAGAAGATGAGAGTGAAGTCAAGCTTTAGGTGTGGTGAGGTTGAGTGTCAATCGCCTGATCTGACAGATGTGCTGGCTTGGTGGTTGCTTCTTCCTCTGGCAGGTTTTCCTTTGTGTTGGAATGTCAGAAGCTCCAACAGAAACCCAGCACCTGGCTGCCCATGGTTACAGGGTTAAGTCTGGAGTAGGTTCTTTGATGTGGCTTGGATTGCATTCTTGTCCTGGAAACATCTCATTGGTCAGAGAGTGGGATATGTGAATGGGCCAAGGTCAGGCTGATGGGCAGGGTCACTCCTTCCAAACTCGGGATGGGGGCGGGGCCATATCCAAAGAAAAACAAGGCTGCTGTTACTAGAAGACATGAGGGTCAAAACCACAGATCCCCAAAGGTCCCCATGAATTCCAGTTCTGCATTTCACCTGCTGGCGCATAAACCCTTGTACGTCCATTTACCCTCTGATTCCTTGGAGGTGGTCAGAATGGAGAAGTTCCCATTCCACAGCTCTCAGAAGCGCTTTTCACACCACTGGGGATTCACACCGCATGATATGGAAATCAAACTAGGTACAGGAACCTTGGGAATCAAAAGCTGGGTAGTTTGGCTTTGGGATGTGTGCATGTGGGGAAGGAGATAGGGAACACCAAGTCAATTTTGCTCAGCTCTTCTGAAGCAGGCATTTCTTAAATCTTCCAAACGCTTGTCAGTTTCCTTAAAAAGCATTTTATCACAGTATCATAGACTGTCAGGGCTGCAAAGGTACATAGAAATCTTTCATTCCAAACTGGTCTCTACTCAGTTAAGAAAACCGAGGCCTGGCGTTGTGAATCTAGAGAAGGATCTTGAATCCAGCCTTGTGGTTTTATTCCTGTGAATAGCATGTTGAATTCCTTACTGCTTCCCTTGATGAATTTGCTTCACAGATAGTCTATCTTTTTATCTTTTTTTTTTTCCTCCTATGAAGAGAGTCTGTCTAGTTTCTTCTGGGAAATGATCTTGGCCCAGGTTTCATTTTATTTCCCAATTCTTAATTTTAAAAATTCCTCTGAGAAATGAGGATTCTTTGGAAGATGATGACTAAGTGACAGACATCACTAATGAATTGTTTTGTGCCCCAAACCATAGGTGTGTTTCTTGGTTTAGCAACAAACTCAGTCCCTGCATGACTCTGTGAGCCCCCAAAATTCACTTTCATCTGAACTTCTAAAAAAAATGTGTCCTTTAGGAGCATCCCATACAAGGCTCAAGGGGGAGTGTTACTCTTGAACAAGAGCTTGCCTGGTTGGATGAGAGATATGAACAGGTGTCCTGATGAAGACCTTGAATGCTGGGTTCAAATAGCCCTGCCGGCAAATCCAGGCTCCAGTGATTGTGTGACCTGGACCATATTATTCAGCTCTGATAGGCCTCATGCTGGGTTTCTGTTCTCACGACTAAAAGGCTCAGGGGTTGCTCTAGTTAAACTGGGCTAACTGGGCTGCATGAAATAACCACACAAGAGACACAAATACCTTTTTATTTGGGGTTGCTGTGATGGCTCCTCTGACCTTAAGGGTCCGCAGAAAGAGAGAGAGAACGAGAGCACTTGCTGACCCCTTTTATTGAGAAGTTATTCAAATGAGGCAAGGGGTCAGGTTTCAGGGGGCTGAGTCTATCTTCATGATGTCCACTGTCAGCAGGTTGACTGACACCTGGGTAGACCACACCCAAGGGCACAGTAAGAGAAGGGGACACACACAAGGCACTTCCATGGAAGATTCTATCCTAAACAGGGCAAGGGATTATATTACAAAGGAACAGGTGAGCATAGCTTCACCCATGGGGCTGTAGCAAGACACACCCATGCACGAGACGCCGACCACATTTCTGTGACTGAGCGCCTCAGCACCCAGCCGGGGAGTGTGACCCAGTCACGTGTAAGGTTGGTCTCCCACAGCCTCACATTCTTTGTTTAAAATGAGCGGATTCATATAAACCTTCCCCATCAGGTTACTGAGAGGGTGAAATAAAATTAACAAATAAAAGTACTCAGTGCAGTGCCTTGGAGATTCTGAGCATTCAGTGTCATCATCTAGTGATGTCAGGGGGTTAGCCCAGGTGATACTTGGTTGCTGAACCGAGCTTGAAATAGTGTCCAATTTACTCAAGATAGATGGCAACTCAGAGTGGACTGTGTGCAGTACAGATTTATTGAAAGATTAGCTCTATTTGAGTGGTCAAATTCCCACTCTCCATCTTTCTTTAGAGTCTCCAAAATGTAACTCTTCTGCAGTTTGTGCTAGAACATTCCCTTATGTCATCAGACACTCTTGGTGACTTGTCCATGCTCCCCTGAATTCATTGATGAACCCTGATGCCTTCCTCTCCTTCAGTGCGATAGATTCTTCCTCGGATCAATATCTCTCACTCAACAAGGATTCAATGAAATAGTGCACATAAAGCACTTAGCCCACAGTGGCTGGATATGGAAGCTAATCAATAAAATGTTAGCTACCCATATCACTCTGACGACCACTGCCGGAATTATTGTCACATACCTGGCACAGCAATAGCCCTGAGAGTGAGAGTGACAATGTCAGGGGATACCTGGGGCCACCAAGACACACTTTTAAAAAAGGCTAACCCTGATATACACTCATCATCCTTTTTTTCCCCCTCCTAGCAGGAGAAATGATTAGGTCAATTTCTTTTTAACCTTCTTTTAAAGACGAAATAATATCAATTAAAAATAAAAGCCCCTTTTCTCATACATCCCGTTTGTTGTCTGTGATTCCCAATCACTTCCTCTTCACTAATCTGGTGTGATGCTTGAGATAGACCCCAGAGGCCGGAAGTCATCCATTAGCAAGACAGGATTTCCCACCTAGAAGTCTGATCTCATCATCGTTGTCATAGGTTTCCATGGCACTTTCTCAAACAGCCTATCCTTTAATCCTCGAAGTGGCTCAGGATGTAAGCATGTTATTGTCCCTGTTTTTGAAAGATGGATCAGGGAAGGGTTAAGTTACTTGCCCAGTGACAAAGAAGATTAAGTGTCCCAAGCTTGGATGGAAATTTGCTCTGACATATCACAAGGGCCCTCATGGGGTTTGGTGTAAGTTGCCTGTAAGGAGTCAGCATGAGGTGAAGCCATGCATCCATTTCTCAGATTAGCCTGGGGACTAGTATAAACAGAAAACAGAGCAGAGATGGCGGCATTCACCAGAGTCTGAGCAAGGGGGATGGAGTACCAGGTGTTGAGTTTAAATGGCATTTGTCACCCTGAAGGGACCTAGCACTGGCTACCCTCACTACCTTGGACTGGTCAGGCTTAGTGCTTGTTCCTTAGTGTCACTACTGTGAAAGGTACAGAGAGGGCAAACCAAGAGGAGCACTGAGAAACCAGCTGTATCTAGGCTTGAAACTAACCATTTCCTGGTAACGTAACCTTGGACAAATATTTTCTGAGCCTCAACTTCTGCATCTGTGAAGTGAGACAAGAATACTTGTACATGTGTCTATATGCTGGGAAAGGTAGGTTAGTTGGTTGATTTATGTAAAGTGCATAGAATATAATAAGGCTGAACAAAGGCAGCTGAACCTTGCCACTGCATGTATGATTGTAAAAAGGACCCTGAAGCCTGACTGACAAGTGGGATTTCTAGAATTCAACATTCTCCTATCATAGGCTCTCAATTCTCACTTATTTATTTATTTATTATTTTTATGTATTGCTGGGGATAGAACTCAATGCCTCATGCATGTGAGGCAAGCTCTCTCCCACTGAGCTACAACCCTCACCCCTCAATTCTCACTTCTTGTGTGATCTCTTTGTCCTCAGATTCAATTATTTATTGTACACTAATAATTTCCAAATGTGTATTTTGAGTCTCAGGTATACATATGTAACTGACTAAATAACATTTCTTCTTAGGTATTCAAATGTTCTGCAAATATAATTTGTCTAAAGCAGAGTTTGTAACTGACTTCCAAGCTTGGTTATCATCAGGTTTCTTTCTCCCAGTGAATAGCCTTTCTGCCTCGTCAGTTTTGCAGGCCAGAGTCCTGGAAATGCTCTCCTGGATCCAGCTCATAAAAGTCATGTCACTTCTCCCAATTTCAATAAACATAGAATCTATTTCTTGGCATGTCCAGCATCAGCTTGGTTAAACTAGCACCATTTCCTGTCTGTACTGTTGCAATAGCCTCCAAATTGGAGGCCCTTTGTTTACTGTGGTCTCTTCCAGGTCAGTCAGAGCAAAATTTTGGGGAGCCATGATCTTGTGTTCACACCCCCTCCAGTGGCACCCCTGTGTACCCCTTTTGTATTTTCCTTTTTATTTTAGGGTTAAAATGTGCTCAAGGACCTGACCTACGAGGCCTGTCATGATGGGCCCTGGATCTCGCTCAGACTCATTTTCTATAACGTTATCTATGGTTTTCTCTGCTCAGACTTGCTGACTGTGTTAGTTCGCATTCTGTCACTGTGACAAAATACCTGAGATAATCAACTCATAAACAGAAATGATTTATTTTGACTTACAGTTTAAGTGGTTTTAGCCCATGTTTGGTTGGCTCTGCTGCCTTTGGGCTTGTGACGAGGCACACCACGGTGGGAACTGTGTTACAGAGAAAAGCTGCTCACCTCACAGTGACTGGGAAGGAGATAGCAGGCAGAAGAAGGGAAGGCATCCTAATATCCCTTCAGAGGCATGACCCAATGACCTAACTTCCTCCCACAAGGCTCCGCCTCCTAAGGCTTCACTCTTTTTCAGTAGCACCATAGGCTGGTGAGCAAGCCTTTGACATCTGACTTTGAAGCACACTTCTGATCCAAACCATAATGCTGACCATTTTGTTGTAGGTGCCACTCAGTATATTTCTACCCTGAACACTTTGTCCATAGTGGTCAATCACCTAAACCACACCTTCTCCTCCTTCAGGTTTCAGATCAAACCTTCCCTAATCTCCATAATTCATTTGCATTCCCCTTCATAGCTTCCATGTTACCCCAAACCTCTCCTTCACAGCACTAGGCACAGTTGCAATTTTACATTTGCTTGCACAATATTTGTTTTTCATACATCTTCCCAATCTGGACTAGACTCTTCTCTTTTGCTCATCACCAAGCACAAGGTCCAGCATCCAACAGGTGGTCAGTGAATATTTGTGTCATGAATGAGAATCCTTTAGAGAGTTCCTGATCTGTCCCATTATTCTGGTCCAGGGATCTCTAAGAAGCAGTTAGTTTACTATCATTAGTTAATTTGCCCAGTGATTCACAGCTAGTGAGGGTCAAAGCTGGGATTTGAGCCCAGGTCTTCTGTAAGACAATCAAACATCTTAAGAGCCTGAGTTGAATTCTGTTTAAGAGAGGAAGACATGGGGCAGTTGTCTGCCTTACCCTGGGAGCAGTCCTGTTCCAAAGTCGGTGATGTGGAACTATAGGTGTAAAGACATGGAATGAATAATGATCCACTGGGAAATGGCTCAGGGCCTTTTGGAAACTCTAGGAAATATACTCATTTTTTTTCCTCATGATTGGTCATGTATAGGACTTAAAAATGAATGATAACTGATAACAGGTTACATATTTTTTGCTCTCATTTGATAGATCTCCTGAGTTTTAGTGAAACATGATCTTCCTCAAGAGAGGAAGTAAAGTTTGTAGAGCCAGACTCCTATTCCTGCCATCAACTACGATTTATGTCCCTACTTGTTTATTAACTGTTGATGAGAAATGTCCTGGGAAGAACCTGGGTCCTTTCGATTCTCACTGCCACCATCAGAAGATCCTTGTCCCCTCGAGCATCGATCCTGATTTGAATGTGGATATATCTGGGTGAGAACATCAGGTTCTTTCTCCCGTAGCTGACTTATTCTCTTTATGGAGAAAAGCTCAGGAACCTACAGTAGCTTCTTGTTACCTGAAACCTCAAAATGAAGCTCTTCCCCTTGCTCTTCAAGTAGCATCTTAATCTTCTGTTTATCTTCATCTCTTATTAGAGCTTGCCGAACCCTCCTGCCGTGTTTCAGACACTGTATCACCTACCAGGGAACAGAAATGGCAGGACAGTCACAGCAGCTTCCCTCATAGACCTCTGGCCCAGGAAGAGATATAGATGTTTAAATAACTCCATTCACCATTGCTGGTTGGATTAAAATGGCAGCAGGTGCTACAGGAGGTAAGGAGGGGTAGGAGTGTGTTGCAGGGGAAACTTGCTTGCGAAGGAGAGCCATGAAAGTCGTCTTTGGGGGCAAGGCCCTGTTGAATCTGAGATTGTTCCCGACATTCATTCCCTTCTTATATCTAGTCCTAAATTTTTCTGCTCCTGAGAGAAAGCATTCTTTCTTTTCCCCACACAAATGTTCCCATTTCTCTAGTTGTAACTAAAGTTTAGGTGAGTTGGCTGAAAAACATGACAATTAAAAGCTCAGATGCTTGAATGAGAGTCGAAGCCAAATCCCAACTGCACCATCTCCTGGCTTGGTGTCCTATGCAAATTATTCACTTTGTTATTGCATAATTTGCTCAACTGTCAGACCAGCTTTGTAGTACATTTCTCTTGGGGTTATTCTGGGTGTAAAGTACTTAGCATAGTTCTGGCCCTAAGTAAAAGCTCCATTAAGAACGGCCATGTATTAATAAACTCCCGGGTTGAATCCTATGATCTGCTGCCTTCTCGCTTTTTAAAAATCATTCTGCCAACACTAGCCAGGTATTGGGCCAGACGTTAGACGTGCATCAGTAAATAAGAGGGCTCTGTCTCCAACTCTAAAAGATCATCTTTGATCTCAGTTTTATCTCCAACCACTGGTCCAGACCCCCAAATGGTGTGACTTGGCACCTGTTCCCAGCACCTGATTTAGAGACTCAGTTCTGAATTGAGGCACACTCTGCTCTGTGCCTGTGTCTGGGCCCCTGCCAGGGTTACCTGCCTCTGCCTGAGTTTCATCAAGGGCTGGAGGCAGACTTTGCTTCCCGATAGCCCCTTCCTATCTCTCACCCAACACCTGGCTGTACACAGGAAAGGCTGGTTCACGGAGCTGCAAACTCCAAGGGGGACGCCCATTTTTACTCAGCGACACCTCACTGAACATCACTCTCTGGTGCATGGGATTTTTACTAAGCAGCTCATGTTGACTTTGTAGCTTTTGCTCCCTGGGAAGGGCTGCCTTGAGTGAGTAGATGCCCAGCATACTATCTGTTTGTTAGGCAGAGCACAAAAAATTCCCTGCTGTTCCCAGTTCAGGCTCATAGCTCATGACCCTGGGCCGCCTTCTCATCCACCAATGAGAACCAGCTTCCTGCAGAGGGGGCCGAATCTTCCTGTGTGGGGGCAAATCTTAAGTTGGATACCCATGGAGTGGAAGGTGATGGATTCTGTAGGAGAAACAGCTTGGAGCAGTGAAGAAATGTTTAAATCTTACTTAACAGCATAACCCTTTCTTTTAAACAAAAGTCTTGGTCAAAGAGTGAAACTATATAGCAAATATAGGAAAGTTGCTCTGCGGGGATGGGGGGGGGGTGGCCAAGGGACTTGAATTCTGGTTAGCCTGTCCTTGTCCCTCTACCTTCTTCAAACCTGTGCCTGGATCTGAGAGCTGTCTTTGATTTATGTTAACTTAGGAATTGGAGGAACAATCCCCCCGCCCCCAACGCTTAGCCTCCTCATCTATAGGGATTCACTCATTCATTCTTCATACCTGGGATGTACTAAGCATGGTTCTGGGAATGTACCAAATGAACACTGGCTCCCAGGCTTACTCAGGTGAGGGAGACAGGAAAATAAACCGGTGGCACATGCTGTGCAGGAAGGTGTGGCTGGTGAAGGCTGGGTCTGGGGTACAAGGTAGAGCAGGCTTATAGGTAAAGAGCACAGTCTTTGTTCTGTTTAAATAGGGAACAGTGAATTCTTTCCCTTCCAGCTTTACAGATGTCGAGCAGCTAAATGAGACAATTTGGGAACTCATTGACCTCAGACATGTGTGGAAAGTATCTGTCCACTGTCACTTTCTCCAGATAACCATCTCTCCCTTGCACAGTCTCATGGTCCTGGCTCTCATGAGTGTCTGTACTTTATCTTTCTAGTCTTAACTGCAGTTATTAAATAGTTGTTTATTTAGTATCTGATTCCTGTCCCAGGATAGAAGGACAAGGATTCGATCTTTCATTGTCTAATCCTTGCCCCGAATATATTTGATAGATATCTATTGAATAAGTCAATAGAATGATTAGAGATGACATTGAGATCCAGTATGTGATTTGGAAAATCACCGTATTCTGTAGATTTGTGAAATGTTTCTGTTGGTTGTTCAGAGACCATGGAATCAACCTCATCTTGTGGACAAGCACAGACCCAGAGATGGGAGGTGGCTTGGCCAAGCTGCATGGTGAGTCACTGGCCATGTCCAGGTCTGTTCTCTTAGAACTCTGGGCTCTTTTTTGGATAGCTCTGATCTGAAGTGAGAAGCCATGTCTTTGCCTCTGTCTTAGGACTAAAGAGTCTCCCTTGGATCTTCCCCTCCACTGGCCTGCTGTTGAGGTCTGGAATCCTGCCTTCGGGATTTATCACATTGCATTCGGTCTGGGTGTTTGCAACTGTGTTTGAGAAAGCCTGTGTGATTGGGAGAGGTGGCCAAAGCTTCATTTGGCAGAACATGTATCTACATGATCTGCTGCATGGAATGCAGAATGAATACTAACGTGGCTATGTGGCTGTTTGTTGAGAGAAAGCCGGCACCATAAAGACAGGAGCATGCGGAAGTGATAACTGATGGGTAGAGAGGGGGCGCAGTATGTGTGGAGTCAGCCAGACAGAGTAGGGTGCTAGACACATACATCAGAAGGGAAACCAAAGGGAAGCATTTGTAGAAATGAAGCCTTGGCAAAAAGCACTGGGGACATCAAGTTGAAGGCCCTGCACTGTGTTGGGGGAAAGGAGGGTATTGATGAATCAGAGGCAACTCAGGGATCTCATTTTTTACACTCACCTAGTGAGTGGTTCCTGAATGCCTGTAAGCCCCTGGAGCCCTGTCCCGAAGCTGGAAGTTCAGGGAGAGCAGAAAGACCTCAGGAGCTCCTCGTGGAGTTTGTAGAGTGGAGGGGAGGCAGGTGCTAAGCAAGTAAACACACTAATGAATCTGTATAAAGAGATAATTGTGCTGATGGAATGGAGTCTAGTCTCCAGAGAGCAAATAAGACGGTGTGCGGTGGGGGAGGAGGAACAGCAGGAGTTGGGAGCCAGCTTTCCTGAGGACGACATACCCGAGCTGAAACTGACAGATTGGATGAGGCATGAGAAGAGAAAGAGAGTTCCAGGTAGAGGAAGCAGCACGCTAAAAAGCCAGAAGGTTCTAGAACTCAGTAGAGCAACTCTGGTTGACAGCACTTACGTGTATGATTCAGAATAGTGGTGGGGGCGGGGGTGGGGGATTTTGAATCCACACAAAGGAAATGATGAATGTGTGAGATGACAGATGTGTCAGATACTCTGATCTGATCTCTGCCGATGTCACACATGTGTTGAAATATCGTGCGGCAAGGCATACGTAGAGACCATTATGTATCAGAAATAAAAAAAAAATTTAAAAGCTATGAGGCAGAAGAAAGCAGGTAGCAGGAATCAGAGGAAGATGAGAATGATTTCAAAGAGGGAGTGAGGGAAGATGTCCAGGCAACAAGGCTGGAGCTGTCGGGGTTGAGAGGTGGGGGCAGGTTCAAGCTGATCCTAGACCCCAGTGCTGCTCAGGAACAGCCCAGTGCACGCGCCACTCTGAACTGTTAATTATAGATCTGAAATGAGGCAGGCACAGAAGGCAGAGCAAGCCTTTATTGAAATTTGTCAGAACAATATTATGTCTGTCGATTCTTGAGGTTTTTCATGTCTTTGGATTCGTTTTTCAAGTTATTCATTGCTATTTTATCTTGCAACTTTTCAAAAGTTTTTCCCATGGATTGCAGTTGAGGAGAACCTCAAGTGATCATCCATGCTAAGATTTTGCTCTTTATCTGAAAAGCTACTGAATGCTTTTAAATAGGGCTGTGATGCTAAGTTTTGCGAAGATACCTCTGGTGGCTTTGGGAGAGAGGAGCTGGTGTGGGACACACAGGGGACTGACCCAGAGGTTCTGGAGAGAGGAAATTGCATCTGAGGTCGGTAAGGTTGCCATGGGAGTCAGGAAACGTGCGTGGATCTGGGTTTGGGCAGTACTTGAAACCAAGGCTTGAAATGTGTCTTCAGAATTTTTGTTAAGGAAGATAAAAGAGAACAGGAAGGAGCATTTTATTTGGAGAGAGTTTAGTGAGAATTGCTGGGAGTACAGAGAGACCTAAATTTCTTAGGAAGAAAATCCTTCATTTCCTCAATGACCCGGGGAACTGGGAGAATTGGTTGGGCTATGGGTAGAAGCAGATGAACTACAGCCTCAGGGAATGTCCCCAGGTGTGGATATTGAGCCAGAGATGGGTATCAAGGAAGTTTGATCCTTGACGGAATTAATGAGCTCTGTGACTTTTCTCTTCTTTTTCATTCTTATTATTTTCTTTCTCCTCCTCCTCTATCTTTTTTTTTTAAAGTACTCAGCTTTGTATTTGTAATGTGGTCATAACTTTCTAGGATGGGCAGGTAGAGGGACCTCGAGGGAGAAGAGACCATGTTCTAAAGGCTATGTTGCTCTGGGTAAAGGGGTCACCCCACTCCAGCTTTGCCTAGAAAGTATCATCATTTTGCCATCTTCTTTTGGATTCCAAGTGTTGTCTAGCTGTGTTTATCCAGGATGAAGATAGTTTGGCAGATGTGGTAGTATGTTCCTGAGTGAGCCTATCAGTACTGATCTGGGCCCTTAAAGGACTCACAACCTTCTTTGCATTCTTCTCGGTGGATCATTTTCCTTTTACAGTTTCTACTGCATCCTGGATATTTCATTTATCAACATATTGCTGCAGTGAATCAAGTTTGCTCTGGTCATACTCCTCCCTTAGTGGCAGGTGAGAAACTCATTTAGGACTTGGTCAATTTGATCTCTGATCATTTCTGCTGAAGGCAAAGCTAAGAGGATGAGGGAACCAAGGGCCATTTCTAGAATAGAGGAGGCTGATCTTACTAGGAGGAGCTAAAGGCAGTATAGACAGGGGAAGGCACAATTCTCTACCTACTCTTCCCATGATCACAATGCTTTTACTCCTGGAAAGACAATTAGATTTAAAAATTATACAATCATATTTATCAGAGCATAAAGATATATTAATGATTATCTAAGTGTTATCTTTTGGATCTGCAATTTCACCCCAGAGCTCATGTATTGAAGGCTTGGTCCTCTATGCTGCAGAGGTGGGGCTCTTGGGGAATGATTTGATGAGGCTCTGACCTCAATCAATGGGTTAGTCCATGGATAGATTCTAAGAGGCTGAATGGTAGAAACTGTAGAGATGCAGCCTAGTTGGAGGGAGTGTGTCCTTGGGGGCATGCCCTGAAGGACTATATCTTATCCTTGGCTCCTCCCCACTTCCTGGTGGTAATGATGGGAGCAGCTCTGCTTCACATACCGTTTTCTTCATGATTTTTTGTCTTGTCACAGGCCTATAGCAAAGGAGGCAGATGACCATGGACTGGAACCTCTGAAAGTGTGACCTCAAATAAATCTTTCCTTTTCTAAGTTGTTTGTCAAATATTTTGTCACAGCAATGCAAAGCTGACTAATACCCTAGAGAATGGCAAAAATAGGGCATATTTGTCACTACTCCCTTCTCTCTGTAGGTCAGATATCATGAATCCCATCTTCTATGCAGCCTGAGAATCTGTCTCAACACACTGTCCAAACAAGATCCCACCTCTTAGTTGGAGTAGTATGCAATTTGAGGAGATTTGTACTTGCTTTGTAGGGCTGCTGAAATAAAGTATCACAAACTAGAAGACTTAAAATAACAGAACATGTTTCTTTCACAGATACCCAAAGTCTAAAAATCAGGTGTCAAAGGGACCACAATTTTTCCAAAAGCTCTAGGGAAGAAACTTTCTTGCTTCTTCTAGCTTCTAGTGGCTTCCAGCAATCCATGGTGTTCCTTGGCTTGTAGATACGTTATTCCAATTTCTACCTCCATCTTCTGGTGCCTATCTTCCCTACATGAGTGTGACCCAATTGGCCTTTGTTAGGATACTAGTCATAATATTAGGGGTCCGTAATAATCTAATATAACCTCATGTGAATTTGATCACATCTGCAAATACCTTTTCTCCAATAAGGTCACAAAGATTCCAGGTGAACATAAATTCTGGCAGGACACTATTCAACCTAGTATCAGACGTCATGCTATCCAGAATCACAGTCTGCCTTCTGATTTGCAGATGAGAAACTTGAGACCCAGAGAAAGAATAAGATTTAGGGCATATCACATGATTATTACCAATAGGTGCAAAATAGAATTCAGAATTTCAAACTTCCAGTTTAGTGCTTTCCTGTTATACATTTCAATGAGGGATTAAAATCAATATTTCTCCTCTTTCCCAGAAAAATACTTAAATAATCTAGTTTCATGCCTTGATTCTGCAAATCTCCACCCCCAGTGGAAACCCAGGTGAGCATACAGAGATGGTGATTCTTGATTTCCAGTTATGATGTATTCCATGGGACCGAGTCTTAAAAGTGTTTGTTGTAAGGCAAAGTCCTGACCCGACATGTGTTAATTGTTCCTTGCCTGCTTCCCAGAACTACTCTGGGTATACAGGTTTAGAGGCTCATTAGGCATTTGGTGAGTTTGAATTTGATGTGCAGAAATGTCTGATAAATGAAAAATTTATGCATCTGTTGCTTTTGTCTGTTTTGATACAAAAAGCAACTTTGAAATAATAGAACTGAAGTGGGAAAGGGAAAGACAATGGGGCCTCTCTGAGCAGACAGTGTTAAGGTGCAGATCTGTGAGAAATGGGAAATGGGAAAACGGGGGGCTGCCGCTAACTATTTCACTAATTTCATGCTCATCATGACTCATTTCCAGGAAAGAAAGGAAGAGAGCAAGCACAATTTGTTAGCAGTGTTTGCAGGCTTGCTTTGGGCCAGGTATTGTGCTGAGTGCTTCATAAACACCACTCAGTTAATTCTCTTAACTCAGCAGATATTATTATGCCCACTTTGTAGGTCAGGAAAAATAATTAACTTGTCAACGTCACATAGATAACATATCTTAGGATCCTGGATTGAAAGCAATTCTTCTTCCAAACCTATTTTACTTTAAAAATTTATATCTCACTCGGATGTGGGTCTCACTTGCATCTCAATTGCAAAGAATGAGGAGCTCTAACTTTGCAAAGAATTTGGTTTGTATGAAGTTGCTTCTTTGGGCAACTTGTGGAGGTATCAAATGTCATCTGAAAAAAAAAATACACACACACACACTTGACTGTATTCCTTAGAAATTCTCACAAGACACTGTTGTAGCTTTTCACTTTCGTGAGATTATGGTGATCTTCAAAATTACCTGGTGGAGTCCTTACAACCCAAATTTTAGGTAACTTAAAAAACAAACTTTTATATATCAACACACTGTAAAATATACCCATTTTAAGTGTAAAATGCAATGATTGTGAATCTACTACAGAGTGGTGCAAAATTCCTCAGGTAACTTTGTTTGAACAATGACATGGATCAGCCAGGCAAAAGGAGGGGAAAGGTCCTTCCAGGTACAGGCAGCATGAAGAAAGGAGAAGGAGTGGGGACCTAGAGGTGGTATAGAGAGCCCCACTGGGATGATATACAGTGACTTAAAAGAGATATGGAATAGTATCTGAACGGGGTTGTGCCAATGAACAGATCATTTTTGGAGACCTGATGTGATGGAGAGAAGCCACTGAGTACTTGTTTAAGATTAGGTGGTGAGGAGGAAATAAGGAAGTTTACTGATGATTTTCTGGGTATCTGTACTATAAAAGGGACCCCGTCAGGACATCTAAGTCAGTTGGGTTAAAACTGGTGTGCTGAGTGCTGGAATTGTTAGAGCCATTGATTCACATCTCTAGCTGCGAATGAGCAGGCTTTTGTTGATCAGAAGTTTAGTCTTTCTTGCAATTTTGTCATTTATATCCCATGTCAGCTCCTTACTTTCTGCCCCATGTCCCCATCCCTCCTTGTCCCCCAACTGTTTGCTCCTCTTGCTTCTGCACTGGAGCTATAGTGGCAGTGGTCAATTCTCCCAGAGCGAATTTCAGTATTTGTCTGAAAGTTGTATGTGAATCAATCCTTTCCCGAATTGATTTTTGCACTGCGCTAGCTTTTGCGTATCAGCTCTCGAGCCTGGACAGTTGGCTTTGATAGATACTTCACCACTCTGTGATTTCTGCATTGACCTCTCGGTGCTTCCTTTTTTTCCTGTGGACCTCAAAAAAGCCCACAGTCACCCTCAGCGGGGCACAGGCCTCGAGGAGGAAGAATTGTAATAACAATTGTGAACTTCTTTGGCCTCCTCCGAAGGAAAGGGTGCAGTAAATGGAAGGCGTCGCTATAGTTATTATGTGATACCACATATATTGGTTTTTTTTCTCCAAATCATTGCCTGGGGCTCTGATGTGAAATTGGTTTTTACCCTCCTTGCTCTTATTGCAGCCTTCGATGCTCTCATTCCATATTTAACTTTTCTGCGATTCAGCACCTGCTCTGTTAGCACACTTCCCTTCTGGGCTTTTAGGCAGAGGCACCTGCATTTAGATCAGGCTAAGCTGTGGGGGATCAGGGCTCCTTAAAGCCTGGCCTTTGACAACTTCCGCTTAGTCCAGGGAGTGTGAAGTCCAAGAAATCTGGTACTGGAACCACTCCTCCCACTCTACTTAATGTGGGGATTAAGAGCATGGACTCGGGAACCAAACCATAGCTCTGTCACTTAACTGCTGTGTAATTTCTGAGTTCCCTCATCTGTCAAATGGGAGCCACAATAGTTCACCTTATGCAAGAGGACACACTCAGACAAAAGATTGAGGTAACATACGTAGCACATGAAGAACAATGCATATAATAAGCACCATGAAAGTATTGGTGAATGGTGCTTTTCTTTGCAATTTAGCTGTACTTTCTTCTTTAGTGTATCATTAAGGCATTAGGAGACCTGTACTCTATACTGGCACAGTCACTAGGTTGCCATGTGGTGTGGATATGTCACTTCTCCTATATTCAGTGTCCTCCTCAATTAAATGAGACTAATAGTTTCAGAACCACCCTGCTCATTGCATGGAGTTGCTCCAAGGAAGAAATGGCATGAAGAGCTTTGAAAATGTTAAATGGCTGCCTGCAGGAATGGTGACGGGATACTCGATGGGATCCCACGGTGGCCGCTGCTGGGTATAGATAGTCTCTGCTCCTCACAGTTACAGAGGGCAGATATGTTGCATGGGGCACTCATCACGGTCCAGGAATCTCTTAGCCCTCTTAATTTCTGTGGGGTGACTCCATTCTCTTCAACCTCTAATCAGTGTTCCTCTTGGGCAGGGAGCAGGGCCACAGAGGGCTCTGCACCCATCTTTTTCAAGTTCCAGTAATAGAGGGGAAAGGACTACTTTCTTCTTGTTCCCATCCAAAGAAGACAGCTCAGGAAAGGATAGTCTCTGATTGGCTGGGCTTTGAGACATACTTGGGACAGTCAGCATATGCTTTGGTCGTGGGGTCATGTGATTGGCCCAGTTTGCTTCCTCTGCCCACTTTTGTGGATGGAAGTTGAGAAGGAAACCCCAGTTGGCAGCTTATAATGGAAGGACATGGTTGGGATGGTGGATTGGTAGGGAGGGATGGGAAGAACCAGTCTCAGTGGATTCTGTTTTTTTTTTTCTTCTTTTTTTTTTTTAAACCTTTTCCTGCTTATACTGAGATATTGCCTTCGATATTCTATGTTAACATTACCTCCCTGCTTTTACAGGGCTCTTTGATCATGACTCTCCCTGCCTAGAACCCTTTGTTACTTTTAAACTCAAGCCCAAACTACTTATTCTAAGTAGTAAACATTCAACTATTGTTTTTTAAAAAACATTTTTTCCTAAAGATACTTTCCTAATGTAAAAAAGAATAATATATTATGACTATATATGTATTCCAAATCCACCTTTAACAGACTTGACTTTTTGCCATATTTGTTCAAGACTTTTTTAAACAGTAAAGGATTGCAAATTGGTGTGAACCACAGCATATTGATCTCTTCTTCATATTAGTCCCTCTTTTTTTTTTCCTGAAGTTTTTCACCATTGTAAACAGTAATCATTTTCATGATTATTTCATGCATTTTCTGCATGTTCAAGTCTCTGTTCAATGTATAGCATTGCTTTGCGTGTTTTTAAACTTTATAAAAATGCTGTCATAGTATACATATTTTATAGCTTGCTTTTTACACTGAATATTATTTTTGAGATTTATTTACATTGGTATGTGTAGCTCTAGTACAGTCAGCGCAACCATCTATAGTGTTTTATTCATATGTGAGTGATGGATTTTTCTTTTCTTCTTTTGTTCCCCCTACTCCAAGCTTTGCTTCAGCGACCCCCCTGGGGAATACACCTGGAAGTGGAATCCCATCAGGAAGGGGAAAGGCAAAAACAGTCACAGCCCAGTAACTTCCCCACTGTCCAGAGTCACAGGAGATTAAGCCCAGGAAATCCTGGGCAGGGCTGGTCAAACAGGATTTAGCAGCTTGTGAAATAGGACTTTATTTCTTTAACTAATCCCTTGGGGAAATGGTAGGGGAATCTGAGCTTTGACCTCAGATCTGGAATGAATGAGAGGGGCAAGCCCAGACTATTTACAATATTTACTGATCCCAGGGATGGGCCTTTTGAATGACAGAAAATGGGCAAATGTAGCTTTGCTCTTTTCCTTTCCTTTTGAGTCATACTACAAGTGGCATTGAATTTGCTAGGATTAAATGGCGTGATGAGGAAAAGCCTCAGGTTTGGAGTCAGAGCCAAGTTTGTGTTTCTGGTTCTATCTCTAGCTGGTTGTATGACAATGTTAATTACTTGCATCCTCTGAACTCTGATATTCTTATCTGTGAAATGATCCCAATGATGTTCTGTGCCTTCAGCCCCAAACGGACTCACTGAATTTTCAGGGAAGGGCTGTAGTCAGAACCCTGAGGCCTACCATGCCTTGGTTCCTGAACTTGTCTAGGATCCTTGGAGTCCTCTGAATCCTGATGTTCTCCCTTCTGCCAGAACTTTCTCCATCTCTTATGCATTCCAGCTTGTGAGAACTGGAGTCTTTCTTAAAACTATGTATGACTGGATCCCCTCCTTGCTAGACTGGGCCTTGGTTCTTACAGAGCACTTCCCTCTAGCTTCTTGCCCTTGTACTTGAAGTTGCTGGGAATCATATCACAATCATATCACATATTGCAGCCCACATATTGGCAGCCATAAACATGGAGCCCTTGCTCCAAGCTGATGGTGATCCGAGCCCTCTACCTGTGCATACTTTTGTAGTCAGATTCCGTTCTTCTAGAGTCCCAATTTCCTTATCTTTAGAAAGATGATAATAGAGCTTTTCTCCTGGGGTGATGATAAGGAGAATAGATGTGATAAGATTAAAGCTTTTAGCAGGGAGTCCGAAATCACCATCAGCCCTCAATAAATCATAAGCCAACATGATGCAATGAGTTGAAGGCTAAAGATAGAAGGAAGAGAACACAAGTGAAGCAGAACTTGGGCTCGGAAACCAGAAGGCCTGAGTTTAAGTTCTGGGTCCTCCATTTTGGCAATGTGACCTTGGGCAAGTTAAAATACCTCTTCATGCTTGACTCACTCCCTGGAAGCAGGCACTGATCATTGCTGTCTAGACCCATAGGTCAATTATTGTGAGAAATAAATGATGTAGCCTACATAAAGCAATGGGAATAGCATCTACCACACAGGAAACAGTAAGTGTGGTTGCTACCATTATTCTGGCTATTAGAATAATACTATATAATTACTTTAACCTAAATTTAAATTACTTTTAACCTCTAAGTATGTATAGAACTGTATAAGCTTATATGCCATGAACCCGGGTTACAAAATATAATTTTCTTCATTGTCCTAAAATAAAATCTCTTTTTCTTAAACTTCATTCTGTCAGAAAGCAGAACGTATATTCTGGTCATTTCCAGGAAGGCTCCACCATTTCAGTTATTTGGGACATGAGGGCTTAAACTTGGCAAATTCCGAGTGTCTCCTTTTTTTTCCTTCTCCCTGGGGTTGATGCCACAAGGTGGCAGAGTCCTCAGGTGCACTCACCCTGACCTGTGCTATGGTTGCCAGGCCTGGGGTTGCCTGGCTCTGACACCAGGCTGGGCTATCCTTTGGTCCTTTCTGTCCTTCACCCCATGTGGCCCTCATAAGAATAGCAGAGGGGTTCATAGGAGGATGTGATATCTTCCTAGAACCCTGGAGAGAAAATGGGAGGTGAGAAGAGGATGGTCAGGATGGGGACCTGGGGCCTGTTATTACTGTTTGAGGCTACTTCAGCTGAGACACTTCAATTTTTCTTTCTTCTGAGATTGGAGAATTGTATAAGTTAGTGGTAGGGTAGTTTTTATTCTTCCTAGTCTTTCCTGTAATATACTTGAAATAAGGCTAAAAGTGAAGAAATTTTACTTTTGCTTTCCCCCCCGCCTTTTGATACTTCTCATTCTTGGGACATCCTTGACTTTGAATGTTCTGACCTGGTTAATGGTGAGGGAGGATCTTGGACTTGCAGAGTATTTCACTTATGGTCCCAACACACAGTAAGTTTATTACCTAAGTACTGTCCATGTTTATCCTATTTTCCAGATGAAGACATGAAATGTTGGGTAACTTGCTACAAGTTTTCCAGGTAGGAAGGAGTGATCTCAGGGCAGGCCCATATTTTACAGCCACTGGGCTATTCAGTGGGTCCCCTGGAGCAACAGCTGACCACAGACAATGTGGCCTCCTGAGCCTTCCTGGTTGCCACACACTTGGTGGCCACTTTACTCTCCCACATTCTGCTCAGCATTGCCCACTGCACACAGGACTGTCCAACCACCCTGGTGCAGAATAGCATCCACAATTAGGTAGATTCTTTCTTTTGTCCTATTCAGGATTTCTCCATTTCCTGCTTGACCGAGATACTGAGACCCTATCCTACCAAGCACAAGAAACCATGTGAATTATATAAATCTCTGTTAATGACAATGAACTTGTATCTGAGGGTGAAAAGTCTCTAAAGGGCTGGGTCTCAGTTCCTCTGGGGCCTTGTGGAGTGATGGGATTCCTGACGCCTCTCATCACCTTCATGGCAGGGACTTTTCTTTGGATCTTACCCACACATGCTGTCTCTTCTGTGTGACCCAGATCGGAGTGAGGTTGTATTGATTTCTTACGAAGCTAGGCATGCATTTTTTTTTTCTTTTTTCTTTCCTGGGTCCATTGGCTCTTGCTCCTGAGATGGCTGAAGGCCATGATTTTTGTGTGGAAGATTAATTAGAATAGATTCTTTTGACTCCGTATGCCAGTAAAGCCTGTGGTCTTCCACTATCAATTTAGGATACTGAGCAGGAAACTATGGGGCCCAGAAAGTCGTGGTGATAGGCATTTTGATGCACAGAGGGTTAATTTGGGCAAGTTGAAAAATAATAAGAATGCACACAGAGATTTGATGGGTGGGATGGGGAAGGGAGATGGTGCAAGGGCCACTGTGATCCAGCGAATGAGAAGAGAATCTCATTTTCTATGAATGATGTGCTGGAGCAATTGAAAGAGACATTTGTGAACTTTAGAGGCTGAGATGATTGTGAGCAAATTAATAGCTAGATATCTGAGACGTTTGTTCTTATGCAATAATTGAGTTCTGAGAGGTCACTGGTCCTTCAACTTCTCCATCATATGAGCATCCAAATTATGATAAAGTTCTACCTCTTATCTCCCAGATGACCTCTCTATTTAATTCAATACAGCAAACATTGATTAGCACCTCTGTGGTGGTGGTGGTGGGGGCAGTTGGGTAGAAAGAAGCCAAAGGCACCTTCCATTTTCTCAGGGAGTTTGTCATGTGTGGACTACATCTTATCACATGGTTAGAATGTGGAGTAGAAGATTCCCATGAGATGGGGCAATGAGAGACGTTCTCATGGTGGGTAGCCTTTGAGTGCATTTGTGAGTACAGTGGCATTTGGCAAAGAGTTCCAGGCAGGGGAATCGTCATGAGAAGGGTATGCATAGAACTTTCTTGGGTTCGTTCTTTGAATACCTCTGTGACTAGAGTTTAGATTCAGGTAGTAAAAATAATCCTCGAAAACTAAGTTGTGGACAAATCATGGAAGGACCGGAGAGCAGGTTAGAGAGTTAGGATTTGACCCTGTAAGTAACTGGGAGCTCTTGACTGTCTTTGTGGAGGAGAGGACCACGATCTGAGTGGTGTGCCACGGAGCACAGGAGGGATAAAAAATGCTAGGGAAGAAACCACATGGTTAGGAGAAAGAAAGACATGATAGAGGAAGCAGGACAATAAGGAGACTTAAGTTTGCACTGCCAAACCTCAGCTTTCTCATTGTAAAATGCACATGTATTATTGTCGTTAGGGTTTCAGGACTAGTGGGCTTAGGGGTGGCAGGAAAGAATGCATCAATGATATCTATATGGGGTGAAGTCTGAATAGACATCATTGATTTTCTTAATCTCCTTTCCTTCTGGCCCCTTTCCCCCAGGGAGAGTTGGTAGCTGTGACTAGAGTGTACCTAGGACCTTGGCATATGGCTGAGTGGCTGGTTTGCAGGCAGGGGTAACAAGGTGTGATATACCTGTCTCAGGGGTATTTGTAAGGATGAAATGAGAGATCTTGTTCTCTTTTCAGCTATCAGGGTATGGAGGTACCACAACCATTTGGGGAGGGAGACTCTGGAGCCAGGTGGCCTGGGTTTGAGTCTTGTCTCCCTATTTTAGTAGATTTGAGCTGAGAGGTGACCTAACCTCCCTGGGCCTTCCTTTTCTCCTCAATAACAAGGACATAATAACAGTCATTATCTCTTAGGCGTGTTCTGAGGGGGACTGAAATTAGGACAGTGCCTGGCACATTTGTCGATACTGAATAAATGTTGGCCTCCACTGTACCGCCAGCCATGGGCTCCGTGAATATTCCCCGAGCTCCTTCAGGTGCCAGGAAAGCCCAGAAAACTATGCTGATCCCTTCTCTCCTTCCAGCTCCTATCCAAATTCACAGTCAAACCTGGAGCCTCACTGTGGTAGAGAATGTCACACATTTTTAGCAAGGGGGACTCTGAGGACGTCTAGTCTGATATTTCATCTGTTGCTTTGACCACTGACCAGAAGTCATCATACCCCTTGGTTACAGGGAACACACTATCCGCCAGGCAGCCCAGTCTCTGGATAGATACCTTTCAAGGCTGAAGTCCAAATCTGTTTTCTAACATCTTTTCCCCCATGCCTGTGCATGCCTGGGTGTGTTAAGCACACCTTGAAGATCTGCTTCCAGAGTCATCTTCTTGGTATTCCCATGAATACGGGAAGTGAGTTTTTAATAAAACATTGACTGTTGAGAACAGTGACAGTAAAAAATACAATAAGATAAATACCCAAGATTTGGAAATTAGGTGAAGTAAAATCAATTGAGAACTACCACCACGTCCATAATAAACTTTTTTGTTTCCTTTTGTTAGCTGAGGGGATATTTAAAAACAGTGGGAAGAAATGGGCTTCATGCAGCAGATGAAATTCAAATCTATTAGACATTCAAGAGCTCCCGCCTGGGACATGATTAGAGGGAGTCCAGGCTTTTCCTGATTGGTCACGAGCCTTCTTCCCTGGATGTACCAGACTCTGTGGCCTGGGAGATAGAGATGAATTAAAGAAATCTGGGAGGTGTTTTCATCCGAGGAATTGACTAACTGCAGAAAAGGAATTGAGGAGGGAGGAAGAGTCTATTAAAATCCACTCTGTTCAGGAGACATTCAAGGGAAAGGCCAGCATCTCAGGATGCCATTCCCTCTCCTCTGCTCCTTGACCGCTGAAGGTGGCCTGGTATCTCAGCTCCAGGGTGGCACTCACAGGGAGCTTCCAAATGGCTTCAAGATTGACTCCATTAGCACAGTGTCACCCACTATGTAAAATCTTTGGTAAAAAGAATAGTGGCAATACAGCAAAAATCTTGGCTGCCCAAAAGTCCTTAGAAAAAAAAGCATTTCAAAGGTAGCAGAATACAACACTTATTAATAGGGCATTATGTAAAAATGTGGATGTGTAACTGATGTGATTCTGCAATCTGTATTTGGGGTAAAAATGGGAGTTCATAACCCACCTGAATCTAATGTATGAAATATGATATGTCAAGAGCTTTGTAATGTTTTGAACAACCAATTTAAAAAAAAAAAGAAAAAAAGAAAAAAAAGCATTTCGGATAGTGGAATTTTCCATAAAGCTGAGGATTTTTCCATTCGAATAGAGACTCTTATTTCTATATTTTAGATAGATCAGGTCAATATAACATTTCTTGTTTGCTTGGGGATGAGAACTGAATTATAATTGTTCTGTGCCATGATTAGAGTAATTCCCTAGGGGGTTAATAAACTCTCCTGTTTGCCCCCCAATGAAATGTTGGACCCTCTGTAGTTTTCAAGTTTTTCTGCCGGCATTTTGGTCTTGCCCACCCTCCCTCTTGCAACACATTTTGCCTCTGATCTCTTGGTGATATCCATGCATCGGCCTGTTGCAGTCTCTACCCGTTTAGAAAAAAGTAGAAAAAAAATTTTTTTTAGAAAAATTACCTTTTTTTTTTCTGTCCATTTTCAGATTGCAAGCTATTGTTGATCTTCAAATTATCTTTATCTACTTATCTATCATCTATCTATCTATATATACTTTATCTGTTTTTGCAGTGCTGGGGATGGAACCCAAGGCCTCTAGCATGCTAGGGAAGGGCTTTACCACGGAGCTACACCCCAGTCCAGTCTTTCATATGTGTGTCCAGTAACTGGTATCGGATCAAAGTAGAGGCTGAATATTTGTACTTGTGTTAATTTTTTGGTTTGGAATAAAAAGCACTGAGCATCTTTTCTGTGGTAGGCAACAGGTGACTTCTGGGGAAACCAGCATGAAAGCTGCGAGCATCTCACGGGGATGCTGATGTGGCTTATCTGGGACCACGCTGGAACAACACTTCTCTGCTACACGACCTTCCCTCTGTTCTTCAAATGCCAGTCTCCTCTCTACATCCAAGCATTTGCAGAGGCCTGTACCCTCTGACCTTGGCCTGGCTGCCTCTTGTCCATGCCTCCCCTGAGCACCCCAGTTGTCCCTCTCTGCCCAGACACATGTCACACACGTCACTTGGTTTTATTCCTTTCTAAGCCTTTTTTGCTCTCTGAAATTAGAGAGGGTTGTCTCAAGAGTGGTTGGGACTGATGAACAGATACCAATAGACCCAGGCAAAGGACTCATGTTTCCTTGATGTAATTAAAAATAAGTGAGGGTTTAAGTGCATGAGGACAGCTACACACACAGAAGACAGAGCAGTATTTTTTTTTTCCTATTGCAAATCCCAACCCTTCATGTGCCTTGCTGTGTGGGCGACTGAGCAGAGGGTCCCCTGAATTCCTTGAACAGCTGCCATCTCCCCATTCTCAGGGCCTGTGCGCTCCCCAGACTCCTTTGCGCTGATCTGCAGACTCGTCTCATGAGGTTCGTTTCCCAGGAGGAGCATCTTCCAGAAGGGATGTGATTTCAGGCTTGCCTGGGCCTATTCCTGAACCCTTACATTTTCCCTTTTCCATCTGGTCTGATTTACCTTGATAACTATCTCCCCCTAGAATGGGAGTATCACAACAGCAGGTCTGTCTCCTTAAAGTGTGTTCATAGCCCCCATACAGCGTCTGGCAGAGAATGGATGCTCAGTACATACAAACCCCTTTCTCCTTCCCTTGCCTAATCCGGAGCTAAGGAGAAGCCTCTTGAATGTGATTTAGTTCTTTCAGGAAATTGAACAGACCTGTTCCCACAGAAAGCCTCTTTTACCCTGCGGCTCATTTCTGAACATGCCACAAAAGAAAGGCGGAGAGAGCAGGAAGAAACCTCCTTCCCTGTATACCTTAATGCAGCAAGAGCTCTCGGGCAAGAGGCCATCGGTTCATGCTCATCTTTCTCTTTCCTTCCTTTCCTTCCCCCTGCTCTTGTGTAGGTCTGACTTGAGACCCATAAGAACAGATCTATTACTGCAAAAAGATGCCAGAAGGGGAAAATGAGACTAAGTTAACTGTGGGAGAAAGGGTTGCCACACTGTCCCCGAGTGTCACCTGACAGCCTTCAGGCTGCTGAATGAGGGGTGCAAGTCTAACTGTAGCTTTTCCCCCGGGGCATGGAGTAGAAGCCTCTGTTCTTTTCCTCTGTGTTCCTCTATTAGATTCACAAATAACTTTGCCGTAAGATGCTCATAGTGCCAGCAAAGATGCAGAATCATTTTAGAGTGTCTGTTCTCTGAGATTCTTTCTCTCTGCCCCCAGTGCTTCCAAATCTCCCTCTGTCTCCAACCAGATAGAAAGCTCTTTGAGGACAGGGACCACATCTCACTGTGGTTACCTGGGGATGCTTTCAGCATCTGCAGGGCTGGGCAGGCTGCAGGCATCTGAAGATGCTCAAGGAAGCAAATTCTTCATTTCTTTTCCTAGCCCCTCCTCCTCCTCCTCCTCCTCCTCCTCCTCCTCCTCTGTTGGTTGGCTCAACTGAGCAAGGGCATGAATGAATGTTTACACTTCTCTCTTGCTTTTCTCAAAGAGGGCTGATGGGTAAGTGCCTTCATTATGATGATTCGTTCCTCTGTTCAGATATATTCATGGAAGATTCTGCAGTCTCAATGTTCAACCTGTCTGCAGGGTCAGGCTCTGGGCCAGTCATGGGGAAGATGATGGTGACCCTGACAAAGTGGGACTTCACTCTCTTGAGTCTATATTCAAATACAGAAGGGACAGAAGCAAATTAGCAAGCAAGTAATTACAAAGTGCAATAACCCTATAAAAGAGGTGACAAAGATAATAGATGAAGGGAGAACTGATCTGCTTTTTCCATGAGATCATCAGGAAGAGATTCTCTGAACATTAGTGTGAGACCTAAAAACTGACCAGTCAGGCATATTAAAGAATAAGAGAACAAGCTCGTGCAAGCATCCTGAGGTAACAAAATACTGTTGGAGGAACTAAAAAAAGTCCAGTATGGGACAGGGAGAAAAGGGTACAAATTCAAGCAGAAGAGCAAGTTCCTGAATTACATGCTCCTTTTGTTTTCCAGTGTGTTCCTCCTCTTGTCCTTTAAAACCCAAGGAAGCCATAGACTGTTTTTCTTTTTCTTTTTCTTTTTTTTTTAAAGAAAGAGTGAGAGAGGGAGAGAGGGAGAGAGAGAGAGAGAGAGAGAGAATTTTAATATTTATTTTTTAGTTCTCGGCGGACACAACATCTTCGTTTGTATGTGGTGCTGAGGATCGAACCCGGGTCGCAGGCATGCCAGGCGAGCGCGCTACCGCTTGAGCCACATTCCCAGCCCCATAGACTGTTTTTCAAACTTCAGTGTACATCAGGCTTTCCCAGGGAGTTTATAAAAGTTAAATACTCAGAACTTCTAGTATGCAGGCATAATCGTTAGGACTGTTTCTGATAAATCTAATGAAAAAAATCTAACTTAAATCAACTTGAGCAAAAACAGAGCAAAAGAAAATAGTTTCCTTTTGCTAGCTTCAGACGTGACTAGATCTAGCACTGAGACGATGCTACTGTACTCTCCCGCCTCTTTTTGAAAGTTCTTCTTATTTAATTTACGGACTGGTAAGAAGCTCTAGCCTCTATCACTTTCACAGGTAGTGATCCTAGAGGAAAGAGTGTCATCTTTTCTCAATTCTACGTCAAATGCTCTCTGATAGACCTTGCATGGGCTGAATGCCCCCAATGGAGCACTCCCAAGAGATGGGGTACTTAAGCAGTCTCCCTGAGTGGCAGAGAAAGCAGGGCCACTTGAGTGTAGCATCACCACAATGACGGGGTAGGGAAAGAATAATATCTACAAAGAAGAAATGTAGCAAGAGAGAAGATCAAAAGCAGCAGATGCTCCCCACAGGAGCCGGGGTGTGCCAGGATTCTGACTTCCTGACTCAACACGTGACTATTTCACATTGCTCTATGACAGTGTCTTGAAAATGCTTGCCAGAGGTCCCTTTGTAGATGGAGAAATGGGGACCATAAAGAATGGAAGTCACAGCAATGACAGACACGAATGTGTGAAGATGCCCAAAGTCTTACAAGAGCCTCCTGCTCAGTGTCATGACCTCTGGTCCCCCTTTCTTAACGCTGGTCTCTGTCATATAGGTTAGATTTTCTCCCCTTAATGACAGGGAACAGAGACACACTTTCTTACTTGTAGAAAGGGAGAAGACTCATTTGAAAGATATTATTTGTTAAATATTTCAGGAGATTCTACTGAAATTTTTATTAGAACTGCACTGAAAAATAAGGGGAAATCAGCATCATTCCAGATACGAGGTGATCGATCCACATATAGAAGAATTCTTTATTTCTTCCAACCTTCCTTTATACCATTAAATATGTTTTGAAATAAAGCAGTTGTCTTCTTGGTATTTAACCTAAATAATTAAAGTCATTATACTGCAGTGATGCACGCATGTCCTCATTTATAGCAGCACAATTCACAACAGCCAAACCTGAGCCAAGACTAGGTGTCCATCCTCCAGTGGAAGAATAAAAAAAATATACACAATGGAGTTTTATTCGGCCATAGAGAAAAATGAAATGGTTACTGTAGGAAGACAGATGAAACTTGAGAACATTACGTCAAGCAAAATGAGCAAACCTCAGAAGGTCAAGGGTTATATGTTCCTGCTCATGTGGATGCTAGAGAGGAAAAAGGAATAGAAAGGTTTTGGGGGGGATCTCATGAAAGTCAAGGGAGATCAGTAGAGGAAAGAGACCAGGAAAAGGGAGGAGGAAAGAGAAAGGGGGTGCACTGGGGAATGATATTGGCCAAATTATATTGTTATATCGTAGGTATATATGAATAAGAAACAACAGATCCCACCATCATGTACCAATAAATATGGAAATAATAACTAATGCACCAATAAAATATGGAAAAAATTAAAGTGTTGTGCTTTTTTTGTGGTTCCTACTTATCCCTTTTTCCCCCCCTCTTATGGATGAATCTGTTTTCTGTTGGTTATTGAGGGTGAGGACACCTGCTCTTGCATTTTATAAGTTCAGTCTGGAAAAATTTCTACATTTTATTGTTCTGTTAGTTTGTTTTTGGTTCTTCTGGGTTTTTAATGTAGATGATTATATCACCTGCTATCAATATGAAAGTTTCTCCTCTTCCATTTTAATATTCTGCTTTTTCTTTTCTTATCAAATTGGGCAAAGTTTCCAGTATGACTTTGAATAGTAGTGGTAATAGGTGAAATCTTAGCTTATTTTTCCTTTGAAGAAAGCATGGGCATTCAAAGGGAATATATCCAAGAGGATTTTCATTAAGTAGAATACTGTCTTGGGTTTATGGAATATAGCCTCGTTGAGTTAAAACTTGAAAACTCCCAATTTTGAGTTCTTTTTATAATTACATGGATATTGAGTTTTGGGAAATGCATTAATTATTAAGATAACAATGAGATTGCCCTCTTTTTGTGCATGATTTTAGAAAATGACATTGGTAATTTTTCTGAAGCTAAGCCGTGCTTTCCTTTCTTGAATAAACACTACTTGATCACGATAGATGTTAAAACATTTTATTCAGAATGTTTATATATATATATATATATGAATAGGTACATAGTTATCTTAAATCTTAATGCTCTTATTGTGCTTTTTGGCAAAGTTTGTATATGAAATTTGATTGGAAATTTTTCCTTATTTTTGAACAATTTTTGTGAAGGATTATTATCTCTTCTTTCAAAGTTTGTTAGAACTCATCCATAGAGTTGTCTAGCTGGCTTTCTTTCTTTCTTTTGAGAGGAAAACAAAGGACTTTTATTAACATCTCAATTTTAATAAATTTTCTATTTCTCTTTTATGTCAGTTTTGGTGTGTGTGTGTGTGTGTATTAAATATATATTTAAATTTATTTATTTAGTTACCAGTAAATGGATGGATCTGGAGACTATCATGCTAAGTGAAATAAACCAATCCCAAAATACCAAAGGCAGAATGTTCCCTCTGATATGTAGATTCTAATATACATCAAGCGGGTGTTGGAGAATAGAAGTTCACTGGATTAGACAAAGGGGAATGAAGGGAAGGGGAGGTGGGGTGGGAATAGGAAAGATAGTAGAATAAATCAGACATCAATTTCCCATGTGTATCTATGAATACATGACCAGTGAAACTCCACATTACATACAACCACAAGAATGGGATCATAATTAAAAGAAGATGTACTCCATGTTTGTATAAATGTCAAAACATACTTTACTGTCATGTATAACTAAAAAGAACAAAGAAAAAATTCAAAACAATAAATTTACATGTTTTATTTAGGTTTTCCTATTTTTCATAAGCAGTTATAACTTTTAAATGAAAAATTCTATCATACCTATTATCAATCAATGGTTTTGAAAATTTACATACTGCCTTTTGTAATTTTCAGTTATAGCCATTTCAGAGACTTGTCACATTATTACTATTTTTGAAACCCCATATTTTGGACTTTCTTATATTTGGGCAGATATTGTTATTTTAATTCATTACTTTATGTATTTTTTTAAAATAAGCTATTCTAAATGTATCTGATACTCTTTCTTATTTTTTTTTCAAGCAGAACCTTGGCTTGCTTACTTACAATTTTTATTGTTTTCTGTTAATTATATTCAAAGTTATAAATGTTCCTTTTAGTGCAGTTTTAATAGTTTTCTATAAATTTCAACATGTATTGATTTTATTGGTTTTCAATTGTGTTTTATAATTTCACTCATGGTCATCTTTTCAATCCCAAGATTTTCAATAGTATTTTTTTTTTTGGTGTTAGTTTGTAGGTCTGTAGAACTATTAAGCTATGCATAAAAATTTTTCTTTCCTGATCATAGAACAGAGTCTCTCTGTGTTGATCCTTTGGGTCACTGCAGTGACCCTTGTGTCTTTATTTGTAAAAGTTCTTCAGTGCTTGTCAGCACCCACACTCTTTATTTGATGACCATGGAGTGTCAACTGTTTACTAGGTCTAGCTTATTAATTGTGTTTTTAATACTTTGTTGACTTTTTTGTTTGCTCAGTTTCTGAGAGGGGTGTTCAAAATCTCCATTATTTCTCCATATTATTCTGCAAACCCCAACAATGAAATATCAAGTTCAATTTTGAAACAATTTTTTTAAGTGGCATAACACTTTAATGAAATCTTACACAGGAGCCCAGTTTAGAAACATATAAAAGCAGATCTGTCCTGGTTGAAGGGGGGATGTTTGAGGGAGACTGTAGACCTTCCTAATCTTACCCATTTTTTATTTTATTTTAGCATTTAAAAATTTTGTTCTAATTAGTTATATATGACAGTAGAATGCATTTTGACACATCATACATAAATAGAATATAACACCTTATTTTTCTGGTTGTACATGATGGGAAATCACACTGGTCATGTAATCATGTATGCACATGGGATAATGATGTCTGATTCATTCCACTATCCTTCCTACCCCATAACCCTCCCCTCCCTTCACTCCCCTCTACTTAATCCAAAGTAACTCTATTCTTCCCTAGCCCTCACCCCTTATTGTGAATTAGCATTCACATAACAGAGAAAACATTTGGCCTATGGTTTTTTTTTTTTTTGGAATTGGTTTATTTCGCTTAGCATGATATTCTCTAGCTCTATCCATTTACTGCCAAAGGCCATAATTACATTCTTCTTTAAAGCTAAGAATTCCTGTCTCTCTCTCTGTGTATATATACCACATTTTCTTTATATATAAGAAGAAATGTTCAACATCTCTCAATTAGAGAAATGCAAATCAAAACTACTCTTTGATTTCATCTCATTCCAATCAGAATGGCAATCATCAAGAATACAAACAGCACTAAGTGCTGGCGAGGAGGTGGGGAAAAACATACACTCATACACTGCTGGTGGGACTGCAGATTGGTTCAACCATTATGGAAAAAAGTATGGAGATTCCTCAGAAAACTGGGAATGGAACCATCATTTGACCCAGTTATCCCACTCCTCTGGTTTATACATAAAGGACTTAAAATCAGCATACTACAGTGACACAGCCACATCAATGTTTATAGCAGCTCAGTTCACAATAGCTAAACTGTGGAACCAGCCTAAGTGTCCTTCAACAGATGAATGGATAAAGAATCTGTGGTATGTATACACAGTGGAATGTTATTCCTCTTCATTCTTTAGGGATCTCCTGAGAACTCCCCATCACTGCAGGGAGCAGACTTTGAACACCTCTGGGAAAAAGAAGAGAGAAGCAGACTTGAGTTCAGCCCTACTTCTGTGTTTAATTATTTTTGTTCCCTTAACCAGTCTACTTTTCTTCTCCACAAAACAGGGGGATTGAGGCAAAATTTTCTGAAATCTTTTCCAGACCTAAAGTTCTATCATACTAAATATTGAGCACCTACTAAGAGTCCAGTGCTAAAATCACAGGAGTCTATGTTTTAGTACTAATAAACTCTACACTGTGTTGGTTGCTTTCCCTCTATTATCTTTTTAAATCCTAAAATCAGCTATATACTGTGGATATGCAGAGAGTAAGATGCACAGGTCTCTGCCCAGAAATCCCCAAGTCCTACTTGTTTGGAATGCTCACCAGAAGAGAGACAAAAAAACTTAGCAGCTAAACTAAGGGGTTTTAAGTCAGGGTTGACATTTCACACCTGGTATTTAATAGCTGTGTGTCCTTAGGCAGGCTACCTAACCATTCTGAGGCTGAGACTCATTTTCTTCTGTAAGACAGTTGTGATAATGATGCCTAGCACTGTGCCTGACACATAGTAGGTGGTCAGCAAGTGAATTCAGAGACAGAAACAACAGATGGGCAGGAGAAGAATACTGTGCTCAGGCTGGGGCTTCCTGAGTTCCAGGCTAGATGGGGAAATCTTGGATCTGTTTTCCCTGGGACCTCTGGCTTTAATAGACATGAACCTCCCTTGGCTCCAGGGCCAGCCTTCTGACTAGGAAGGGAAATGGCAGAGTGAACTCCAGAGATGCTGCCTCCAGGTCTCTGCGTGGGGCTGCTCCAGCGCCTGCCGCATAGGTTCATTATGCAGTCACCAGGAGACTTTGGGTAATGTGCCGACCTTGTTATAATTAATGGATAGAGGGGTAATGGGTCTGTGTGACTCATTAGATAGAGAAAAGGGATCCAGCTCTCCTACATTGAGTTTAATTGAAACTCTAAAACATTTATGACTTTGGGCACATGACAGTAACTTGGGTTTTTAAATATCAAAGTGATGATCTTAGCTCTTTCCAAAAAGGAAAAGCCAGGCACTCCCTTCACCCCTCAAGGCCCTGATACAGTGCCCCAGGTGACGTGGAGAGAAGGGAGATGACACTGTGGGTACACCCTCTCGAGCATCACTGCTGAGCATCAGGGGATGTCACCAGGACTTTTTTTGCTTCATGGGCATTCAGGTGGGGCACAGGTACTCTGCCTCCCACCAGCTCATGGAGGAAGAAACAGGGGCTCAAGGAGGATCAGCCTCTCCCCTGAAGCCACCGGGGGCAGAAAGTGGAGCTGGGGTTTGGATCCTGACCATCTTGCTACAGACTTTCAGCTCTTCTTCGCAAGCTGCAATCCTTCTCCCTGCTTTGATGGCCCCTGGGTTCTGTGGGCGTGGGGCGGTTCTCCGTCCTGTGTTTTAGGAAGCTGTGATCTTCTTATTCCCTGAAAGTTTACACATCTTGGAATTTACAGCGCTCCTCTGAGGGGGTGAGATTTGGGAGTAGGGAAACGTCTTAAGAAACATTCTGTCGGGATTGTCCTTGGCGTCGCTACTTAACCCCATCCATTCATTATTGTGGCCCATGGCAGTTGTTTCCAATTTGTCCCTATTATAAATCATAATATGAACATCTTTGGGCATGAAACGTCTTTAAAAATTCTAGGTGATTTCTTGGGAGTTGACTTCTATATTTTCAAATATTCATTCATCCATTTATTTATTGGTGCTGGTGATGTGAACCCAGGGCTTTGGGCATGCCAGGCAAGTGCTCTACCAACTGAACGATAGCCCCTAGCCCCTCAAATACTCTAATTATAAATATAACATAAAAACACTTTAGATGCGTTAAATTGCCAGGGCAATTTAAAACGGTGTATGATAACAATCATCATCAGTTGACATTTTTATAGGGCTTTGTAGGTATCTAGCCCTACTCTAAATACGTCTTAGCCCATTTTCTGTTGCAAATAGTACAATGCCACAAACTGGCTAGTTTTTTTTTTTTTTAGCAAAAAGAGTTTTGTTTTGTTTTGTTTTTTGGCTCCTGGTTCTGTCAGTGCAAGGTTGAGGGGCGCCATCTGAGGTCAACCCCTTTGCTGGCAGTGTCCTGGGGCAGCACAGGGTTCCATGTGGCAAGAGACGGGGAACATGCAGGTGTGTGTTCCTATAAAGCCACAGGATTCAATCATGAGGGCTCCACCCTAATCTAACCCTGACCACCTCCCGAGACCCCACCTCTAAACACCCTTGCGGATCAAGTTCCCTCCCTCCCAACGCCTGCCTCACCGTGGGTCTTACATTTCAATGCGTGAACTGCCGGGGGACCACACTAACCATCGCAACGCACTTTAAATGCATTAACTTCTAATTCCCAAAACAACCATGTATGTATGCCCCAGATGCATGCATGGTTATTTTTGGTGTCTTGATGATTTCCCTTTTATTAAAAAAAATTGCATAAAACTTAAGAGCATTTTCAACATTCTCATACATTTTACCAAACTGCTATTCAAAGCCATAGTGGCTGTTTCCTGTCCAACTTTCAGGATATGAGAGTGTTCATCCCTCTGTAGTCTCACTAAAATAGGGTTTTATCATTTTAAAAAGTATTTGAGTCGTAAGAGCTTTCTACTGCACCATACTATGTCCCAGGGGTCCTTGAAGCATCTTATTCACCAGTTATAAATTTCCAATTGGTAAAACTCGGCAGCTGCTTGTGGTAGCTACTAAAATGTCCAAGTGCTGAGCAGAGGGATGGGGAGGATGCCAGGAGGAATCCAGGATGCATACATCTCTGCAGCTATGCTGACCAAGGACAAGGACACTTAGGACCCTTCTCCCTCTGTCTATTCCTTCAGGGTAAATCTCCAGAATCTCTGGGAATTGAGAAACTTACACATTAGGCAGAGACAAGGGAAGATAGCAGGCAAAGGAGTCTTACATTTGAGAGTCAAGGAAAATGCCACAAATTCAACTCAGAAAATAAAAACTCACCCTGAAGACATTATTCTTGTAGGACATCCTTGAGTCTGGCAAGATCACCCCAATCTGAATGGAAGGAAGATAAAAAGAGACTTGAAGAGGTATCATCTGTCCCATCAATGCTAAGTCTTAAAATTCCCATTAGCCATAAAGAACCAAGAATGTCTGGGTGATGTAGTCCCTGCCTGAAATTCCAGCAGCTTGGGAGGCTGAGGCAGGAGGATCATGAGTTCAAAGCCAGCCTCAGCAATCCTAAGTAACTCAGTGAGACTCTGTCTCTAAATAAAATACAAAAAAGGGCTGGCAATGTGACTCAGTGGTTAAGTGCCCCTTGGTTCAGTCTTTGGTACCAAAGAACAAACAAACAACAACAACAAAAAACCCCCAGAAACTGTGCTTGGTCCTTGAAACCTTAAGATACATTAGATACTTCCTTCTCCTTAGATCAGAGATGACAGACCTTTCCCCTTCCTCCTCTGTTTCTCTCTTCCTTCCTTCTAGCTTTATAGGATCTTTTTTTTTCAAATTATAAAAATGATGATTATTTACTGTGTCGAGCAATTTATAGGTGCACAAAGACATTAGCAATCTGTATCTTCTTTTGACTCCCACCATCCCCAGATAACCAGCACTAACAGTTTGGTTTGTATTTTTCCACACTTTTTTTTAAATGCTCTTACATATATAATACTTCCCCCTTTTCTTTCTTGAAATAATAGAATTTGAACTGTATGCATTGTCTGCTTTTATCACTTAAAAGTATAATATTTTAACTCAGGGTATATAAATCTAACTCATAATAATAGCTTGAAAGTGGGTACTTTGTTACAGATAGGAGTAAGAAGCTCAGGTGTGGTATTGTTGAGCAGGTGACTACAGACCACAATTGTTGTATATCTTAAAAAACAGCAGAAGGGATGCTGGTAGGCTGACTAGGGACTCATGAAGAAATGATACATGGTTGAGGAGGTAAATGTGTCTAAACTGATTTAAACATTACATAATATGTACATTTATTGAAATAGCACATGGTAATTCATCAATGTATACAATTGTTACATTGTGATATATCAGTTAAAACATGCAGTAGTAAAAATTGCATTGTATGGCTATACCATAAATTTTTTTGACCTGGCTCCAATCCATTGAGGGTTTTGAAAAATTTTCCAGTTCTTTCCCTTCTCCCTGTGCCAACGGAACTGTGATAAATGTCCTCATTCATGATTCCTTCCATATAGGCACTTTTATTTTCTTTCATTCATCTGCTTATATTTTTGTCAGGTGGAATCCCCAAATATGGGATTACTAGGGGAAAAAGGAAGCATAACTTTCAAGTTTTTAATACCTGTCTTGTCTCTTCATTGGTTATTTTTGTTGAGTTCTTTTACATTGATTATTTAACTTGATATTCATGTTAAGTTCTTTGAGTAGATAGTAAAGATGTTAACTGCATTTTGCAGATGAACCCTTTAGATTCAGAGCCTTTTTCAAAGTCACACCACTAGTAAATTGTACAGCCTATTGTTAAAACACTTGTACCTGATCCATGAAATATTTCTCCTCTGGCTACATTTTTTGAAGATGACTTAGGATAATAAAATGAGACTCTTATCAGAAAGATAGCCACATTGATTTAAAGAGATGATAGTGGTCATGAAAGATAAAACATGCATAATTAAGCAATTATCAAAGGGAAAAGAGAAGAGTTTTCTTCATGGTGTGTTATCAGGTATTTTTCTTTCTTTTTTTTTCTTTTTTGGTACTGAGGTTTGAACTCGGGGGCACTAGACCACTGAGCCATATCCCCAGCCCTATTTTGTATTTTATTCAGAGATGACTTGCTTAGCGCCTCACTTTTGCTGAGGCTGGCTTTGAACTCGAGATCCTCTTATCTCAGCCTCCCAAGTCTCTGGGATTACAGGTGTGTGCCACCAGTCCTGGCATGGTATCAGGTTTTTAAGAATGGTTTTTAAGTTTGAAAGATTTCTAGTTTGCCATGATTTGGATTTAGAAGTGTCCCCCCCCCCCAACCTCATGTTTTGAAAGCATGATCCCTAATGCAGAAAAATTCAGAAGTGGACTTTTAGATAGTTATGATAATTATGTGCAACCTCATCCACTGGTTAATCCATTTGATGAATTAATAATTTGAAGGGACTACAGGGTGGTAACTGTAGGCAGGTGGGATGTGACTGCAGGAAGTAAATCACTTGGGGCATGCCCTTGGGGCTTATGTCTCGTCCCTGGCTCCTCATGAGTGGGTATACTCTCTCTGCTTCCCAGCCACCATGAGCTGAGTGGCTTTCCTCTGCCACAAATTCCACCATGATGCTCTGCCTCATCTCAGGCCCAAGGCAATGGAGTCAGCTGACTATGAATTGAACCTCTGAATCCATGAACCCCAAACAAATGTTCCCTCCTATAAGTTGTTCTTAATCAGGTATTTTGGTCACAGTGATGACAAGTGGACTAACACACAGGGCCCTGTCACGATAGCAGAGTTCCCTATCTCTGGTGCTCTTTGTTGGAGTACTCAGCAGACGGAGGAGAGAAAAGCTGGCCTCTGGCCTCCTGTCATCTTCTGTGTCTGGGTCCCTTCCTTCCTGGTGTCTTCTCAGGGTTCAGTTGCTCACGCTCAGGAGGCTGTTGGTGAAGGCCTGATGCCATATGAAGGGAAGAAGTCTCCTGGGAATGTTCAGTTTCTAATCTGAAAATAATCTGAGGGTCTCAGGGAAACAAAACTGGATCCAATACTGAGAAGAGTCGTGAGGGAGGTGAGCGAGCCTCCAGGCTCATTTCTGTGCTTTTCCCCTTTCTCTACTGCTTGTGCTCTGTGACCCATCCCCTTCCCTGTAGGTTGTTCTAGTGTCCTTCGACACAGTCCCAATCCTCCCTGAGTGCGGCTACCAGTCTGTGGTTTTCTCTCCCTAAAGGATTTGCACTTTAAGACAAAAGCATCCATACATAAGTGATTTGGGGAGAAGGTGGGGGAGGGGCTTTTCAGCATCCCTGACATGATTTTCATAACCTTACTTTATGATATTTATGTTGTTCCAGACCCTATTTAATCCTCACAAGGACTCTATAAGGTCATCTCCCCATTTTATTGGTGAGAAAAATGAGGTATGCATGAATTAACTTACTAGCTCAAAGCCATGCATCATATTCTACCACATAGAAGTGTCTTGGTAAGTAATGAATGGTTCACTAAATGTGAGATGAGCCCTTACTTTATTTATAATAAAATGGTTCTAATTAAAGTAAGACTTATAACGGGTTTGAAAAGGTGATCGATCAATGGGGAAAATGTGCATTTCAGAATCAATGACTGCACACAACAAGGTTGGGGTTGGAACCAAGGCAAATCCACTGTGGTATCTATTCAAGTCAGAGGAAGAGGGCTTCTTTAAAAAAAATTATTGATTATTTTTAGTTATATCTAACATTGGGATACGTTTTGACATCATCACAAAATCATGGAATATAATTTTCTCTAATTTAGTCCTTAGCACTCCCCCTATGCTTCTCTCCCTTTACTGATCTTTCTGTAATTTATTTATATATTTTTTAAAATTAGTGTCTTGTGGATTTACTTGATGTTGAGATTCACTGTGCTATAATTATGTAAGCACTTATGAAGTTCATTCAGTTTCATCCCACTGATCTTCCCTTTCCCCATCCCTCCTCCTTCCTCCTCAGTCCCCTTTTCTACTCTACTATCTTTCCTCTATTTTGATAAAATTCCCTTTCTGTTCTTTCCTCTTTCTCTGTTCTTTTTGTTAACTGCCCCTCACCCCCCATTTGGACTAGTTTCTGCATATATGAGAAAACATTGGACCTTTGGCTTTTGAGGTCTGGCTTATTTCACTTAGCATGACAGTCTCCAGTTCCATCCATTTATTGGAAAATGCCATAATTTAATTCTTCTTTGTGGATGAGGAATATTCCATTGTGTATATATACCACATTTTTTTTGATCTATTCATCTGTTGAAGGACACCTAGTTTGGTTCCATAGCCTGGCTGTGGTGAATTGTTCTGCTATAAACATTGATGTGGCTGCATCATGGTATTATGCTGATTTTAAAAAATCTTTCAGATATATACTGAGGAGTGGGATAGCTGGGTCATATGGTGGTTCCATTCCTAGTCTTTTGGGAAACCTCCATGCTGCTTTCCAAAGTGGTTGTACTAATTTGCAGTTCCCCCAACATTGTGTGAATATACCTTTTCCCTCACATCCTCACCAACATTTATTATTATTTGTATTCTTGATAATTGCCATTCTCACTAGAAGGAGATGAAATCTCAATGTCGCTTTTATTTGCATTTACTTAATTGCTAGAGATGTTGAAAAAAATTTTTTCCCCAGATATTTGTTGACTATTTGTGGTTCTTTTGAGAAGTGTCTGTTTAGTTTCTTTGCCCATTTATTGATTGGGTTACTTGTTTTTTTGGTGTTACATTTTTTGAGTTCTTCATATATCCTGGATATTAATGCCCTATCTAAGGGGCCCTATCTCAAGTGACAAAGGTCTTCTCCCATTCTGTGGGCTCTCTCTTCACAGGTGGAAGCCTTTTTGACAATCATCAGATTAAAATTCTCATAGTGTTTTGAAGAGGTGGGCGAAAATGTGTTGTGAATAAATAAGTTTAAAAAGGCCATATGAGATGCAATATAATAGATTTCTGTAATTGTAAAGCTTCTTAGAGCCTTTAATATCAACATGTATTTTGTACTTACAAGGAGGGAAGAAAAACTGTGCACCATTTCCCAAACTTTCAAATTTTTTTTGGTGGTAGAGCATCTTACAGAACTTCTTTGTTTGGAACACTTTCATAGTATTTTGTTGTTAGTCATTTCTCTAATATGGCATCAAATGTGTTCAGAAGGTCAAGTTTCATTTTGCTTAATAATCCCAGTTTTGGGGGAAGTTACTGTATATTAGGTGCAATGGGTCTATCTACAAAAGAGCTGTTGAAATTAAGTTTTGATCCTGGTCCACATTTCTCATTTAGTGTTAATTTAAAACATAATCTGCTTGAATCAAATGTATGAAATATGATGTGTCAAGAGCTTTGTAATGTTTTGAACAACTAATAATAAAAAAATAAAATATGCATTTAATACTTAGAACAGTGCCTCTCAAAGCATATACTTTGTGGCAGTGAATTCTAAACCTTTTTTTTTTTTTTTTTGGTGGGATGGGGCATGGGAGATTGGACCTGGGGCCTCAGGCATGGGAGGCAAGTGCTCTACCATTGATCTATATCCCCAGCGCTCCAAACTGTTTTCGTCGAGCATCTCTACCAGAAAAAGAAAAGAATGAAGTTAACTTCATTCTTTTATTAATGAATGTGAAGGTGATTTATGTGTTGGGAAGCACTTGCTTCCATTGTTTGATTTAAAAAAAAATGTTTTGCAGAAACTTTTTAGATAAGTTATGATTGATTTTTTTCTATAGATAACAGAAGACCTGACTAATTATCCTTCAGCAATGAAGATATTTGGTTGTTTACTTCCTAAAATAGAAGTTCAGAAATGGGTGGTTGAGAGCTGATTCAGTGGTTCAAATGTGTCATGAATGGCCCAGATTTTATTTATTTTTTTGTCCTGCCTGCTCCCTACACTTTTGCCTTCATCTGCTTTCTGAGGCTATAATGGAACATCACAGACTGGGTTATTGATAATGAATAGGTATTTATTGACTCATAATTCTGAAGACTAGGAAATCCAAGATGGAGGGGCTGCCCATGGTTAGGGACTTATATTGCACAGAGGAAGGGATCACATAGGTGGGAGAGAGTGAGGAAAGTGGGCCCAAACTCATTCTTTTGATGAAATCCACAATTAATTCATTCACAAGGGCAGCACCTCTATCACCTACCACCTGTCAAAGCTCCTGCCTCTCAACATTGTTGCGTTGGGAGTTAACTTGCCAACACACGAACATTTGGAAACCGTAGTACGTCTCACAGACACAGGATGGCTACTGTGGCCACAGGCATCACCTCTTGGGCCAAAGCAGGACAAAGTGGAAGAAGATGGCACTAAACGTTGATGTTCCTTTTGTGAACCTAGCAGAATGTTCCTGGAAATCGTAAGCAGGATTCTATCCTTCAGTGTCTAAAACTGCTGGCCTCTGCAGTCACACTTGATTGTGAGGGAGCTGGAGACCTGGAATGAAGTTTAGGCCAATGTTTCTCCATTATCATTATCACCTGGGAACTTGCTTCATGTACAAATTAAATTCTAAGGACCCCTGCCCCAGTCGTACTGAATCAGAAACACTTGGAGAGGAGTCAGCAATTTATGTTTTAATAAGCTCTCTGGGTGCTTCTGTTATGCTCAATTTTAGGAACTCCTGTTTCAGACCAATTTATTGTTCAGGACAGGGCTTGTGACTCTGGACAGAGCTGAGATTCCATTTGTAATACAGAAATTGGGGATGGAAATTGGGCAGGTGTCTAACCTTTGGTTGCTTATGTGTTACAAACTAGGAAGATGGTTATGATTATAAATATAAAACACACATACCAGATATCAGCCTCCTTGGAGATTTGGACCTTAGTTTCCTATGTGATTTTTGGCAAATCACTGAACCTTTATGAGTCTCCTTCCTGCTGGTTTAAGGAAAGATAACCTTGCAGGACTCCTGTAAGAATCACCCAGTACATGTGTGTTGAAGGACTCTAGAGTCCTGATGCTCTGGAGGGTGTCCACTCCCATGCATGGGCTGATCTCTATATCTCTGTGCCTTAAAGCCTTCAGTGCTGCTGCTCCTGCCCATCCCAAGGCATTACTAACAGGGATCCTGCAGGCTCAACCCACCAGACTTCAGCAAAGGCCAGATCTCCTGCTTGCTCAAGGCAGGGGTGATGTCTTGAGAGAGCCATAGAAAGAGGCAGGGGGAAACTCTGTTCTGTGCCAGTATGAGCCTGTATTTTATTGTTTTTCTCCTGGTTTCTTAAATGCATTCCTTGAATCGAACAATTTGGGAGCTTCCAAAACAGCGTGCTAAAGAACTTGCAGCCAAATGACGACAATAAAGAGGTTCAAGATGGGATGTCGACAGTGGACACGGGTCGGTAATTCTCTTCTACCTTCTAGATCCCTGGCCCTTGCTTGGTAAGAGGAGGCTGGATGGGATTTCTTTTAGGATGTGCTAGGCATTTAAATGGCTCAAAGCTGTTTCTCTCAGCCTGCATGCATATAACATTATCCACTGCACTGTAATCTCAAGCATGTTTACAAGCTTTGCAAGTGTTATGACCATAAAGACCAACTGAGCATAACTCTCCACGGTTCAATCAATTCACTGAGAGGGATTTATGTAGTGCCTGGAAGATGGCACACAATGGTGTCCAGGCCAAAATGGGCACAGAGTTTGACAGTTGGGTCTGTTGGCTGGTTGCTAATGTATCAGTGGTTATCTCCCCACAAGCTTTAAGGACCATTCCTAACCACCAGCCACGATGGCAGGCAGTGGGAAAGAGGACTGGAGAGCCCTGGAAACTGACTCCACTGTACAGAAAGCCTTCGAAATATCCAGCGTCAGCAAGAGACAAAGATGGCCTTGTCAGATGTAGCTCTGGGGCTGTTGAGATTGTGGGAAGGAACACCAGTGAGTCTAGGCCTCTTGGCCGTCAGAAACCGTACAAGGTACCATCTCAAGAAAGTCAGAAACGCTGATCACAGATCATTGTGAGATTCTGGAGTTGTCAACCACTTGAACTTCTGGATGTATCCATATAGCAACCAGGGACGAGAGGAGAGTTCCTGGTAGGTGGTAGGACAGGTGCAGAGAAGCTGAGGATAGAGAATCATCAGGGAAAAGGGAAGGAGGATGTGAACTGAGAAGGATCCTTAAATTTAAGCTTGAGAAATTCCTGGTAAAGAATCCCCTGACAAAGAGTTTTGCAAACACTATTTTGCCCTTAGGCTTCAGTGAGTGAGGAGTCTGTGGGAGCTCACTGTCTCTTTCTTCCCTTGATATCTCTGTGGGTTTTAGATTGGAACAATGTCTCATCCCATTTGCCAAATACTGGATGAATAAATCATTGTTCATTTATTCAATAAAATATGTGTTCTTTTATATGTATAAATATATATTTATATTATTTTATATATAATATATATATGTGTGTGTATATATGTGTGTGTATATATATATATATTTTCTTCCTTTGGTACTAGCTGTTGAGTCCAGAAATGCTTTACCATTGAGCCAACCCCCCCCCCCCAGCTCTTTTTATTTTTTAATTTGGAGTCAGGGTCTCACTAAGTTACCCAGGCTGGTCTTGAGCTTGCAATCCTCTTGCCTCAGCCTCTCTATTCCCCAGGATTATAGGTGTGCACCCCTGTGCACTCCCATACTTCACATTTCTTAGATGGCTAAGGGCCTTTTGTAGTGTGCTTTGTCCACAGTGATGGGAAAAAATGCCTCATGAAGATTATGTTCTAATGGGGGAGGCATATAAAAACTCAAAACAAATAAACAAAGAATAAATCACCAGAACTGACAGGAGAGAAAGATTTGATGAGTGAGTAGCTCACCCCTGGACCATGTTGGGTAGGGTTGTTGGTGAGGTCCCTTGAAGACACACAGGTGAGTGAAGTTGAGATCGAGAACAAGTCAGCCACATGAGGAGTTATGGGAACAGCATTCCAGACAGGGAAACACTCAACAGAAAATCCTGGAGGTAGGAAAGGGCTTGGCATTTTCCAAGAATGGAAAGATGAGCTTCTCTGAAGCATGAGGAGCAAAGACCAGGTAGGGATAAAGGTATGCATCAGGTGGAAAGTCAGAGGCTGGGGGCATGAAGAGCTTAGGAGGCCTTGGTAAGGAGTTGGAGAGTTTGTTCTTTGATCCATGTGAACTTATGAAGCATTTTTAAGAAGTTGATTGACAAGGGCAATTGATCAAGGTCATTCTGGTGCTAAGTCTAGGATGGATTGAAAATGTCCAAAGAAAGAGGTAGAAAGACAAATCAAGAAATGATCTTAGTGGTGCTGTGAGAGAGTATGGTGATTTGGAATGGGTGGGACAGTGAAGATGGAGATAGATAGATAGATATGAAACAGGTTCTGCTGGTGGAATGGCGGGTGGACCCTACAGAGTTAAAAAAGTAGTGACAGTTACTGGCAGGGGGCACCTTGAAAGAATGGTTGAGAATACGGGGAAGTGTCTGCCCTTGAGATGGAACTTTGAATTAGAGCCAGGGAAAATCCAAGGTGGAATCCCCTGACAACGAGTTTTGCACCATTGCTGTCCCTCAAACTTCAATGGTGTCCAATGTCACTGTGGAGTTAGCAATAGATGAGATTACAAAATTAACCATGATATATATTGAGCAATTACATATGTCAGGTATTACGATGATAAATTCCTAAATCCTTGCATCAGAATTATGGAAGACATCTATTATTGATCCCAATTTTCTGGTTGTAGAACTGAGGCTCAGAAGGGTGAAGAACTTTGATGTAAGTTACATGATAAGAAGTGGCAGAGCAAAGAACAGAGGCCAGGGTGTCTCACGGAAGTTCACACTTGCTGCCGTCCTATGCTGTCAGTTTTGCCAGTCTGTCCAGGGCATCAAATTTGTTGAACATATGTTTCCCATGGAGACCTACTGTGCATGGTAACTAAGCAGGAAGTGTGACTTTGCAACATTGTTCCTCATCTAAAGCATGGACACTAGAAGGGGGGGGGAGGGGAGTGACAGGTCATTCATACAAAGTGGAACATGATCAGGAGCACACAGGAGGGAAAACCAAAGGACTTTGGGGGTGAGAAGAGGGAGAAGAGAGTTTTCCCAGCAGTGCAGAAGCAGAACATGCTTCCAGGAAAAGACTTAGCTGCAGGGCCCAGAGAGAGGCTGAAGGGATAGAGAGGGAGAGCGGGGAGAGGCAGTGATTGGTTCGGGGCAGAAGTTCTCAAAGCATGTTCTGGGAATGCTTTGATGGCAATGAAGTCAAAACTGTTCTCACATTTGCCTTTTTTTACTCTCATTCCCTTGTGAGTGTATGATTGAGTTTTCCAGAGGCGGTGTGACATGATCGTGTGACAAATTGAAACACAGAAGCAGAAGTGCATCCAGCTGCCTTCAAGTAAGCCAAATAGTAAAGAGATTTGTGAAAAAGTAAAACAATGCCATATGTCTCATTTTTTTTTTTTTTTACTTTTCCAAAAATGTTTGCTTTGGAGAACATAGTTGCTCTTCAAAAAGTAAGTTATTCTTGTTCATGGATTTATTGTTAAGTGTGTTTAAATTATTTTTAATGTTTTTATAGGGCAACATAGTCACTGGAGTTCATTTTGACATAACCCTACATGCGTGGAATTTAATTTTCTCTACTTCCATCCCTAGGACCTCTTCTTTCCCTCCCCTCCTTCCTCCCCCTATTCCTATTCCTGTACTCTCACAGTCTTCCTTCCGTTTATATATAGCGGTTTAAAAATTATATGTCTATATTTTAATTTATAATTTCAAACATTTTAAATTCAAAAAAGTTATAGATATACATGAAATTCACTGTAGTATATTCATGTATGTACTTAGCCTAATCTGATCAATCCCATGTTATTGTTCCTCTCTTTTTCCACTCCTCCTCTTCCCCTCTCAAAATTTCTGATTTCTAAAACAGAGTTTTGATATTTCTCATACAGTAAATATGGACAGTCATAAAAGAAAGCTTTTTGGAATCTTCAAAGGGTGATTTGAAAGAATGGAAAGGAAATGTGAGACCCAGACAAACATTGGTGAGCAGCTTTTCTGCTTAAGAGTCAAGTGTGGGGCTGGGGATGTGGCTCAAGCGGTAGCGCGCTCGCCTGGCATGCGTGCGGCCCGGGTTCGATCCTCAGCACCATATACCAACAAAGATGTTGTGTTTGCCGAGAACTAAAAAAATAAATAAATAAATATTAAAAATTCTCTCTCTCTCTCTCTCTCTCTCTCTCTCTCCTCTCTCACTCTCTCTTAAAAAAAAAAAAAAGAGTCAAGTGTGCCCCGGGAGGGGAGTCTTTGGAGGATCTTGTGTGTGGGGGTGTGGTTTGGCTTGGCTGCCTCCAGGTGGGAGGTCAGACAGGATCCTGGGCCTGGCTCTGGTTGGAGCTGTAGGAAGTGCTGGGCTTACTCATGGTGTGGCTGATCTCTGCTGCTTGGCTCTGGGTGGCTTCTCTGCCACCATCTCCCACACTTTGAAGAGTCCTGAGGGATTGAGCAGCTCTCTGGGGAAGGAACCAATGGGAGATCCCAGACCCCACCTCCAGGCTAGAGGAAAAGACTAAAGTGGGCAAATCTCACTACCTTTCATGTCCTTGACTTGCTGCTTGGGATGTCTTAGAGCATGCTTTTTGTATACCTTAGTTGAAATCCTTAGTAGGAGCCATCCACAGGGACAGAGCAATAAGGCTTCTCAGTCACTGGATTGATGTTTTTCCACTCTGGTTAAGCACATGGGGTTTTGCATTAGAAGAACTGATATATTTTAAAAATTATTTTTATTCCAATTAGTTATACATGGACAGTAGAATGCATTCTGACACATCAGAAATGGAATATAACCTGATTTTTTTGGTTGTACATGAAGTAGAGTTATACAAGTCATGTAATCATATATGCACATAGGTAATAATGTGTGATTCCATTCTGCTCTCATTCCTACCCCCATACCACCTCCCTGCCTTTCACTCCCCTCTGTCTAATCCAAAGTACCTCTATCCCCCACCCCCATTATTGTGAATTAGCATCCACATATCAGAGAAAACATTCAGCCTTTGGGATTTTGAGATAGGCTTATTTCACTTAGCATGATATTCTCTGGTTCCATCCATTTACTGGCAAATGCCATAATTTCATTCTTCTTTAAGGTTGAGTGATACTCCATTGTGTACATATACCACAATTTCTTTATTCATCCATTGAAGAGCACCTAGGTAGGTTCCATAGTTTAGTATTGAGAATTGAGCTGATATAAACATTGATGTGGCTTTGTCACTGAGTATACTGATTTTAAGTCCTTTGGGTATAAAACTAGGAGTCGAATGGCCGAGTCAAATGGTAGAGTAGAACTGATTTTTGATCCAGATACTTCCACTTAGCATTTTCTTATACTAGTTATTTAGTTTCCCTTATTCTAAGCTTCTTTTTTGGTAAAGAGAGATGATGATATCAACCCCATAGATTTGCTGAATATTAAGGGAGAAGCTATGCAAAATGTGCAATATAGTGCTGGGGACATACCAAGACCCCAGGTGGCAGCTATGAGGTAGAATAGAGTGAGTGAATTATACCTATAGACAAGAAAATTTTAGCTCGATGAATGTTAGATAACTTTCATTTTGTGACAAAATACCTGATATACTCACCTTAAAAGGAGGAAAAGTTAATTTTATGGTTTTATTATTTTAAAGTTTTTCAATCCATGTTCACTTGGCCCTTTGCTTTGGACCTGTGGTAACACAGTGCATCATGGCAGGAGCCCCTGGCCAAGGAGGCCCATTTGCCTCAGGGTGCCTGGGAAGTAAGAGAGAAAGAGAGAAGTGTGGTGAGCCGTTCCTGCGGACTGTGGTCGCCATTACATGATGGCGCTGGCTCCGCTGTGGTCTGTGAAGGACAACTCCATATCAGAGAGAGTTGGCGTGTTGTCAGCTCCTATCAGAGAAAGTTGGCGTGTCGTTTTCTAGCACCCTGTGAGAATGGTCCACGTGGCAGCTTCGCATTGGGGTTCGCGGTGCTTTATTAAGGCTGGGAGACGCATCCGGGGATTATTAGAAGAATTATTAGAAGAATATCAAGGGCCTGAATAAACTGCTGAAAGAAGATTCCTGAGTCGCGTCTTCCTTGCGGGCAAGGGGGTCGCGACAGAGAAGAGGGATCAGGGTCCCAATATCCCCTTCAAGGATTCATCCGCAGTTACCTAACTTACTTCCACTAGGCCCCACCTCCTAAGATTCCATCCCTCCCAGTATAGCACTATAGGCTGGTGTCCAAGCCTTTGACATATGGCTTTGGTGGGGGGCAACATTTAAAATCCAAACCTTAACCATGAGGTAAAGGATATTAAGACACTAGCATAATATTAAACTTCTAACAATCACTCAATAGCGGTAGTTGGTTTTACTGGTGTATTTATTTAATTTGTGAACTTGAAAGTTGTACCACAAAGCACTTTAATGTGCATAGGGCTGTTCTCTGAGTTTGTATGTCACGGATTCATTTGTCATTCAGTCACTCAGTAAGTATATCAAATGCCTTACCAGGTACTGCTCTGAGAGCTGAGAATATGAAACTGATTAAATTAGCTTTCTTTTTTTCTTTGGAAAAATTTAGGAAAATAATGACCAGTCATATGATGCTGTAGAGGAGATTCATGTGTTAGGTCTTTGGGGGTTGGACCCAAGGACTTCTGAGCAACTCCACGGTGTGTACGGGTGTGTGTGGGAGAGTAACTTATAAAACCAGACTCCAGTGTGACCCTATTGTTGAACAATGTTAGAGTTGATATGCTAAAATGACACTCTGGCTCTCGAGATGACTTAGTCTAAGAAGTTCCACACACACATATGGAGAAATTCAGGTCCTATTCCCCAGTTAAGATCCTGATAATGCTCTCTTTAATGTTTAAGATCCCCCAAATAATTCTGATTTAGATGGAACAGGGCAGGAAATGGAGAGTTTTGCAACAGCCAAATCAATTGCTCTGTAAGCAGAATTTTGTTGGGCACAAGTATCTAACAACCCTGTATCCCCAAGGGAGACGGTGTGGGCTTATGATTAAGAATACCTGGTGAAGCTCTTGGGTCTTGCATTAGCAGACGTGTGACTTTTTGTCACAGACTGAAGTATTTGTAGTCTGTTTCATTCTCTGAGGTTTTGTTATCTAAAATAGGGGATATAACAGTTAGAAATTACTTTCAGCTAATAGAAAGAGAAAACTCCTCTAAGTAGTGACTTGGACAAATTGGGATTTTGTTTTTCTCTCGCTTAAAAAAAAGTTGGAGAATAAGAAAACCAAGACTTGGTTTGACAGTTGTACAATCTTATTCCCTGTGATACGGGCTCCATGTATTTTTCTGCTATGCCATCACTCATGCACGGCTTCATTCTTTATTCTTAGTGCATGGTTCAGCACATAACATGGCTGCTGCATCTCTGATTACCATGTCCAAGTTTCTTGCAAGAATATCAGGGAAACAGGGAAGTGGGGATACAGAGCTCACCTGTTAACTAGGTCTATTCTCTCATAAAGAATGTACTGTAGTGAGGATGTAGCACAGTGTTAGAGCACTTGCCTAGCATGTGCGAAGCCCTGGGTTGGGTTCAATTCCTAGCACTGAAAATATTAGATAGATAGATAGATAGATAGATAGATAGATAGATAGATAGATAGCTGGAAATAGAATGTTCCTCAGAAACTGTCACAAACTTCTACTTATATCTCCTTGAATAGAATTTGGCTATGTGACCATTCTTAACTGCAAGAAATGTTGAGATACATTTTTAAATTATTTTTTATTCTAATTTGTTATATATGACAGCAGAGTGAATTGCAATTCTTTCCTACCTTTCCCCTCCCACCCCTCTGCCCTATCTAGAGTTCATCTAATCCTCCCGTGCTCCCTCTCCCTACCCCATTATGAATCAGCCTCCTTATATCAGAGAAAACACTCAGCAATTGTTTTTTTTGGGGGGGGGGATTGGCTTACTTCAATTAGCATTACATTCTCCAACTCCATCCATTTACCTGCTAATGCCATGCTTTTATTCTCTTTTAATGCTGAATAGTATTCCATTTTGTATATATACCACATTTTCTTTACCCATTCATCAACTGAAGGGCATCTAGGTTGGTTGAGAGATACATTTTATTCGGGTACTTTTCAATTCTTCATAAAACTAGAGTTTACTTAGTGATGAAGAAAGAGGTATCGGATACTGAATATGTAATCAGCAGTCTTGGCTGTGGGAGCCAAATAGGATCTATCCTTTAGATTTTGTGAGGATTGAATGGGACAGTGCAGGTAAAGCTCCTCGATCAGTGCCATGCATATAGAAAATGTCTATGGTAATTCCTGCCTTTGATAAGTTGCCCTCCTAGTGGGGAGGCTGGTATACACATGGAATAATAAGATGATAATCTATAAGATAAACTTAAAATTCAGTCGCTCTCTGCTCTTCTTCCCTCCCGCCTCTGCGGGACTGCATAACAAAATTCCTAATATCTGGCCTTTGTTAAACATTTCTCATTAGGTAAAATGTTTTTTCATTGCGTTCCAAGCCTGATGTTATTTGACCTTGAGGCAACTCGGTGTAGGTGGGAACTGCGAAGTACATACTGAAAATGGAGGATTTTGAGGTGACTTACCTGAGTGATGTGCTTATTGGAGACTACCTGGGAGAGAGCCTGAAAGTCTATGGGGCTCTTGATGCCACAGCCTAGTCCTGGCTGTGCCACTGTATCCACTGGGTCTTCAGACAAGTCCAGTCCCCTTTCTGGGCCTCCTTTCCTCGTCTGTGAAACACCTGGAACTAGATAAGTCTGATGGTAATTTCAGGCTCATAATGCAGAACCCTCTTATGTTCAAAGATGATGAAAAATGAAAGAGGAGATGATTCTCATATAAAAATGGGCATGAGTCAAGGATTGTATTTAACTCATTTGATGAGAAAGAGTGTTGTGTGAGAGTACAACCAGCTCGAAGGAGAATCCAGGGAGGTGTGTTTACAGATCTGGAGTACTGACCTGTGGTACTAGTTGTTTCCACAGAGGGGGGAGGATTGCTCCCCACTGCATAGAAGTCATTTGCATCTATAGACGATAATCATTTTTCATTGCTATCAGTTATCTAACAACTTAGAATTGTAAAATAGTTCTCCAAGTCAGAGTCTGAAAATGTGGAAGGATGTGGGGCCCCATAGAACCTTCAGCGAAGGCCTCAGAATCCCGTCAACCTGACCTGGTTCCTGCCCAGGTCTCTTGCATCCACCATTCTCCAAACATGTGCTGACCTCTTTTCCCTGCTACTTCAGAGGTACCTGTTCCCTTCATGTTTGACTCACAGTCTTCATGGATTGTCCCTAGTCTCTGTAAATGGGCACAGGAAATCAGTGGAAGGGCTGTGGTTCCTATGAAGTGACCAACTTGGGAGACCCCACAATGGGAACCTCTCCTTCTAGTCTGTTCCCAGGGAGTCGCTTTCATGGCGACTCAGTCACCACCTGGTTAAGTAGACTTGGGCAAGTCACTTGACTTTGAGTCCTTCTGGGATATGATAGAACTACTCATGCAGACTGAATGGTTCTTGAGAGTTGGGGAGAGTTTTTTTCCTCTCTCTTCTTGTCAGTATACAGAACTGAGGCCATTGTATCTCCCTTGTGGCTTCCCTGCCCCTGGGGATGGGGGACAGGCTATGTGAGGATGAATCAGGACATCCCAGGCCCTATTGGCTGTATCAAAATAGTGTTGTTACCGAGAGGAGTGACAGCAAGAACGAGCGGCCTTTGTTTTGTGGCTCCCATCTCAGGGTGAAAATTCTTGGCACAGTGGAGAGACAGTTGGAGAGGGCTGTCTTCTCCCTGCCAGGGCTCCGTGCAGCAGACTGCAGCGGCTGCAATACAGCACATCAGGGCTGAAATGCAACCCTGGGGGCTGCTTGCCAATGCCAACTGCATCCAGAGGTGCAGATGCCAAGCGGAGGCTGGTGCAGTGCCAGGAGCAGGTGGAAGGACTCACCTTGTCAGAGCAGTGTGTCCACCCCTACCTTCAATACACACACGATGTCCAATAAGATGCTCTGTAAACACACAGACCTGGCTCTTCAAATGCACCGTTGTGAACCTTCCCAGGCTCCTCTCCTGTTCTTACTGCTACCAGCACATGAGCCAAGGCATTCTACTTGCCAGTGCTTCTTTCACCCCCAGGCCAGTTGTATATTCCAAATCCCCTTCTCAGGATGTTCATACTTAGGTATTCGGGTAACTCAAAATTTTCCCACTAATATTTTAGCCTTTATTCAACTAATGAAATGCTTACTGAGCAGTGAGCACTGACTTCGAGTCAGGCAGAGATGCACGTTGGTGATACACAGTAAGCAAAAGAGATATTACCTGATTACAAACTAACATTCCACAGAGAGACATGTAGGGTGCAAAAGAGACCTAATTGGGGCCTCTTTTAGGTTGCAGGAAGTGGGGAGCCTCTCTGAGGTAGTGAGCTTGATTTTGAAGTTTGATGGATGAGTATGAATTCCCCTCGTGTGCCATTTGGGTTTGGCACTGGTGGGAAGGCTCCAGAAGAATGAATAAAGGGTACAAGAGCTGAGCTGAATTTGAGGGACTGAAAGGAGGTGATGTGGTTTCCATGGAGTCATGGAGGGATGAGGAGTTGAAGAGGTGGGTAGAAGCCTGAATGTACTGATGTTATTGTAAGCATCTTTGTTGATTCCAAGAATGAAGGGATCACAGGGGGATTTTAAGGGGAAGAATGGCATTTGATGGTGGGAATGGGTCGGAGAGGGCCAGAGTGGATGCTGAGACAATTGGGAGGCTATTCTGAGACAAAGATGTCAGTAACCAATAAGTTGAAACTTTTCCCATACAGATGGATGGGCATGGTGGCTCAAATCCCTGTAGTGAATTGGGGGAAATTATTGAACCACAGTTTGATGATTTCTAGATCAAGATGCTTGCTATACCACACTACATTGAAGCAAGCATTTTCCTTTATATAAGCATAGTAAAAATTGATGTCTTTCAATGGGAACTTTTGGTATCTTATGATCTTATAATGAATATTTCACATAGCATGATAAAGGAAAGTCCAGCACCTAATTTTTCCATTAGCTCCTGACCTTATGTGGATTACCATGTAAGGAGGTTCAGGGTTTATGGCTCCAGACCCAGGTTGACATGGATCAAAGTCCAAGTTCACTGTTGAGCAAGCCTTGCCACCTTCAGCAAATTACTCTACCCCTGAGTCTCAGTTTCTTCAACTGAATATGGGTATCATGATGGCACTTCATATCACGTTTTTTTTTATTAAAAGCAAATGTGTCTGGCACATACTAAAATTTTTCTTAATAAATTCAAAATAACGTGTTAGTATTCATTCCTTACCCCTCAGAAACTTACATATCACCTTACAATTTCAAAAGCATGTTCAGAGACTTTGAATCATTGCTTTGATTATCACAAGAACTCTGGAGGGAGGTAGACAACATTGTTCCCCATTATTTGGTCAAGGAAAGAGAGTCGTAGAGAAAAGATCTGCTCAGGCAGGGTAGCATAGCCAGTCAACAACACAGCCAGGATGAGCCCCTACCTCCTGACACAGAGCCTTGGTGGCCTTTTTTCTTTTTTGGAGTACTAGAGATTGAATTCAGGAGCATTCGACTACTGAGTCACATCCCCAGCCCTATTTTGTATTTTATTTAGAGTTGTTAAGCACCTCACTTTTGCTGAGGCTGGTTTTGAACTCACTATCCTCCTGCCTCAGCCTCCCCAGCCGCTGGGATTACAGGTGTGCAAACCACCCTCACCCTGCTCCATGGTATTTTTCAGGGTCCTGTGCTACCTACCTGTATTCACTCCAGCACCCTCATGGCCATTCATCACTGCATAATAAAAAAAATAGAGACTCTTAGAACTATGATGTTCACTAGATCAAGTTTTATACTATTTTCCCTAATTTATCACTTTAAAAAACTGCAGTGATGGGACATTTTTCTTAGCACTGATGCTATTGTAAGCATCAGTCAAGCTCAAATAGAGATAGGGATTTAGTAGGCAGTGGATTAGGAGAGCCGGTATTTCAAGCAATAGGAATAAAGAAGCTGTATAGGCAGAAGTTAGAACAAAGGCTTCAAACTGGCCACTATTGTGCTAGCTTGGCCCCCAGAAATATGTTGCTTGGCCTGAAGTGTGTTTTAAAAATGATGAACGTTTGATGATCAGGATATTTCACACAGATATTGGCGTTGCTAGGTTCTCTTGGTTCAGAAGCTTTGCAAACCTGAGCCTGCCTTCAGGTGGAGCCATGGTTGAGACTGAAGCTGGGCAGGCAGAGGCCTCCCATTTACCTCTGGTTTTGTCACTTTGGATTGTTTTTCTTATGTTCTGCAGTCATTAACATATGTCTGGACTATGATTTTTCTTACACCAAGCTGGCTTCCTCCATCACTTTGTGGACCGGGTCTTTCATGCATCTGATGTGCAACCTCTTGCTTCAGATCATGCGCAGGGTCCGGGCCTTCACTTTGGTTGGACCTAGAGAACCTGCAAGGAATTGTGGGCAAGAAAATGGGGGAAAGGCAGTTTGTGCTGGAGGCAGGAAGAGTCCTGAAACCCTAGGGAGGCACTTGGTCTCTGTAGGCACAGGGAAGCCACTGAGGGACCTGGGACTTACAGCTGACACGCTAGAGCCCTATCCTGGAGCATCTGCCTTCTGTTCACTCAATGTTCTCTCCTTTTGCTGTGTTTTCCCTTTGCCATCTCTGCTCCCAATGGGGAGCATTTTCAAAAGGCTAGACAGCTGTTGACATCTCCTTCTTAATGAAGGCATTGTGGTTCTTGCCTCCCTCTGAGGACATTTTGCAAATTGCTCTCTCATGTGGGAAGAACACCCCTTGCTTCTCCCCCTTCCCCTCCCTGGGTGGAGACTGGGGCAGAGCCCAGGAGGATGCACTGGGCCAGCGGCTGATGTTCCAGGGGACTTAGGAAAGAGGGGGAAGGATTTTACTAGCTGTTGCCAAGAGGTTTGTGGTCGAAGCTGATTTGTGCAGGGAGTGGCTTGTGGGAAGGATTGACATGTTCTAGGTGAGGTCCAAGGGCGTGACCTGGATGTAGTGAACCAAAGTACCAACAAGTATTTCCAGAATCTGCATCCTCACCCTGGCTGTGTTGCTTAAGAGCTCTGCAAACCTCTTTCCACGTCTGTAAGATTAGTTTAACTCCTTCCCGGTCCACATCACTGGGCCAGTTGGAGTACTGGGTGAAAGAGTATATCAGACAAGTGCTACATGTTACATAAACACTAGTGTGGTTCTTGTAAAGGGGCAGGAATGGCTTCCGGGAGGAAATGGGTCTTGGCCAATTACCTTTATAGGATGATGAGAAATGTGAGCTTGACTCAAAGTGGAGTGGATAATTCCAGGGACTGAGATAATTCAAGCAGATGATTTCAAGGGGCTGAGAAAAAAAAAAAAACCCATAGGGCAGTAGATCCTTGCCGGTTCCCTTGTACATGTTTATAATTCCACCATTGAACTTTTTATGTATAAGATGGCCATCCTGGTTAAAATGCAGACCTATCCCCAAAGTGCTTCCAAGCATCGACTCTGGCTATTGGCTTCACCCCTTTGGGTTATACTCTTTCTAGCTCTATGATAATTAGACCTGGGTTTTCTGACTGGCAAACCAAGTATCTTGGCAATAGTGTCTATGTCATAAATCTGTGGTAAGAATTTAAATAAGACAATGCAGGTAAAGCCCCTGGCCAAGTGTTTGCCCACCATGGGTGTGAGGTGAAACCGGACATTCTGGGTGGTCCTCGGCTGTGGTAGCTGCCTGACAGGCTGCAGGATGATCAGAGTGCAGGAGAGGCACAGTCCTGCCTGGGAGAGGACATGAACAGAGGAGGCCCAGGCAGAGCGAGAAAGGGCACAGCATCGGGAGATGGATGGTAGGGAATTTCAATATTCTCATCTCCAACGGTGTTGTCCCGGAAACCTGTAAAGGTGATAGATCACCGCAGTTTTGTCCCTCTTCTGCTCCCCAGTCTCAGCAGGTGGGACCCCCTCTCAATGGTGAGGAGGAGGAAGGAGGAGGAGGGCTCTAGATGGGCAGCCCTCTCTGGGGAGCCTGTGACGCACTCTGCGGCAGCTTGGTGCAGAGCGCAGAGAGCGATGCAGGAGCAGCCGGGCGGCTGAGTCGTGCAGAGCTGGTTATGGGTTATGGCAGGCGTGGGTGTTTTATAGCCATGGTGGCGTGGGCTTGCTCGCGGCTGCTTGTGGGGAGCATTACCACTCGCCTTTTCATTACCTGCGTCCCAGGCAGCCTCTCTCCAGAGCTTGTCCCTTGGCCCATAGTCTCCCTCCCTCCTTTCCTAGTTGATCAGAAACATACAGACATGGTGCAGAAGCACAGCAACCACTCAGCTCACAGTACACATCTGAATCACTGTGCACACATGTCACTCTGTAGCCCCAAACCCCCGTACCCCAAGGACTCCCTTAATACAGACTCTAGTGGTCCTGAAGAAGCCTCCCCTATACACAGCTCAGCCTCTCCCTGACTTTGGTCTCCTCCTTTTGCCTTTCTTCCAAAGATCTCTTAAAGGTAAAGACAAAGAAATCAATAGCTTTGCTGCCCAAGTCATCAAGCTGCACATAGTCAGCCTGCATCTGACTCACAGATGCTCAGCTCACTACAGAGCTCAGCTCATTTCTCACCAAAAGCAGAGCAGTTTTCTAGTGTAAGTGGTGTGGAGCCCACACAGAGGCAGAAGAGAGTGTACTAGGCAGGAATCTTGGCCCTCCAGCTGCTGCTTCCTTAGCTGTGTGATCTCTTCTCTCTGTGACCCTCCCCTTCCTGGGTTTCAGTTTACCCATATCAACAATCAAGACTTCATATGAGGTGATCTCTGTGATCCTGTCCAGCCCCAACAGTCTGTGATTCTATTCAGTTTATCATCTTCGTTTCTCTATACTTCTTCATTCTTTAGAATGAGGCTTTCTTGGTGGAAGCCCATATTTCAGGGCCTTTCATCTGTACCTGCTCGTGCTATGTCTCCACAGCTCCTGGCAAGGCCCTTGAAGCCATGTCAGGGTGTCCCCAGGGAGAGTCCCATATGTGCTAACAAATAAATCTGGTCAACTGTTACCTGGCATCTGCCATTTCTCCCTTCTGGGTGCCCCCTGTGATGCTCAGAGCTGATCCATGTTGGTTGGCTGGAGGATTCTGCTTTCACTGGCTCCTCCAGGGCTGGGGAGGCCAGGCACCTTCTGTAGTCCCTGATAATTTCTCAGAACCCTGCAGCTCCAACAGAAGGAGCTCTGTGGCATCATGTCCCCCACATTGCACCAAATCCTGGGGCTACTTCAGGAAATCAGTTCCCACTTCTCTTAGTTACTGATTCTTCTTCAGCCAGTGTGGTAAATGCTCTAGGGCTCAAAGGAGGATTTCTCATGTGGGGCTCTAAGAGGAAGAAGGGAGAGTGCACCCATTTTTGCTTTAGCTATCTGCTAGAATGTGTGCGACTTTCTTTCCAGTGGCTTATGGAGTTTTTAGTTACAGTTCTTTGTGTGTTGGTTTGTTCTCTAGACAGAAACCTGTGAGAAGCTGGACTGCACAAAAATGAGAGTGTGAGGTAATGTTCTTGACTCAGAATTGTTCTGTCTTCCAATAATTAAGGATCTGGTTAAGGAAGATTGTAGAAATTGCTTCAGGACACAGGAATCTCTGCATTTATTCTGATTCATACCCTTTACCCTTCACGGCTCCCAAGAGAGTTATGGTTACAAGCAACTGTGCTAAATGGAAAACGGGGATCATTTTACTCCAGGGCAGAATACTAGCAAACCAAATTAGACTTCACAGCATGAGACTGACATCTAAAGAATCTTTTCCTTTTTCATGTTACTGAATCTTGAGATCCGACCACCTGCATGGGTCAGGGCAGTGAGGTGGAGGACCTCACTCTGGGAACATGGCTGGTACCTTGCACATAGAAATTGGATAATCAGTATGCATTGGTACATTGGGTGAGGGACTAAATAAAAGAAAGGAGAGAGATAGAGAGAGGGAGCGCGCTGGACCCAATGAACCACATGTGTTGTAATGTCAGATTAGTGAGAACCTCTCTCTAATCCTTTTATTGTGGACAGTCTTTAGTTCCAAACTTTTCTTATGAGTGATTGATTTTTCCAGTATATATGCCTCTATATTCCTCCCTCCCCAAAGGCAAAGTGGTAAGGTGCACTCTTGGCTTCTTCTAGGAATGTCTCAGTAATCCTGATATTAGAGAGGTGTTAATGACTGTGGTAAATGACACCCTCTCTATAAAAACCCTGTCAGCTGGTCTTGAATGGCTAAAGCTTCTAGGTCTTTGACGCTTGGGGATGAAATGGGTGGAAGGCACAGAAAGCAGAATTCCATGGAAACAAACAGAAGTGAAGTTTAAGATACAGTAGGTGGCCTTTGGCATGGCGACTCACGCACTGTTGGAAGTATTCAGTCAGAAGCTGGATGGTCAGTTGGTGAGAATGTCACAGGGGTCGTGATCTAAGCACCCAAAGAGAATTAACTGCTATGATTTGGATATGAGGTGTCCCTCTCAAACTCCTGTATTCATTCAGAAATATTCAGAGGTGAGATGACTGGATTGTGAGAGCTGTCACCTAAATCAGTCCATCCTGGTTTGAATGACTGGGTGGTAAATGTAGGCAGACATGGCATGGCTGAAGGAGGTGGGTCACTGTGGACATGCCTGGCAGGGTTTATCTTCTCTAAGCCTCTTCACCCTTCTCTCTCTCTCTCCTTCCTGAACCCCCTAGGAGCAGAGCAGCTTCCTCTGATGGACAGTTACCCCATGATGTGCTGTCTCACCTGAGGCCTGAAACAATGGAGTTGGCCATCTATAGACTGAGACCGCTGAAACTGTTAGCTTCAGATAAGCTTTTCCTCCTTCAAGTTGTTCTTGTCAGATATTTTGGTCACAGCAACTTAAAAGCTGACTAACCCATAAACTGTCCCTAAAATCTTTCCTAAATGTAAGAGTCTATGTTTCTTAGTTTGAAATATTCACGATTTTCATTATGCTATAAATATTTGAGGAGACATCATCCAACCCATGGATTAGATCTCCTTCTTGAACTTGATTCAGAGACAGGAGCAATGAAAATCCTTCATGGTCAGCCCACCATCTAATATCACTCATAGTATCAAAAAATAGGATTAGCCAGGCATGGTGGCACACGCCTGTAATCTAATCCCAGCAGTTCAGGAGGCTGAGACAGGAAGGAGGATCATGAGTTCAAAGCCAACCTCAGCAAAAACTAGGCTCTAAGCAACTCAGTGACACCCTGTCTCTAAATAAACTACAAAATAGGGCTGGGGGTGTGGCTTAGTGGTTGGAGTGGCCTTGAGTTTAAAAAAAAAAAAGATTTTTAGACCATTGGATTGTTACTTTTTCTTTTTCATGACAACTTCCCAGTGGAGACTCTCTTTCTCTTAATGATGCTTTCATCTATTACCTTGTCAGTAAGTTTAAATTTCTTTACACTAGACTCTAAGGTTCACAATAGCAGGACTCTCTCTGTTTTACACTGGGTGACCTCTGAGAACCTTCATGGTAGGTGGCACATAGTAGATAATGGTATGTATTGGTTGGTGGAATACCAGACCTTCCATTCACAGCATGCTGAATGTAACAAACTCAAGGATAGAAGTCATGGGCCAGTTGGATAGGAAAATACTTTCTACCTTGACCCAGAACACTAAATTTAAATGAAGATTGCTTGAGAGCCAAGTTAAAGACAGGCAGAGGTGTCTTCTTGAACAGCTGCTGAATCTGCTCAACTCAAGGATTACCTACCTTTTTACCTATTGCATGTGGTAGCAATATTATCTAATATAGTGCATTTAGGTTTGTGACACTGACTGGTGAAGAGAGCCCATTCCTAGTGATTTATTAGTGGTAAATGGAGAGAAACTAGTTCTCCTAGGCTGGTTAGCCTAAAAGGATAGAATACTGTACTGATGAAGCTATATATTTTTTTCACATCCCCAACCCTTTTTATTTATTTAATTTTAATTTGTACATACTTGACAGCAGAATGCATTACAATTAATATTATACATAAAGAACACACTTTTGATGAAGCTATATTTAAAGTCTCTTAGGGACAACTTCTTTTATGGCCAAGTATAGTTGCCTTAAACCTGGCCAGTTCTTTTGCAGATGTATGTGTTTACTTCCAAAGGGATGGAATGAGAGACTATCAATGTTTTCAGGTACACCATCCATGCAAATGGATGTAATCTGGAATATAATGACGTGAATATTTTGGGGGGGATTTTCAGCCTCAATCAGATCCTCTATACAGTTTGATTATCTTTCCATTATCATGTCCCTTTTCCACTTTCCCTTCGAGATTTTGCACAGTTTTTCCCTTTTCTGAGCATGTCCACTTCTGCCATGTTTCTTTTTATACACAATGGATGACCTTAACTACTTCATGGAGAAGATGGATTCCATGATTCTGGCTCCATCAATTTCCCCTCATGATGCCTGCAAGCTTATCTCCTTCCATATAACTCTCCTCCTTTCTCCCTATATCACAGAAAGAGAAATTCGTTTTCCTTGCTAAGGGTAATATTTTTGCCTGTCTTTGGAGCCCATCACTCGCCGTGAACCTCATTCTGCCAGTTGTTCACTTTGTGGTCTTCTTTATTGCTACCTTCACCGCACTTGTTCTTTCTGTTCAGTATATAAACATGACCAACCCTACATTCTCTACAAGCCGCGGCCCAATTTATCTCCTTCCCTTCATAGTCAATTTTCTTCAAAAGTAAAGTGGTTCTCTGCATTTTTATTACAGCTTGTTGATCAGAACTCATTTACTCCTCTATCAATGCAAAATCTCATCTCCCACACATTGAAATTGCTCCTGCTAACTGGTAATAACCTCTACACTTTAAAATCCTGTGGGTACTTCCTGCCATTTCCCTTTTTTTTGTGGCATTTGGCGTGGGCCATCTCTCTCTCGATTTTTGTGGGACTGCTCTCTCTTGGTTTTCCTCCTGTCTAAACCAAAGTCTGATTTTCTTTTTTGGTATCGGGGATTGAACCTAGGTGTGCTTAACCACTGAGTCCCATCTCCAGCCCTGTTTTTGTTCTGTTTTATTTTGACACAGGTTATTGCAAGTTATTTAGGGCCTCACTAAGTTGCTGAGGCTGGCTTTGAACTTGTGATCCTCCTACCTCAACCTCCAAAATTGCTGGAATCATAGGTGTGCGCCTTCACACCTGGCTAAAAAGCCTTGTTTTCAACCAGAGATCTTCATCTGAGACAGAACACAGAAAATGGCTGGAGAGACTATTTTTTTCACTTCCTCCTTGGAAGTTACATAACTAGTACCCTTTTGGGATAGCACTTAAATCATTACAAAGTGTAGTTACCTTAGAGCGTTTGGATTTATCTTTCTCTGGCCTGAGCAAAGAGTGGTACCACCCTGCTGTCTCTTCCTGATTCACCAATTCTTCTAATCCGAAACATTTTCCTGGGGTGACTTCTTTTAAGCCTATGGCAAGAACAACTAAAAATGATAATCTAATGATTCTAAAAACAAACTTGCTCAGTCAGACCTCTGTGCTGAAGGCCATACATACCCTTGAGTCTGTTTACCTGCCAACAGATCCAGCGAGAGCCCACAACTAACTCAAACGTATTGTCTCTGAAATGAACTCATCATTTTTTTCCCTTGGACTTCTTGTTCTCCTAAATGGAATCATCCTTCACTTGGGTACCCAAGCCTGATCAGGGAATCACTGAAGACTCTTGACTCATGTCTTCTTTCCCAGTGGAAATTATTCACTCAATTCCTTAGTATTGCTTCCCGGATATCTCATGATCCAGTCTCTTATTCTGAAGTTGAATTCAGCCCTCTAATCCCTAGATTTCAATCAGACAGAATCTTCCCAAGGGGCTCCTTATTTCACAGTATGCTACATTTCTTCCTTCCACTCCTGCTAACCACTGAATGCTTGTCTAATATTCAGATATGATTATGCCCCTCTTCACTTAAATATATTTTAAGGTGGGCTCCCCAATGTATGGAATCTAACAGAATGCGGTTGGACTCCTTGTTTGGTGGAGAAGGGCTCACTCTGACATTTCTCTGGTCAACTCTGGCTTCATACCCTGTGTGTTCCTACCACTCCAGATGCTTGCTCATTGCCTACCCTTGCACCAGAATACTTCTTTATTACTTCAACTTCTTGCTCCCTATATCTATCCTGCTTCTTCAAGTTTGCACCCCATTCAGGTACATGCTGATCAAGGCACACAATGCACTGTAGTTTCTGATTTACTTCATGGTCTCTCAAATTAGATTGTAAACTTCTTAGGAGCAGAGGAACTGCTTCCTGCGTACCAGCTGTTTAAATACAAAGAACGTACCGAGTACATGCTTATTTAATAAGCAATAAGTCTGAAGTACAATTTTCAAAGAAAGAATAGTGGACTAGCTGTTTTAATAGTGAAGAGAGAAGAGTCCTAGATTTGGAATAAAATACTCGTAATCCCATCTAAGTCTATGCTAATGATCTATCACAGCTAGCTCGCTTCACTTATTTTAGTGTCTGCCTTTTTCTGTTGTGCTGCTATAATAGAACATTTCTGTCAATATAAAAATATATTTCAAGGAGAGAATAAATGAATAGTGATGGTGTTGCAATGGGAATTTAGGTACTGTAGTAAACTACGAATGTATTTAAGGAGGTGAAAACAATGAAGAGATGTTAAAGGCAAAAATGAAGAGTGCAGTAGTTATTTCAAAACAATAATCATTAGCCATAATGACTAATAACAAAGGAGTTGCTAGTCTGAGGTTGGACAGACAGTCGCTGTGCGGATGTCCTTGTGGAAGTACTGTTAGTACAATTGGTTTGGGCTTAAAAAAAAAGTGTAAGAAAACTTGGCCAAGGCAGAACACAGCATGTAGAGTAACATCTTGAAATCAGTCAGCATACCCCTATCAAACAACTATACTGCTGGTGCCTTGATCTTGGACTTCCCAATCTCCAGAACTATGGGAAAATAAATATCTCTTCTTAACAAATTACCCAGTCTTGGGTATGATAAAAAGTGAAAGTTGTCAGAATCAAAGTGCAGTTGCGTATGTCAACCCTACCCAACAACAACAAGTCTCTAACACATGAATGTGAGGGAACGTATTCAGACCATGGCATTCCACCCATGCCCCTCAAATTCATGTCCTTCCATCCTGCAAAATACTTCACTTCCACTCTACTAGCTCTCAAAAGTTTTAACTTATTCAAAGCATCACCTTTGAAATCTAAAGTCCAACGTCTCACCTAAATCAGATATGGGTCAGACTTGAAGCATGATTCATCCTGAGATAAATTTTCTCCTAGCTAGAAATCTATGAAATTGAACAAGTGATTGTACTTCCACAGTGCAATGTTGGGACACATACAGGACAGACATTCCCATTCCCAAAGGGAGAAATATATTTAAAGAGAGAGAGAGAGAGAGAGAGAGAGAGAGAGAGAGAGAGAGAGAGAGGAGAAGATGTATGTATGTATGTATGTATGTAAGAGATCCCAAGCCAGTCCAAAACCCAACAGGTCAAACAACATTAACTCTCAAGGCTAGAAATTCATCTACTATGACTCCATGTACTACTTCCTGGATGCATGAAGGTAAGGGCTAGGCCCCAAAAGTCTCAGCCAGCTCTGTCCCCAGGGAGCTTGCTGGGCAACTCACATTTTAACTCTTGCATTGAGGTTGCATATTTGTGACTTCCTTGGGCTGGAGCTGCACACTGGTGGGTTCTGGGCAGGACTGTTCCTGTAGCTCCCCTAAGTCTGATCCTAGCTGAGGTCTTGATGACTCCCATCCTACAGATCTGCTGGGAATTGACATAGTGGGGATCTTTGTGGTGGCTTCACTCCTGCAGCAAGTCTTTACCTGCTCCCTAAGGCTCTCTGAGGCATCCATGGATATGTAGGTAAAGGAAGTCATGTCTCTGCAGCTCTTATCTCCGTGTGCCCGTAGAATCAGCACCATATGGAAACCACCAATGCTCATCACTGAGCCACACCTAGGGCCACTTGAATTACAGTTGGGGTGGCCGAGGAGTGCTATACCAGAGAGTGGGGAACAGAGACCAGAGACATTCCTGGGCAGTAAGCCCTTAGGTCCCACAACACTCTGGGCCTCTCCCTTAATCCTAGAAATGCCTTTGGGGTCCTTTTCCATTGTTGTGATGAATAGCATCTGACTTCTTTCTGTCCATAGTAATCTTTGAATGGTTGCTTGGCCACAATTTTGGTTTTCTCTCCTCAGCATGCTTTTTTTATACTTTACATAGACGGTCTGAGAATTTTCCAAACCTTTGCATTCTACTTCCTTTTGATTATAAATTCTAGATTTAATCATTTAATCATGTCTCTCTTTTTGCATTCTGCTAAAGAAGTAGTTGAGAGAAGCTGTGAAGCATCCTGAACAAAGCATCTCTAAGCAGCAAAGCATCTAAGCACCACTTTGCTGCTTAGAGATTTCTTCTGCCAAATGTCTTAGTTCATTGCTCATAAGTTTTGCCTTCAACAAAGTCCTTGGACAAGGACATAATTCGATTGGGTTCTTTGCAACTTCATAACCTTTTCTCTAGTTTCTGATACCTTTTGTCAGCATGTCCTTCTGAGGCCTCATCAGAATTGTCTTAATTGTCCCACTTAAGTGATCTCTAAGAAGAGTGAGGCTTTCCTGCAGTCTTTCTCTTTCTCTGAGTCTCCATAGCAATACAGGCTTTTCCCAGTATCCAGTATGTTTCAGCCTCTATTCATTAGCTAGTTTGAAAACTAGTTTCACATTTTCAGATATTCATTATAGCAACACCCTACTTCTCTGATATGTTTCTTAGACCATTTGTGTGGCTATCATAGAATGCTTGATACTGGCTCTCATACTAAAAACAGACTTTAGGGAAGAGATGACACTGATCTTAAGAGATGGACATGATCTCTTAAATAATGGAAATTCAGGGTGGGCAATGGGGAAGGAACCTCCCACAAATGGTACCATCTCTACCTGTGGAATTTCAGGAGCAGATGAGATTTATGCCAATGAGTGTAGACAGGCATATAACGAACAGATGGAAACAGTAAGTTGAATCTTCTGGCTTTAGGCCTGAATAAAGCAGATACCGTGGAGGATGTGGCCTCGTAGTTGTTAGTCATTGGAATTTTCCTTATTAGGTGAGTGAGAGATTAAGTAACACTTAACAGGGGATCTTAGTATTTGCTCTCCAACTCCTGCTAGTGTCATTTTTAAATGCTTCCTGTTTGACCTGACATTCAATTTTATAACCCCCATTGTAGAACTGCAGGGTGAATTTAGTAATACTTGTCTTTCCTCTCAGGGGTGTCATGGAGTATAAATGAGTACATCCTAGGCAAAGCATTAATTGGGTTCTTCAGGTAAAGGTGCTCAGTAAGTGAAAATGCTAATGCTGTTATGAGTTTCCCTCTTCTCTGTCATCCTGGGAAGCAAGAAATGATGTTTACACAGCCATACAAAACCATCTTCTTCAGCACTCTGACCTTATGGGAGGAGAAAAATATGCACAGTTATAATAATCAAGCTGGGTTTGAAGCATTGAGATGGAGGGTCTGCCCCCCTGGATGCTTGTCTGGGGTTGGTAACTCGTAAATACTATTATATCTTCACAAAAAGAAGAAATGATTCCCTAAAAGAACATTCTTTAAAAGTAAAAGCATTTCTGTTCTTGAATATTGCCAATATCACAGACCAGCCTATAATACTGATTTTGTTAGTAGATGGTTTCTAGTAAAACAGAAGAGATAGTGTTCTTTTCCATCTAGCACAGAGGGGACCACTCTAAAGTCTTCTTAATTGACATTTTCAGATGAAAGCTCTCCAATCATGTATGGAAGTAAGGAGCAATCATGTCCATCAAAGAAGACAGGAAATAGTTCTTGGTGGACATTTGCATTTCTGCTCATCTTTCGAGCAAGAGATCATGACAACTTTGTTCAGGACTATTTTTTAAAATATATATATATATATTTGGGTAGAAATTAGCCCTGGAAGATAGAAATAGCATTTCCCTCTGGGGCAGAGAGTGGATTTCTCTCCTGACTAGGATAACAAAGATAATATCTCACTCTGGGGCAAAGGTTGAGGCAGATTTGATAATATCCCCTGACATGAACAGGGATTTTTTTCTCAGCTATTTCACAAGGACAGTGTGTCGGCTGTGTCCACTTGGATCTTGCTCTGTGTTGACCCATAGGAAATTTGAGAGTGAGGGAATCTGAGACAAACATGGAGTTCATGCTGTCTGCTGTGTTGTGAGAATAAAGTCCTTTGTCTCTGTTCCGGGAGTCTCATGTCTTCTGTTTGAACGGATGGAACCATAGCAGGCTAAATTATTCACTTAAAAGATCTCAGACCCTTCCTAGTTCTTGACATCGATTTTTAAACCTATTTCTTATCCGAATAAAGAATTTGAAGTGCTCTTGCATCCATTTTATTTTATTCCCCCCAACTGTTGGAGCTATGCACTATCTTAAATCAGTGCCTGGTTATAGCACTGCAGGAGATGTGATACAGTAGCCTCCTGCCTGCTTTCTTGCCTCTAGTCTCTCCTCACCTTTTATTCATATCCTACACAGTTGCCAAACTCAAGTCCCTAAAGCACAGCCTTGATCCCTTCTCTCCCTCAGTCCAAAGTACTTAATGGCTCCCCATTGCCAGAATGAATTATGAACTGTAGATGAAGTAAATGCCTTCTGCTTTACCATTCCCTCCTTACACACTCCATCCTCTGAGCTAAGCCAACCATGGCCCCCAGTCCAGTCTGCCATTTTCTGCTTTGTGCATTTGTCCATGTCATTGTTCTTTTCCCTCTATAACTGCTCCTGAAATTCTATCACTTTTCCGTCCATGCTTAAATAGTAACTTCTTCAAGATTCCCTCTTGTTTTCCACCTTAACCAAAACAATAATCTTCTCATGACACTTTTCTGTTTGGGTTTTGTGCTGTAACCACCAATATTCATCTTACCTTCCGTCAGGGGCAGAGAGCACATTGGGCTCTTTGAGTCACCTTGTCTTGCTTACTAGGGCCTTTGAAATGGTCACTCAGTAAATGGTCACTGCGTCAGATCCTGATTGATGGGAACTAGACCTCAGAGAGGCCAAGAAGTTTGTTCAAGCCTACACAGCAAGTTATAAAATGTGTGGACTAGAAATCTCATTCTTGTAGTGTTATGCTAATGGTGAGATATTTCATTATTGCAGAAGCCAGAGTATGGCATTAAAACACTCAAGGAATTGGTGACTATAGCTTTAGGGTAAGACGTTTATTACAAAGATCAGGTCCAAAATCTAATTAAGTATTTTGCTTCATAGGTAAAGCTCCTTGGCCCTCACTCAAATGTTAATTTTTATTCTGATCTACAATTGGACCTTGAAGAGGTGTGACATTGAGTACTGAGAAATGCCACGGGAGCAGTGGCTTTGCAGAGGTTTCAAAAACCCTGCTCCAGAAGTGGCTGCTTCAGCTCTACCTGTGGCTGGTAGCCAGGCTCTGGCAAAGCCAAGTCCTTACTCTGGCCCCTGTGCCTAGTAGAGATCAGGATGGAGCAGCCGAATATATCCTCCCATTACAAATCTGCTCTCTTGACTGCCTTAAAACGGAGGAGGAAAGATGATGTATCTTGTTCTGTGGGGAGAGGGAAGTGGGACACTCCCTTGGGCTGCCTCTTGCCTGGAAGGTAAGACTGTCTGTCTAGTGGTGAGCCACTCTCTGCTGGCCATCACAGATGGAGAGCTGAGCAGATCTCTCCCAATGTGTACGTTCCCAGCCATCAGCATTGTTCACAGTTGGTTCAGCAATGAGCTGGTTCTCTGATGGTAGAGTCCTATGAATGGCTCATCATAGGCTAATCAGAGCCTGTTAAAGCAGGGAGAACCTTTAGAATTGCTTAATTCAGCCCCAACCCTTTGCTGACAGGGAAACAGGCCTACAGTGGTCTCTCATACCCCCTCCTTTCCTGCCCTGAAGCCATGATATTTAGGGCAACCTTGAAGAGAGGGAGGATCATGTTGAGTTGGGCCAGCGGGGATAGAGAAACATTGCAGAAATACTCCTGGAATCCAAAGAGAATGTGTCTCAGGCACACATCACTCTTTCTGAGAGAGAGAGAGGGGAACTGCATTCCCAGAAGAGCACAAACAGAAACACACCCCCTAAACAAAGGCAATTCATAGAACCCATATTCCAGGTAGGGTAGAATTTTTTTTTAATGAATAAATTAAGAAGCACTTCTTGCTCTTCATGCAAAAAGCCGGAAAGGGGTGATGAGGTGAACTTATAAAAATTTAAGCACATCCTGCATAGTGTTAAGTTTAATAGGGCGAGTCTGGGGGAGCTTTTGTCCGTGCCTTGAATCATAATAGGAATCAGAATGGGATCTCTTGTCATTAAAATTTGAAGGTAGATAAACAGTAAATATTTCCAGGGATAATTACTTAGTTCTGGGCAAAGCTCAAAGAGTTGGAAGTTCCAGCTCAGTTTGGATCAGCGCCATAGAGCCGGGGGTATTTATCTAAAGCTTACCCAAATCATCTGAGCAGCAGAGGTAGGTGCAATTTGGCAGCCACTCTTCACGCGGTTCTGTTTGAGAGGTTTAATAATAACAGTTTTTAAAAAACCTTCCCTAAGGAGATGTTTATTATTCCTGCAATGTCACCCTGGTAGAATTGCTCCACCCCATTCCCTTTGCCCTACCCAGTCTACCCCAGCAGTCCCCATTTCCAAATTTTGACAAAACTAGCAAAGATTCTTTTGTAAGATGACTATCTTTCCTGGAATTTTATTTTCCAGGAGATTCTGTATCCAGTGGAATTTTTTCAGCCACTGAATCAGGAGCCTGAGTGTTGTTGAATATTTTAATTCTGAGTTGTATTTATTGAGCACTGTTTTATCACAGAGAAAAAATATAGGAAAAGGGAAGATCTCTGCCCACTAAGAGGTTCTGAGTTCAGACCTTAGCTCTGTCAGTCTGGGGGGGGGGTGGTTTAACCTTGAACACATTCTTTAAAGTCTGAGCCTTCTCATGTTCACAGTAAAAGGATGGATCCAATGATCATGAAGATATTTTCTAGTTCTAAAATATACAAAGCTACCATGAGAGCTGATGTGATGTGAAATGTTTGGTTATTTACTTTGTAGTGAGGGAAAGCCGATTGTTTGGGGCAGTCACTTTGCTTGTTTGAGAATCAGGCTTATCAAAGCAAGAAGAAATCTGCATAAGAGGTGCTTACATTAGCGCTCAGGCCAATACACAGCACATTTCCTAAATGTGCAGTATGGAAGCAAAACCCGCAGTGCAGGATGACATGTTTCAAGAAGGCTCCTTGAAGGAAGAGAAGGGTGGTGGGGCTGAGTGACATTAGCACAGGCACAGAGACAGTGTAGGTCTGTGTCAGCCAGGAGGCATGCATATTGAGGCAGCAAGACCCACCCTACAGCATGTGTCTCTTGCTGGCACTGGATTGTAGGTGGCATATAGACTTGGTACTAAATAATGTAGAGTTGTGTTGTGGAAGTCATTTCCCCCCCCAATTATCCCTTAATTGATCCGATTATGTCAGGGAGAAAGAGGTGTGTGTGTGTGTGTGTGTGTGTGTGTGTGTGTGTGTGTGTGTAGTACTAGGAATTGAATTCAGAGTGCTCAACCACTGAACTATAGCCCCAGCCTTTTTAAAAAAATATTATTTATTTACTTTTAGTTGTTGATGAATCTTTATTTATTTATTTTTTATATGTGGTGTTGAGAATTGAACCCAGTGCCTCACACATTCAAGGCAAGTGCTCTACCACTGAGCCACAACCCCAGCTGCAGCCCTTTTAATATTTTTTAAAAATATATTATTTTTTTGCTGGTACAGTGGCACATGCCTATAATCCCAGCAGCTCAGGGGGCTGAGACAGGAGGATTGTGAGTTCAAAGCCAGCCTCAGCAATAGCGAGGTCCTAAGCAACTCAGTGAGACCCTGTCTCTAAATAAAATACAAAATAGGTTTGGGGATGTGGCTCAGTGATTGAGTGCCCCTGAATTCAATCCCTGATACCAAAAAAAAATTATTTTTTTAATTTAGAGACAGGGTCTCACTAAGTTGCTGAGGCTGGCATCAAAACTCCAATCCTTTAGCCCCAGTCTCCCAAATCGCTGGGATTAAAGGTGTGCACCACTGCACCCAACTAATATATTTTTAAGAGCTTCAATATTCCTCTTTATTTTTATTTGAACCAAGAGAAGGTCAAGTCTTGGGGGCAGAGATATCATCAAGTCACAGCAGCTCTTAAATATAATGACTTTGGCTTGTTTTTCTTGGGTTTATTTTGAGGTTTCCTATGTAGGGCAAGGGATATATTTTTTTCCATTTATTTTGTAGTGTGACATTTCCTTTTGAAATAATTTTAAGTGGAAATGTGTCCTTTTAAATTAATAAGGAAACAACAATGCAGGTGCAGCAGAGGCCCAGTGGGTGAGGGGAGCGATGGTGATTGAGAAACCCTGGGGTGCTCTATAGAGTGGGGTCAAATGCTGCTTCTGTCAATTACCAGCTTTATGACTTTGGGCCTCATTTTCAGGGTTACATGGAAAAAGAACAAGGAAGGAGAAATGTGGATTCAGGAAATGACTTTGGGGTCATCCTGCAAGGGATGTAGCCTGTTTCATGCTCTGCTTCTCCAAAGCCCTGACCCTGGGAAATCAGGTGTTTCCTCCTGAAGCACCCCCCCCCCCTTCACCCGGGCTGTTTCTATCCACTCCTCTTTTGGTGGCATCTGTCCCCTAGGGGATCCCCTCCATCTTATGAAGAGAAAGGTATAGTGTGTGGTAGGAGATTGGACTTGAATCTCTGAGCTCAAAATTTGAACAAAGAAAGGATCAAGCACTTACTATTTGGGGGAAGTTACTTAACCTCTCTGACCTTGAGCATCAGAGTCATTGTGTGGGCATAATGATCCCAACCAGCCAGGACTATTATGAGAATGGAGACCAGGACATTCCCGGCACACAGTAGGTCTTCAACAAATGGCTGACACCTCTCCTCAACTCTCTATTGTGTAGCAGCACCTCTCTCTGGAGTCCTTGTCTGTTTCCTCAATGCTGTGATGTCATGGGAGACGCTTCTCTTTAGGCAGCTAGATTTCTCAGGAGCAAACTGCAGTCTGTTAAAAATGCTCAGCACGACTGGCCAAAAGGGCATTCAACACACAGTTCCGCAGCCCAGTCTGGCAGATTCTTGACATTGGCATCATGTTGACTCTATAATTTCTCTGCTTCTGACTCTTGACCTAGAGAAAAGAAAACCTACAGAGACATCTAAATCTAGTTGTACATTATGTGCTCTATGTGGCAATTTTACTTTCTGATAGGCTTTATTCTCCGATCTCTCTTAATTACAAGGGACACAAATGGAAGGCAGCAGGACCAATAAAGATGGGGAACTTTCAAACCATAGAAGTTACGAGCAGAGAAGTGACTGATTCATATAAGGGGGAATTCCAGGGTATGTTGGCTTCAGGGAGGGCTAGATCCAGGTACTCAACAACATTATCAGGACTGTTAGGTAATATAGATATCATCTTACCTTTGACCATCCAGGCCAAATTTTAAATGCTGCAACATGTTAGATGGTAGAATGTTGGTAGCTCTTCTATATTGGTCTACTATATGAACATCATCATACCCAATGGATGACATTGACTGCACATTCGTATGTCTAGATGTAGTGTAGTGGACACACTCAGAGCTTCTAGAAGATTCACACTTGGAAAGAGAAGCTAAAAATTTAGAACTCACAGAAGCCTCAGAATGCCAAGGTATAGTCTCACATTTGTAAGAACAATAAAATACTGTTGTATTAGTGCTGAAAATGTCAGAGGACCAAACTTCCCCCCACTGATTTCATAGGAGATTAATTCAAGGCTCAGAGAAGTAGTGGCTTTCCCAAAAGTATGCAGAAATTTTATGGCACATCTGGTGTTCTAACCCAGATTTCTGGATCCTGATTGAAGACACTTTTTCTTCTACACTTTGCTACACCTGGATGACTTAGCCTCTGTTTGCTGAATCTGGTTGTCCTTCTCACTTAATGAAAGTGCATCTACTGAGGATTTATACCTTTCTGAAAGCCCCCATCCTGGCACCAAATGGACCTCTGCCCTGGGGACATAAGCCAAGGCATGACAGGAGGAGCCAGCAAAGCACCTTTGTGCTTATAGGACAGCGCCAGGCACCCGGAGAGCCATAGGGACCAAAGTGCTGTCCGAGGTCCTGACACCTCTGAACCTGTTTGCAAAGGTGATCTTGGTTTAAATGTGCTCTTCTGGATTAGCTTGCTCCTGCTCGCACTCTCAGGAATGCATCCCATTAAATGATGATGCAATTATGACTCTGCACATCTGGACACTTGTTCTGCTTTGCAAAACCTTTAGTAGTCCAGGTTCCCGGAGGATTGACTGTTTTGCTCTTGATCCCCAGATCAGGATCTGGAAGTTCAGGGACCACATTTTCTCTTCCTTCCAGTAATAACTGAGGAATTAAAAAACTCAGAGAGGCCAAGTGATCACCAGTAATAACAGCTTTTGATCATTCATTCAATAATCTGTCTACTGGACTCTTCTACCTAAGTCCAAATCTTGGACCTTGAGAACTTATTCCATCTAATCTTGGGCCTGCTTCACTGTTTTCTCAGCAATGCCTAGAAAGGCCATCATATGTTGTGTCTATGTTGGAAGCCATTGGTGAAATGTGTGTGAACCTAATTGGCATGGAAGCCATTGGGTACAAAAGTCTGGTATCTGGGAACTCCTAGTGGCACTTCTGCTGGTTTGAGATGGCCCAGTTCATGTGCTATCCTACCTAGCTCTGTCAGGTTCAGCACTGCACTGGAGGTGGGTGACCACTGGAGCTACATAGCCACACCGCCTCTCAGAGGTGAGTGTGGCTTGCCAAGATGCCAATCAACCTGTTGACTGCAAGACACCATGGAGCAAGACTCCACCCACTGAACCCTTATCCCTGCCTTTGATGAACTCTCTCTTAAATAAAGGACTGGAGCCATTTTCTAGTTGTTCTGTTCCAGTTCCTACAGGGACTGGAGGACCTATCAGGCACTCTGCTTTCTCTTTATATAATTTCTGACTCTGTCTCTTATATTTTTACTAAGTATTTCAGACTTTCTTTTTCTCAGGTGGCTTACAACCTTCTGAGCGAGACACTACCCTGGCGGGGTGCTGACCGTCTTGTGATATGTCTACATTAACTAATTGCTCATCATGGCAATTTCTAGATCTCTGAATCTGTAGTTACCTGCTCACACATTGCTTCTATGTGTGAACAAGAATTTCATTTTGAGGGGAAACACCACTCAGTCCAAGATCACCTCTAACATATTACATAAAATAGTATATTCATGCAAGGGACAATTATATCATTAATGAAAGCATTAAGTACTCTAGAATACCAGGACATTAGTAGCATTCTCCCTCAAAGGAAAATGACATCATGAAGCTGAGCTATTTGTTCAAAGATCCATTTGGACTAATTTTGTCCTGGAGGAGAGAGGGTGTTAGGAGGATCCTTCTTTGGCTCCATCAAGTCTCCCTGGGTTAGGAGTGATGTTTTCATTTTTGTTTGGTTTTGTTTTCTGAGGACTCTGCAGCGGGTCTAATTAATGCCATCAAAAGCATGACATTTAATTAACTAAATAACATGTTGAGCCTAATGATAACATATTTCAGCACCCGGCAGGCGGTGATGGTCTCTGGGGCCATTTCTAAGGAGGGCTGTGATTTGATAAAGAGAAACCTACTCCACAGGCTCTGAGATTCCCCTGAGAATAGCTGGGGAAGGTGCAGCCACAGTACCATTCAGGCAGATCCTCTTATCTGCTAGATCCTGCTTGGAGAGACCTGGGAACAAAAAGGAGGATTGGCAGAGAGGATGGGAGCCCCCCCACCCCCAGACACTTCTTCATCTTTTAAACACGTTTCTTGTAAATCCAGAGACATAAAAACCAAGATTAGTTTCTAAATTGTCTATTCTCATGCCTTGGTTTATTCCAGGTCCACTGGCAAGTGGAGCAGGGAAAATAACACAGGACAGACCAGGAGGGCTGTCTGAAGTCAGACTTCTAAGTTCACAGTTCCTCCAAGCAGCATGTGGACGTGGGTGCCCTCTGCTGGACACTGGAGAATCTACAGCGATGCCTATCGGGACCCTCACCCAGGGGCCAAGAGTCTTTCAGCCTGGAGTTGAACCTTCTTCATAAGTATGAAAAATTATTTTATTCATTTTAAAGAATTCCTAGTATTTCCTATCACAAAAGATCCCCTCAGAAGTTGTCTCAAAGAAATGGACTTTTAGACCGCCTCAGCCTTGGTTCACGGCCTCTACTTTGCCATCCTCTTTTCATTATGTTCACTGAGACATCTGTACCACTTTCAACTCAGTTGCATTATTATTTTTTTTATTCCTTGGCTCTTCTGTATAAGTCTGGATGGAATTACCTGTTTTTGGCTTCACACATTGCATCCTTCTGGATCATGTAATTTAGACCCTCATTTGAGTGAAGAGTCCAATAACAAAAACTTGCAGAGATGAAGTCATCTATGAAAAGTGACAAGGACCCAGCAAGGACCAAAACCCAGAGGTCCTGATGCCCACATCCTTTTTCTTGCCATGCCTTCTCCCCCTAGAGAGAGTCCATCATGGCAATGGGAGTGCAAGCTCTGGACCCCGAGGTCAGGTAGACAGAGGGTACTCCAACTCTTTGAGCTTCAGTGATCTCATCTAATAGAGTGGTCGTGAGGGTGAAATAATTTAAAGTAAGTAAAGCTTTCAGTAGAGTGTCTGGAATACAGCAGGTGCTCCATAATATTTATCATTTCCTTTGCACAGCTGTATTAGTCAGAGTGTCTGGAAAACAGTAGGTGCTCATTGACATCTATCATTACTTTTATGATTGCACAGTAGTATTACTTAGAAGGTATTACCAGGGATTCTGTAATACAACTGCCAGAGCAGGTACCAAGGAGCTGTCTAAATTATTATTCTTTTCATTGAACGTGAAAATATGCCTCCATCCAAATGGAGCAGCATTCTGGGTGCAGTCAGGAAACTGGTGGTGGGGGAGCTTAGGGAAAACATTCATGTGACTGATGCATAGGCTTCAGGAAATGGTCTGGTTGAAAATGAGACAGGAACGGCAGGTTGGCCCCAGCAGGCAGGCGGCCATGAATGCTGGGGCGCGGCTTCGCTCTGCGTTCTGTGGGAGCCCTGGCTGATTCTGGAGTAGGGCCGTTTTCCTCTTCCTGCCTCCTCTGCACGACTTGTTCCTCCTGCTCCTACCATGTGAAGGCTGTCAAGAGCCTGAGTGATTGCTGTTCCCATCACGTGTCCACACGCACACACGCACACACCCCCATCTTGGGGCTTTCAGTATTCTAATCACCTTGAGGTTGTCGCCAAGGCGCCTGGTGCTGTTTGCAGCCACGTCAGAATGAAGAACGAGCCTGGCTGTCACGGTCGACTGGTGGTGGGGGCCTGTCGCTTCCAGATTGAGTGTCTGTTCCCTGAAACCGCTGGCGTGGGGGGAAAGCTGAGGATACTGGCATGGAGAAGGGCAGGAGGCATTGCATGCAGAGGAGGGGAGGGGACGCACACCTCCCTGTCCCTAGGAAGGGATGTCTCAGCGCCCGCAGGGAGCACTTCGTCTCCAGCCAGAGGCTGGAACACCTCCTCCTCCTCCTCCTGCTGGGTGCTCTTATTTCCTCAGTTCTGCCGGTTGTCATTTGATGGGGGAAGAGGGAGATGGAAACAGAGGTAGGATCCTGGTGGAGATTGCAAATGGAAGCTCAATGGAATTTGGTCTTTGGGAGATGCAGCTCTTACAGCTTCCCTCAGAGATGCAATGATATGCAGCTCAGAGTGTCTCTGATGTCCTTCTTGGCCAAAGGCGGCATATTGGCAGATCTGCAGGCTACTCATTTTGGTTTGGCCTCAGAGGCTTGGTTGTTTTTTTTTTTTTTTTTTTTTGGTTTTTCAATATTAGAATGAGATGGCAAGATTTTAAAATTGGATTTTTTTCATATGCAAATATGAATAGCTGGCGTCTCTTGAAAACCAAACCACTTGAGGTCACTGGTCTGCATTCACTCTTAACAGAGATCTGTGAGTAATAGGTAGATTCTGCCCTGCTTTAAGTATGTCAAAAATTCTCTGCTTCTCTGTGGTCCTCATCTTGATCCCATTGACAATTCTAGCCCTCTTTACACTTTGTGACCCAATAGTTTGTAACCCCTCATCCAGGTTGACATCTTTATTTCAGAAATAAGAGCACTAAGGTTCAGAGAGGGTCTGTGATTTACCCAAGGTCATACAGCCTCCCCCATGGACAGATTAGTGTCTGTTCATATAATGCAATTTGAGGGGTGATAGAAAACACTTATCCATTCTTCCCTACTTCTCAGTGAAAAATTTACTTTCCATTCCATCTGTACATTAATAGTCTTCAATAGGCTCAAGAAAGAGAAGTGTTTGGCCATACTACGGTTCTGGCCTCCTTCAAAATGCATCTCATTTTTCACAGCCTCTGCTTACTCATAAAGCTACCATCACTCTGACTCCCAGAACCCACTCGGCCACACGGGCAGGCCAGATAGTGTCATGGCTGGGAGTAGAGGCAGCAGAGCAAGGAGCCTGGAATCCCCAGCTCTCTTGCATGCTTACAGTGCCTGGGTCTGAGCCTCCTCACCTGGCAAAGGACAATCATGACCTCAGGAGGTGGTTGCAAAGAAATAAAGCATTGAGTGCTTTACTGCAGTAGTACTAACACTGGTCGGAATAGCAACTTGAGGTTGGAAGTTACTATTCTAGAGAGACTCGGAGCTGAAGGTGTCCCGGGAGATCACCATGCCCAGCTGGCTCATTTTTATGGATCAGGTTACAACATGTGCTCATGGTAAAAATCTAAGAGTAGAGAAGAGAACAAGGTAAATGTAAAAGCCGTTCTCTCTATCGCCACCTCTATTTCAGACTTATTTCCCCAGAGGTAATAACAACTACAGTTCTTGAGGTTCTTCCAGAAATGTATATGCAATGATTTGCATATCCATCATAAAGAACTTGCATCCTACATTTTGACACAAATGTAATCAGACTCCTCATGATGTTCTGATACTTGCATTTTTATTTAATAATCTGTGGTAGAGCTCCTTGTATGTCAACACACGTGTCTCTCATTTTCAGTGCCTGCTTATTTCCCAGGAAGCCAATACAGTTGCTCACAGGTCAGTAAACTTACTCTGTGAAAAGGCCATATCATCAATATTTAGGCTTTGTGGGTCACAGGACCTCTATGCTAACTCTTCTTGCTCCTTCTCTTTTTAATGATGGTTTAAAAATGTAAATACCATTCTTTTTTTCAATATTTATTTTTTAGTTTTCGGTGGACACAACATCTTTTTAAAAAAATTTTTTTATTAGTTGCTCAAAACATTACAATGATCTTGACATATCATACATTTGATTCAAATGGGGTACGTAATCTTATTTTTCCACGTGTACAGATTGCAGGATCACATTGGTTATACAGCCATGTTACCATTCTTAATTCACACTCCATACAAAACCATGCATGATGGTAGCTGGTTTATACCTGGGCCTTTGTTTGACAGGTGGTTGCTACAAATAATGTTGCAGGGAACATTTCTGTGTGGCATTTTTAGGGTTATTTGGAGTTTGTCTGTGGGATGAATTCACAAAGGTGGAATTATTAGGACACACTTTTTAATCACAGCAGGTATTGCTTGAAGTTACTCCTTTGTAAATGGGATAAGTCCAAGTGAAGAGGAGTCCCCAATTCCTCAGGAAGTCAGAGGTAAGAACAGGGCTGGAACCTCCCTTCCCATCTCTTAATTGGGGCTCTCCCCACTGTCTTGCAGATGTATCCTTGGCCAACGGCTCACATGCAACTTGTTTTGAGATACAGAGTTAGAAAGACTCAAGTTCTTTCAAGTCCAGAGGGAGAGACAGCAGAGTCACAGAACCCAAGAACCTTGGTGCAGCCAGACTATTTTCTTTTCTGACCTCATTTCTGCTTCTTGCAGCTGCTCCTGCTTTAGACCAGCTCCTTGCTATGATGCAGGGCTGTCCCTGAGGACTTCCCACAGTTCCAGGGACAATTTGTGGCAACTGCATGACAAGAAAGGGAGGGAGACTGTGTCACAAAGGTGGCTTCTTGCTGCAATTGATAGAAAATCCTAACATGTCAAATTTAAATTAAAAAAACTTTTTTTTTTTCTCTGACACTTAACTGTAAGGTGAGAGGTAGGGGAGTCTCTAAGCCACATACCATGCATGGCTGGGTGATGTGTCATGGACCCCAAGTCTTTCCATTTGCTATTTCCATCCACAGCATTTGCTTCACCTGTGAACGAGAAGTAGGATGATAGATCTAATTCTAAGTGTTACACATGGAACCAATAACAGTTATGGCTTCTTCTTAGGAAAGAGGAAACTTTTTCTTATTGGCCAGGATTTGGTTGCATGCCAGTTGTTTTTAAGGAGGGTGGGAGCTGGGTGCATTGGAGCATGCCTGCAATTCCAGTGGCTGGGGAGGCTGAGGCAGGTGCATTGCAAGTTCAAAGCCAGCCTCAGCGATCGAGTGAGACCCTAAGTAACATAGTGAGATCTATCCTAAAATTAAATATGAACAAAAAGGGGCTGGGGATGTGGGTCAGTGGTTAAGTGTCTTTGGGTTCAATCCCTGACACTCCCCAATAAAGGTGGGTGGCGGGGTTGGGGTGGATGGGAATACCATTACTGGCTTATCTGTGGTTGAATGGATATGGGGGCGTCCATCACGAGATTCATTGCTGAGCGTTTGTTCCTTAAATGGGTTCTGGAAACTCGTGGGGAATGGTTTAGGTTGGCCTGTTTTGGGTCACTTGCGCACTTCTTGGACGGATCCCTGCAGCCATTGAAATGGAGCATTAGAGTCACCCAGCTTGGATGGGCATCTGCACCTTGACAAATGGAGTATAGCTCAGGAAGATGGCAAGCTGTGAGAGTGGAAGGGGGGGTGCGGAGACTGCTTCTCAGAGAAGGGCACCCCTATTTGAGTCCAATACACCCTTCAGAAGATCTCAAGTCTTGGGAGGCAGCCGCCTAAGCAGAGGAGACCACTGGAGTCAAGTCAGATGTCTGAGACCATCATCCTGCCTCTGCTACCCACAGGCTGGATTCTGTTTCTGTGCCCAAGTCTGCAAGAGGAATAATGATATCAATCTCACAGGTGCCTGGTAAGCATCAGGAGGAAATGGTGACAAGAAAGAGAGGGTGCCTTAGAGATTGTGGCCTAGTGAGGGATGCTGGCTGGTCCCAGGGAGGTTCTAGACAGCAGCAGAACAGGCTCACTCTCTCTGTCTAGTCTCCATGTGTTTAGCAGCCAAGCTCCTGGGCAGGAGTAGACTTGGAGAAGGGGCCCCAGAAAGGACAGGGATAGCAGAGATGCTGCTGCAGAGGTGTGTCCCTCTGCAGCCATCCTGCCATCCTTCTCGACTTTTCCCCTCCTGACATCTCTGAATTCTGTTCGGAGACCCAACTGACCAGAGGAGACGTTCCCGGCAGAGTGTCCTCTTATCCTTCCTTTTTAAATGATTGCTTTGCTAGTAGCTAAAAGATTTATTCCACCAGACTCTGCTTTTGACCTTCTCTCTTCTGAATCTTTGAAATGTATTTGGAACATAATTGAAGAGTTCAAACAATTCCGCAGCCTGTTTATCTCATTCATTCTCCATGCCCATTCCGCTCAGCAAACACTTGCTGGGGAGCCGAGCCAGGCGTTGGACGTTGCGGAGGTGAGAACATGGAAACACCTCTTAGCCTGTGGAGCTCTCGTTGTAGCAATGTCAGCGAGCAGAAGGCCACTGCTGTTCCCCTTCTTCCTGCCACAGCACTCGATGCGATGCCTGGGGACTTGGACATGCTTTTTGGAGCTGGTGTCTGAGAAGGGACAAGTGAAAAAGAAATACCAAGAGCTAAGACAATTAATGAGAGAGAAATGTGGGCCCAATGTTCTCTCCCCACAAGGTTTCATGGAAAATAGCAGCCAATCCTCAATGAACCACCCGGTAGCTGTGTAATCCCTGGCAGAATTCCCTGGCTCTCTGTTACTCGTCTGCAAAATGGGGACAGCATGACCTCTCTCATAAGGTCATTATGAAGATGAAATAGGTCATCTGAGGACACACTGATGGGGGAGGACATCAACTCTGAGGTCAGGCTGCTGTGTTCGCCTCCTCTATCTGCCTCTCTCTGGCACTGTGACACTGAGCATTTTGGTTTACTTTTCTGTGCCTCAGTTCCCAGGTCTGTACAACGGGAACAATGATAATGTTTACCTCATGGGACTGTTTTAAGGATAAGAGAAACCATGCAAAGTCTTTGGTCCAAGACTAGCATCTAGGAGTGCTGAACAAAATTTTATCACTTTGTCTACTTGAAAGTGTATCTTTTCCTTCAAGATCATTTTAGAAATGGTCCATAAATCTACTCATTTTGCTGTTTAGAAGAAGACCATTTAGAGAAGGTCATCATTCATACTTGGGTCTTTGTAAGATGTCCCTGGGAATCGTGCTGTCACCCTGGACTCATCTTACACTGGCCACGTTAAATTCGAGCTTGTTTCTCACATTGCACTAGGGCTACTGCAGGCCCCAGACTAGGCAGGACAAGGCTTTGGCAATGACACTCACAGGGCTTATGGGGGGAGGTAATACATGCACATTTAACCATAGACAGCAATGAAATGGGCTTTTTGGATTACCCAATGGAGGGCAGCAAAAATCCATATCATTTCGCCCACAGCAATTTTAACTGGTTGTGGGGCTTTGGGCACCTTGCTAGACCTCTCTGTGTTTCTGTTCCCACCTGCATTTTTTTCTTCTTTTAAGAGGGAATATTATATTAGACGTCCCAAATTGGTACTCACAGATGGTTGTTTGGACCACAATGGGTTTTACACATTTGAATTATTGTTGTCCACATTTAAAGCCTCGGAGATTTTGTAGAATACTCTAGAAAATCAGATTTTTAGAAAGCGTGGGGCAACTTGGGAAGAGAAGTGGCGGTTGAGTAGCAACTTCCCACCACTTGAAAGGGGACATGTGTGTCTTTAAGGGCCTTCCACTCCCACTGGGTTTTGCTGCCTGGATCCTGTTAGCATTTGAGTTTGTGACCCCTGGAGCAGGTCATCTCGTCAGCAGCAGTTTTGTTCCTCAGGAGATGAGAGTGCAAAGGTTATGGCATTCTTTGAGCCAAAGAGGAAATGTAGCCAGATTGATATTTTGACACAGAGATATGCCAAGCAGAGGTGGGACTTGAAAACAGGTCTCAGTTCCTTGTCCATCATTTTCCTCTGTCACCCTTTCTCCTGGACCTAGAGCATGCTGTTGACTCTCTTGATCATGGTGACATCAGTAATAGCTGTCATTTACTGAGCATTTGGTACGACTTAGGTACCTTCCCGTTATTCAATTATTTTGAGCTTTTAGCATTAAATATCCCCATTGGGTAGAAGAGGAGCTAGAGATTCAGAGAAGCTAAGGAATTTGTGGCTACACATTTCCTAAGTAGTAAGACCAAGGTCTGAATTCAGATCTACCTGACATCAAATCCCCAGTCCTTAACTGTAAGGTGTCATGAAATTGCAGAGACGGGGCCAAGTGCTTGTCCAATTAAGTAAGATTGATATATGAATTTAGAAGGATAGATTTTACATCTGATATAGATACTCATTTCACATGCTGTAAGCACAGGACCCCTCTGAATACACAAATCATTAAAAGTGATGCTCTTAGCAATATGTACACAGAGGAGGAGTGAGAGCCCTTCAGGGAGGTCAGGGGTTATCATTGTTATGAGAAAAGGAGGCTCCAGCTGTCAGGCTGGATATGGTGACAAAGTAATATTGCTCCCAATGTCAGGGAGAGGTGAAGACGTAGCTGAGCCGCACATCATTTGCACAATCCTTGGGCAGTGTTCTCGGCACAGTTTGATTCTGTAACCTCCTGTGAGATCAGCCTGGCTCGCTCTGCTTGAACACCACACATTTATAGGATCTTAGTTTGGAAGACACTAGGAGTCATCTGGACCCATTATTTTCTGGGAATCTTTTCTGTATAAGCCCCAACATGCAGTTTCTGCCCTATGCTTGAAAATTTTCCAGGGATGGCCAACTCAGAACTCTGTGAAACAATCTTTTCTGTATTTGTTAAAAATTTCTTCGTATAATATCCAAATTTCTATTCTTTTGAATGGGTTGTTCTCTGGGCGGATGTGGAGCATTTCTTCTGTCTATATCAACTCTTCAACTCTTTAAGTTATATTTTTAGTAAATTTGGCATCACTAGGCTCTTGTGTCTCCTTGGCCATAAATATCTGCATTGGACTAAACTTTGCTACCTAGAGGAGTTTTGAGATTTCTTACCATCTCTGCTGGTTTTTCTCCAGCTGCCCACATCCGTTTCTAGTCTTCTCTGACCTGTTCTCTTCCCTGGAATATCCACTCTTTGGGCTACTTGACATGGGCTCATGTTGGCAGGCTCCATATTGGGCTAGGCCAGTGGGAAGCCAGAAGGTGACTGGAAGGTAGGAAGAGAAACAGCCCTGGTGTTTGCTCAACTCCTTTCCTGCCTCAGTATGACACTGGTAGTGGTGCATCCCTCCATCTATGTGGATTCCTGCTGTGTGAATCTGGCTGTCACTGGATTCTGATTACATTTTGGCCTTAGGAGTTCATGGCTTTTTCCTGCTGCTAGTCTCTGAGTGTCTCAGTATCCCTTCTCGGTCCTTTAACCTTAAGTATGCTGTAGCCCCTTTATGAAAGTCTCTTCATTTGTACACCACTGTGCCAAATTCTATTTTCCACCGTGATCCTGAACTGACGGACTGTCCTCACTCTCTACTGCTAAATTTGCTCACGTGTGCTCTGTGGTTATTATTATATTTTTTAATTACAAACATTTCTTAAAACATTCTTATGCTATCAGGTCCTGACACCATTGTCAAGACCACTGTATGTGCTATTAGCCAGTGGCACACATTGTGGGTTCACCCTGAACTTGTGGTTAACTAAAATTGTTAGTTCATGTTTATGAGCTCAGAGGTCAGACCTGTTTTTGGAAAAGGTTACCTGGGTTTAAGTGCTGCTTCCATGTTAAATAATATGTATCTTCAAGCTACCTGTCTCTTTTTGTCTGTATTTCTTTGGTGTGCAAAATGGGATGATAATAGTATTCATCTCAAAAGAATTACTATGAGATTTAAGTGAATTAATGTACATAAAGCCCTTAGAACAATGCCAGATACATGGTAAGCCTTCAATAAATGTGGCCTTCCTTATCAAGATAATTATGTCTCACATACGCATGTAACATTTTGATCTAAATGCATTGTTTTTCCTTTTTGTTCTTGCTTTTTGACTCTTCTTTACCAGTGGGTAATTCTGAATGCCTTTGGTTTTATAATCTTGAGGGTGTCCCCTAAAACCTTGTGTCTTACATGTGGGACACAGACCAGCAGCATGAGCATCACCTGGAAATCTGTAAGAAATCTGAAATTCTGTACCCCATTCTAGACCTACTGAATCAGAGCTGGGTTGCTAGCAAGGTCCCAGGTGATTGCAGCGCGCATGGAAGTTTAAGAAGTGCTTGTCTACCACACCTATAGAGTCCATTGCTCTCAGCTAGGATGGAGAACGCCTTCCGCCTCTGAGAGTAAGATACCCATTGCTCATGTTGAAGGTCACCATATATACTGCTGCTGCCACTAAGCCAAGGGCAGCCATGCTTTCCAGAGCCAAATGTCTAGGGAAGAAAATTTGGATCAGTGTTTTCTACTTCTGGATCTGGAGTCAAATTGACCAGGTTTTAAAATAGGTCTATATAGACAGATACCCACCTCTATATCTATATGTACTGTACAGGTTCTGTATATACTATAGATGGTATACAGCAGCTACCTGGGTATGATATCTATCCACAAATACAGTATCTGCCTAGATACACATAATGATGTATAAATATATACATGAGAAATAAATTTTCTGTGAAGATTTACTCTAGAGGATGAAATGAGAACCCACAGAAAGCATTTACTACATAGTATATCTCACGAAACATTTGCATTCTTTTTTCTTTTCATGAGTCATGATTCATACCCAAATGGCAAACATTCATTGGGAGCAAAACTCTCTTTGACATGCCAGGAACACATGCTTCAAACAGATTGGGAAGATTGGGTTTATTTGAAGCTTCAGTGAGTGAGTTCCTCATGGTGCTATGAAAGCCTCTGCTCATTCCTTTGGCATGTGTTTCTGAATATAGCTTATATTTGACTAGATAATTGCAAATGGAAGTGTGGTATGATTAAGAAGTAAAGAAGATTACTGGTGTATAAATTTTAATTGGGCACCGCAGGCATATATTGTATACATATAAGTGTTGGTAATGTGGCTAAAGAGCAGTTAAGGTTGCTGGTTAATTTTGACACTAATGGAAATGTACCAATAATAGAGGAAGCGAGATAGCTTTCTGTGATCAATAGCTGAAAAATGTTAATTTCAGGTTCACCCTAAGGCAGATCACGGGGCACTGTGAGGCTGACCTATCTTTTCTCCAGAAGTGTGGCTCTGGAGTCAAGCTGTCCGAAGTCAAATGCCAGCTCTGTCACTAACTACTGGGACACTTGAGATGTTACCCCCACATTTTACTGGGCCAAAGTTTTCTCATTTAGAAGATGTGCAAGATAATATTTTCATCTGAGGCATGGATTTCTGAAGATCAGGCCTGCTTCGGAATTCACATATTTCAAAATCCATTCTCCCCCTGGGACTGACAAAGGAAGGGGGTAGGTATTTGTCTTTGAGCTAAAATGGCACTACGGATCTTTTGAGATTTAAGAAAGAACATAAACATAATTTATAAATCCTTCAGTTCATAAAATTTAAAATTATGTGATATTTGCCCAACATGGGAGACATTATATTATGGTTTGCAGATAAAGTGAGAATTTTTTATCACAGTATTTCAAATTATATAAAATGTGCCTGTCCTGTACCAGACTCTTCAGGCTTTGAGAAGTAAATGCATCATGTGTGTAAAATACGTGTTGTCTTGTGTTATGGTTTGTATCTTACATAGTCCCCAAAGGCCATGTTATACAGTCTTGGTCCCCAGTGGATGGTGCTTTTGGAATGACTGAAACATCAAGAGGCGGGGCCTGGTTGGAGGAAATAGGTTATCGTGAGTCAGGCCTTCAAAGGGTTTATTTTGTTCCGGGCCCTTTCCTCTCTCTGACTGCTTCCTGCTGCCATGAGGTGAGCAGTTTTGTTCCACCATGCCCTGCCACCATGATATCCAGTCTCTCTACAGGCCCAGAAACAATGGAGCCAGTGGAGTATAAACTGAAACCGTGACCCCAAATAAATCTTTCCTTCTTTAAGTTGTTTTCCTAAAGTATTTTGTCACAGTGACAGAGAGCCAACTAACATGCTTGCTTATGATATTAACAGCTATCCATGCCATGTTTATTGAGTGCCACCACGTGCTGAATGCTTCAGCCATTTTATGTCCTTTACTTTTCATAACAACCTAATAAATTGAGTCTATGAGTTATTTATTGTCGTGTAATAAATCACCCCAAAACTTAGAAGCATAAAATAGCAAGTTTCTACCATCTCATAGTTTCTAAAGTCCAGAAAACCAGGAAGGCTCAGCTGATTGGTTCTGGCTCAAGGTCTCTCCTGAGGTCATGGCCAAGCCATTTGTTGAAACTATAGTCATCCGAAGGCACAAATGGGGCTGGAGGATCTACCTCCAAACTCTTACCATGTGGTTTTCCAAAGATATCAGTTCTCACTGATTGTTGAGAGAAGGATTCAGTTTCTCAGAAGGATTCAGTTTCTCACTACTTGGGCCAAATGGCTGCTTAAAATATGGCGGCCGGATTTTTTCAGAGCAAGAGGATAGAAAGGGAGCAAGTGAGTTGGTGTCCAGGATGGAAGCCACCATCTTTTATAACCAGTCTTTTGAGATAGTATCTCCCACTTCTGCATGTTCTTGGCTACATTAAACAATGCTTACATAATATGAGGGGCCCACCAGGGTGTGAATGCCAGGAGGCAGATATTGGGGCCATCTTTGAGGGTAGCTCCCTCAGATGCCATTACCATCTCCTTCTTCCACATGAGAAAACTGAGGCATAGAGAGCTTGCACAAATAATCTAGGGTTATACATTAAATTTAAAAACAAATCAGATTTCAAATTTAGGTGGTTCAGTGTTCCCCTATGCTTAACCACAACACTGTTCTGTCTATGGAGTAGGTAGCATATCAACATGAGCTATAATTGTGGTTATTTCATTCCCGGAAACCAGTCTGCAAATACATAACACTCGTCTTGAACTGCATTTTAAATTACTACCCCTGTTAAAAGCAAGAGTTCTATAGAGGACTTGTTTCTTCAGCCTGGTCTGAGGAAATTCAATTCAAAAACAGAAATATTGCAATTCCAAAATGCACTTAAGATGCCCAGGTTACTGGACACCCTAGCTTGGCAGCACAGTACACTGGAGCATGTCCGTTGTTTACTGTTTTGATTAGGAGGCTGACCAGGAGCTACAGCTGGGTCACTGCTCAGCGTCACAAGAGAGGATTGTACTGCATATTAGTAGCCTGAGATAACATCAAAATTCAAGGTACCATTTCTACTGAATGCTCATCATTCTTGCACCATCAGTAACAATTGAAAAATCATAACTGGGACCATCTGTACTGACATTCAGAAAACTATCTGTTGTCTGTGTGGAGTCGTGTTGGGGTGACCAGATAAGCAAAGCTTCCTGCCCTCTGAACTTCCAGAGCACTACCACCTTTTCTAGTGTTGTCTATCTGTCTGTCTATCTGTCTCTCTTTCACCACCCCCCTTAATAATTTTTTCTGTAATTTGCTTTTCTTCATGTATTTTTTTTCCTCCACTCCATATTGCAAACTCATCTTGGGTGGATTTCTGTCCTGTTCTTTGTTAAGTCTGCCTAGTATCTGGCAGAGTTAATGGTCACATAAGGGAAATCCTCAACTAACATGACTAGTGAACACGATAGAAAGTTATCAAAGAAACCCAAGGCAGTGTGTGCTGAAATGGCAAAGCACATAGCAGAGACAGTCTTTGATGTCTAAAAGGCAGAGTTTGGATTTCCCTCTTGAAATGCATTTCTTTTCTGAGGCAGCACGTTCGCATCACCTCTGAAGCATGCCCTCCTTTTATCAAGACATGACACACTCTTCTGTGAAAACCCCCCGGTTCCCTGACCCACCTGTACCTCACATTCCCACAATAGCCCAGGTGTTCTTGAGTGTCTGTTGTGTCCGTGCAATGGCTTTGAAATGGGTCTTCCCTCAATGTCCTGCAGAAGAGCCTTCAAGTTTTGAGATCTGCGGTGCCTTTGAAAAGCCTTTACCAACCTCTTCCCTTGAGGTAAATGGGCATCCGTGTCAGAGAACCAAGGCTGTGGATCCTATCTGGACTTATTAGTGCGGAGTTAAAGACAATGGTTTCGCTCCCTCCCCCATTTCAAAGTTAAATCACTGTTAATTTCCTCCTTCTTTGGCTTACCTTTGATTCAGCATAAGGTTCCAAATTCAGGCCATTGCTTACAGGGTCTTGGAAACCATCAAAATTCTCACTTAGTTTTCCCTTCCTCGTCATCTCCTCTCCCTTAGATAAGTCAAATCGCACTGTTTCATTTGCCACTTTGATTTCTTTCTCCTCTAATGCTCCCAGAGGGTCACTACTCCCTGTCAAGTCAGTCTTCTTCTCCAAGGTGATTTTCTTTCTTTCTTTTTTCTTTTTTTTGGTCAATGATGTCTTCCCTTAGGAGCCAGAGAACCCCACAAAGCAACATGAGCAAGGACTTCAGTGCTTGTTCCTTGGTGTGGCTTTCTTTTCCGGCGTTGGTCAAGTCTCGGTGCCCAGTGCTGGCATTCCAAGTGGGTGAGTTCCTTGAGCATGTCAAGCCCACTAAGTTCAGAGACTACAAAACAATCAAAATGGAATGGGGATCCATCCCATTGTTCCTTGCTGCCTCGCTTGGAGGGGATAATCACATTAGTGCAACTCAAGGGAACTAAACCTTGGCCTTTTCAAAATGTTTACTTTCAAAATGTGGGTAGTGTGGTGGGAAATGGGGACCATATGGAGAATCAGCCGTCAGGGACTCTGTTCTGGCTATAGGATGTGACCTTTGCATTTGTCTCATCTGTGAACTAGGACGCTCCAATGTCAGCATGAACAAATACATATTCCACCATGAGCAATCCAAGGAATGATTTTAGGAGCCATGAACTGTCCCCTGATGTCCTCTCTGACCTCACATCCCCCGGCTTCCCATCATCTCTGTTCCATTCAGCATGTAAGTTCCCCCAAATGCCACTCTTGTCCTTCTTGTCCCTGGGCCTTTGTGCTCTTTCTTGCTCACTCTTGAGATCTTTTAAACTTTAGATGTCATTTTTTTTTTTTTTCTGAAAGACTTTCCATATCCCCACGTCTGGTCGAGGGGAACACTTTTATGGGCTTTTGATATTCTCTGTGAACGTCTCCCGTTCTTCCATTCCTACTCTTTGTCATCACTTCTTTCCTTGTCTCTCTCTCTATTTACACTGAGAGTGGATGCCAAGTCTTACAAACACCCACGTTCCCGGTCTTAGCAAGAGCAACAATTATAACGAATTATTACTGATTGTGAATTCTGTACTGAGCTTTGATTCTAAATATTTTATATCTATGACTTCAATTAGAGCTCAATCCTTTGAAATAGAAACTATTTTTAATCCATTTGACAGGTGGAGAGACACAGGCTTAGAGAAGTTGTGTTGTTTGTCCAGAGTCACTTACCTAGAAAGAATAGAGGGGATTCATGCACCAGAATCTTTGCCTGTTTCCACATGTGATGTGGCTCACATAATATCCTCAGGGATGAAATAGCCATGAAGTATGCGCTTGGGAAATTCATGGTCTAAGGTGGGCGCAGTTGTGCACGCCTGCAATCCTAGCCACTTGGGAGACTGAGGCAGGGGTACCACAAGTTAGAGGTCAGCCTGGGTAACTTAATGAGATGCTGTCTCAAAATTTAAAAGGTAGGGGTAGGGTAGAGGGGATGTAGCTCAGTAGAATGCCCCTGGGTTCAATCAGAGTACAGCCAAAAAAAGAAAAAGGAAAAAAAAGTCTGAAAATAAAGGGAGTGGGAAGAAACATTTGGACAAATGAGAATATTCATGGCCTTGATGGTGGTAATGAATTTTGGGTATATACTTATGTCCAGATTCATCAAGTTGGAGTCATTCATTATGTATAGCTTTTACATGTCAGTCATACTTCAATTAATTTTTGTTGTTGTTGTTTTAAGAAATAGATGATCTGACTGGGAAAAGAGACAGAAACACACATTATCTCAAGGCCATAGGAGAATCTGCTCACCTTTTACTCTTGCAGTCCAGCTAACTTCTCATACCCGCCAACTTATGCACCTGTGATTTCTGTGACTGTTCTTCTACTTAGGATCACAGAAGCAGGGCTGCTATAGCCCATTCCGACTAGAGACAGGTTTCTTGAGTGGGGTGAGGAGGAACCCACATGCACTGAGCATCTGTGGGGCAAGTCTCAACCTGTGGGCTCCCTGTTACTCCTCTGAAGGGCTCTGCAGTAGCTGATGTGGTCCAGATTTTTTTTTTTTTTTAATTTTTTATTTTTTTTATTGGTTGTTCACAACATTACAAAGCTCTTGACATATCATATTTCATACATTAGATTGGAGTGGGTTATGAACTCCCAATTTTACCCCAAATGCAGATTGCAGAATCATGTTGGTTATACATCCACAATTTTATATAATGCCCAATTAGTAATTGTTGTATTCTGCTAACTTTCCTATCCCCTACTATCCCCCCTCCCCTCCCCTCCCCTCCCTTCTTCTCTCTCTACCCCATCTACTGTAATTCATTACTCTCCTTGTTTATTTTCCCATTCCCCTCACAACCTCTTATATGTAATTTTGTATAGCAATGAGGGTCTCCCTTCATTTCCATGCAATTTCCCTTTTCTCTCCCTTTCCCTCCCATCTCATGACTCTGTTAAATGTTAGTCTTTTCTTCCTGCTCTTCCTCCTTGCTCTGTTCATAGTTGCTCTCATTATATCAAAGAAGACATTTGGTATTTGTTTTTTAGGGATTGACTAGCTTCATAGCAGCACAATTCACAATAGCTAGACTGTGGAACCAACCCAGATGCCCTTCAATGGATGAATGGATAAAAAAAATGTGGCATCTATACACAGTGGTCCAGATTTTAAGACAAGGAACATGAAGCTGTTAAAAGAAAACCAACTTGTCTAAGCTCTCTCAGGCAGTAGAGGGTCTGGTCTGTCCTCAGAGTTAGGTTCCTCCGATTTCAAAATCAATTGAGGGGATAGGATGGCAAGTAAAGAATACTGATCTCTAGAAATTTCTGTCACCCCTGCTCCTGCCTGAAGTTCTCACCATGCAATGGGTTTGGTTTTGGGGTGTCTTTTTTTTTTATAGCTTACTGTTTCTTGGATACAATGCCAAGAACTCAGTACCTTGTCAGTGACTTAAAGCAGATGTGAAAAGGGTCTGAGTCTTTAGGAAACCCCTGTGGAGATGAGGACAGGCATTCCATGCAATTATCTTCTAAATCTCTTTTGTGGGTGTGGCAAACCCTCAGAATTAAGAAATCTTGCATGCTGCCCCCTCCACCCTTCCCGAGTCCCATCCCTGTTTCAGAATTCCCTTTTTCCATATGCCCCAGATATCCTCTATGGCTATCTAGTAGCTGATATTGACCAGGAAAGCCTAATATGATGGAGTTAGATATTGTAGAGAGTTCAAACCTGTGGTCTTCTGCTTGACAAAATGTGGCCCAAGGCAGTTACCTGTGTATACAGCCATATACAAGAGAAGGACTCTTCCCAGTATCTGATCCCCTCTCCCAGACACATGATGGGACTAAAGTCGACCTTACCCTCTGCTACCTGTGAGTTTATTTTTTGAAGGGCTTCATGTATCTTATCTCTAAAACACCAGCTATTCCAGACCCCCTTCAGCAGGGATAGTGGGGAGCCCACAGGTGGAACTTACCCCCTAGATGCTCAGTAAACACAAGTTCCTCCTTGCCCCACTCTGAAACCTGTTTCTTGGTGAATAGGGAGGTTAAGAGAAAACACGACTGTTCTGTCTCTGCCCCCTGCATGTTTTAATTACTACTAAAGAGTGACAACTGGAAGAGGTGATTTTTTAGCTAGCCAGAAATTAAGGGATGTTCTGTCTCTGTAGCAAATGCATATCCCCCTAAGAGCTGGATGGGTCTGATGGGCAGGGGGGATGCTTGGCTGGGACCACTGTGTGTCCATCATAATCCCCTCTGTTCCCTAACCTAATCTGGAAGTGTCAAGTGGGAGTGAGTGGTCTGGGCAACTGGAGAAAATGAAAGTAGGGAGAGAACAAAGGAAGAGAATCAGTAGCAGTGGCACGAAAGGAAAGGAAGAAAAGAGAATGTAGATATATTGTCCTTGGAATGAATCTTAAAAATGCTCAGATCTCTGAGCTCTTAATTTGCAGCCCATGGACCATCTACAGGGATTCTACCGGCTTCCTGAAATGATGCACAAAACTGTGTGTGTGGGCATTTTTTTTCTGAAGAGGGGAATGATGATGTCCATTACAGTCTCAAAATGCTCATGATCCCTCAAAGAGAGGAGCCAGCATACAATCTACTTACCACTCTGTTCAGATAACCAACTAACTAACTAAATAAATAAAAGGTGAAGGAGGAGTTCAAAAAATGTCCAAGGTTATGCTATAAATTAGTGGGATGTCAGAATTTGGACCAAGGTCTCCAACGCCTGATGCTGTACCCTTTCTATTCTGCTGTGCCTCTTCTCTGCTGGCTTCAGGATGAGAGCTTAAGTGATGTGTTTGGAGGTCTGAGGGCGTGGCTCTGACAGAAGGGAATATTTGACATCACGGTCTTTGATATTTAACCATGCCTTCTCTGACACACCTCTTGGTAGGTTCTGTCCTGCATGGGAACTTATTTCTATTACTTATCTTTTCCAAATCTAATCTCTATTAGCTTGCCTATCATATCATTTTATCCACCCAAAGACATGGTCCCTCTAAGATTGTGAGGATCTGCAGCAGCATATAAAAGGCTTTGGAAAGAGGGCTGGGACACAGCAAAATGTTCTCCTTGAGAAATTGTTCCTCTTATAGTCATGGGTCAGCCAAACATCTTCAACAGCCTTGGGTGTCCTTGATTATTAGTTTTTAATTTACTTTTTTTGTTGTTGAGGTATAACCTATGAATAATAAAATGTATCAATTGTAAGTATAGAACTTGGTGAATTTTTGTATATACACACAAAAATACATTTAATACACGTAATACTGAACATTTTTTTTTAGAGAGGAGAGAGAGAGAGAGAGAGAGAGAGAGAGAGAATTTTCAATATTTATTTTCTAGTTCTTGGCGGACACAACATTCTTGTTGGTATGTGGTGCTGAGGATCGAACCCGGGCCGCACGCATGCCAGGCGAGTGCGCTACAGCTTGAGCCACATCCCCAGCCCAATACTGAACATTTACAGCAGCCAAGAAGGTTCCAATTAATATTAACCTCTTCCTCACAGACTACCACCATAATGACTTCTATTATGATAAATTCATTTTGTTACTTCTTGTATATATTATAAATAGAATCAAATACTATGTACTCTTTTATATTTAGCCTCTTCTGCTCAATATAGTGTCTTTTAAAGTCATATATGTTAAGTGTGGCAGTATTCTTTTTCATTGGTACATTATATTCCATTATATCAATCTACTTTTTTTGTTTACCCATTTGCCTGAAATAGATCATTTGCATTGCTTTCATCTTTTGGCAATTAGGAAAAAGACTACTATGAACATTCTTAGTATGTTGCAATGTACATGTTTTTTTTTTTTTTTAATGGACATAAATACTCATTTACCCTAAGGGATGGAATTGTTGGAATGTGTATTGTGTGTGTGTGTGTGTGTGTGTGTGTGTGTGTGTGTGTGTATGTTTATCTTCATTTTCTTTATTCATCTTTTGAAGGGCACCTAGGTTGGTTTCATGACTTAGCTATTATGAACTGTGCTACTGTAAACATAGATGTGGCTGCATCACTGTAATATGCTGGTTTTAAATCCTTTGGATATATACTGAGGAATGGTATAATTAGGTCAAGTGGTGGTTTCACTCCTAGTTTTTTGAGAAATCTCCATACTGCTTTCCAGAGTTGTTGCATTAATTTGCAGTCCCACCAGCAAGTTATGAGTGTTTCCTTTGCCCCACATTCTTGCCAACATTTATTATTACTTGTATTCTTGATAAGTGCCATTCCAACTAGAGTGCAATGGAATTTCAGTGTAATTATAATTTGCATTTCACTAAATGCTAGAAATTTTGTACATTTTTTCATGTATTTGTTGATTATTCATTTTTCTCCTTTGGAGAAGGGTCTATTCAGCTCCTTTGCCCATTTATTGATTGGGCTATTTGCTTGTTTGTTTTGGTATTAACCTTTTTGAGTTTTTTTGTATATCCAGGAAATTAATGCCCTATCTGAGGTACAGGTGGCAAGATTTTTGCCATTCTATAGGTTCTCTCTTTACTCTCTTATTTATTTTGCTGTAAATGAACTTTTTAGTTTGATGCCATCCCATTTACTGATTTTTTATTTTATAACTTGTGCTTTAGGATCTTGTTTAGGAAATCAGTTCCTGTGCCAATGTGTTGAAGTATCGGGCCTAGTTTTCTTCTAGTAGGTACACTGTATATAGCATAATTCCTAGGTTTTTTTTTTTTAATCCACTTAGAGTTGATTTTGGTGTAGGTTGAGAGACAGAGATTAACTTTTATTTTATTATATATGGATTTCCATTTGCTAAAGAGACTATCTTTTCTTCAGTGTGTGTTTTTGGTGCCTTTGTCTAGTATGAGATGACTGTCTTTCTGTGGGTTTGTCTCTGTGTCTTCTATTCTGTTTTATTGATCTTCTTGCCTGTTTTGGTGCCAACAACATGCTGTTTTTGTTACTATTGCTCTGTAGTATAATTTAATGTCTGGTATTGTGATGCCTCATGCTTCATATTTCCTGCTAAGGATTGCTGTAGCTATTTTGGGTCTCTTATTTTTCCAAATGAGTTTCATGATTGCTTTTTCTATTTCTATGAGGAATGTAATTGGAATTTTGATTGGAATTGCATGGAATCTGTTTAGCACTTTTGGTAATAGAGTCATTTTGACAATATTAATTCTGCTTATTCAACAACATGGGAAGTCTTTCTCTCTTCTAAGGTCTTCCTCAATTCCTCTCTTTAGTTCTATAGCTTTTGTTGTATATATCCTTCACCTCTTTTTGTTAGATTGATTCCTAAGCATTTTATTTTTTGGAGGCTATTGTGAATGGGATGATTTTCCTAATTTCTCTTTCCGCTGACTCATCATTGGTGTATAAGAACACAATTGATTTATGGGTATTAATTTTATATTCTGCTACTTCGCTGAATTCATTTATAAGTTCTAGAAGTTTACTGGTGGAGTTATTTTTGGGATTTTCTAAATATAGAATCATGTTGTCTGCAAACAGAGATAGTTTGAGCTTTTTCCTATTGAAGTCAGCCAATCTTAGCACCTACCTCAGCCCTTCCCCAAGATCAATCTGCCTAGGTAGTTACCTGAATTCCTCCCTGCCCTAGTTCTGGTATTAACTTCCTCTGTAGCCCCCAATTCTCCCACCTTGACTTGGCTGAGTTTCCGACAGCTGGACTGGGAAGAGCCCTCCGTGATCATGTGGTCCAGCCTCACTGCTGTGAGAGACAGGAAAGGGAAGCAGACAAGGAAAATGTTCTGTCATGGTGAACAGGTTCCCAGAGGACCTGACACAGGATGTGAACCCTTTGATGGCAGCAGTGAACATTCCTTATTCATCTCATCTTTTTGATCTCCTAAACTTTTAAAAGTACCCGACAGATGAAAATAGAGAATATTTGCAAAAAAAAAAAAAGTAGAAAAAAGAAAAATGAACTGAAAGGAGAATTCTTAGAGATCATTTAGAATGGTGTTTGCCAAGCTGTAATAGAGCATGTGAGTCTGGTCTGCAGAGAGGATTTTAGGGGGTACCCTGTTCAATAACAGTGAATTCATTTTGAGAAAGGCATTTTCTCTTCAATGCTCTTGTAATCATGGTGTTTACCTTGAGGAGAATCTCCCAACTTGGTTCTGTATAACACTTTATGTACACTTGCTAATCTTTCCTCCGAGCAAAGAGAAAAGAAGAGGATGTAGCTCGATTTTCATGATGCTTTTTTTTTGGTTGTGTTTTTTTTGTTGTTGTTGTTTGTTATTTTTTTCTTTCCTTTTCTCCCAGTTGCCTTCAATTTGGAAAAAGTAGAAGTTTTTCATTTGTCCATGGTAGAATGTTTCATTTTTCACATACAAAAATTTAAGCATAAACAATCAAGTGCTTTCCCTTGAGAAAGGTGAAAGAAATGCTAATGAATGGGGTATGTGGATGTGGCAGAAAAATCTCGAAGGTGGACAGGGAATGACTGAAGGTGGGTTGACATCTATCTAAGTCATATTTTTTCGCCTTTCCTTTCCTTTTCTTTCTTTCTTTCTTTTTTTTTTCTTTTTTTAACTAGGCAGGGAGACAGAGCTCAGGAAGGAAACTCTTAGTGTTATCTGTGAGATCTCTCGGCATAGCTCTTCTGCTCACATCCACTGTCCATGTTACTTTGGGAGGGAAAGAGAGACACAGACTTAGGCTCCCCATTTATAGTAAAGGAGGCTGGAGGGACCACCTGGAGCAGTCTAGAAGCTTCCACTGAAGACACTTGCCTTTTTTTCCAGAAGCCTCTCTTGGCACCTTGTTAGCCCAGAAGGGTAAAGAATGGAGGGGTGGGGGAGGGGTGTTCTCATAATGCCGTCACCTAAGTAGCTACTGTTGGCACCTTCTCTCATCTATCCTAAGATAGATGTTTTCAAATGACTCCTTGTAAAATGTACTTTGGCTCATGGTCGCCCCAGCTTGGTTTAGCTGCTCCTTGGGCTCTGCCATCTTGGATCCTGCTTCTGGCATTTAGAGCCCCAAGGCCAATTCCCCTTTTCAGTTTTTAACCCAGTGACTTCCCTGTTTTCTCTCAAGTTCCAGCCCTACTGAACTGCACATCTCCCCTCAGGAGGCACCCTCTTTCCCTTTCCCTTATTCCCACGCATTCCTTCTCTGTATCTGGAATTCCCTTCCTGGTCTCTGGCCCTCCACATCCTCCTGAGCCGCTTATGACCACCCTTCATCCAAAGAATTCCCTCTTTCACGGAGCCTTTATGATTCTTCTAACTGGATGCCATCTCTTTTCTATTCTCCTGTAAGCCGGATCCACACTTTGCTGAACAGCTTGCTGAATGTAATGTGAAGTCCTGTTCCAATGCATGACCTCACTTCGCTGTCACAGCCAACCCAAGAGCTACCTGAAATCCTTAAGATTGTCATTGCATGTTGAGGAAACCAAAGAACAGAGAGGCTCAGGAGCTTGCCCGAGGTCACACTACTGCTAAGTTGCCAAGTTAGGGTTTAGATACCAGAACTCCCATTCTTGCTCAGTATTCCCTCCTGGCTACCCTCACTTCCTGTAGCGTTCTACTTTACATATGGCTCAGTGAATTACGGGGAGCTCTCTGCTCATTTCTTCCTGAGATGCTGCAGTAACCAGACACGTCTGAAGTGAAGCTAGAGATGGCAAATGCCTTTTTCTCCCTGTTTGTGCTTTGGGAAGCTGGGGAATGACAAAGACACCTGTGATGTCCATGGAGTCACTGCAAGAGCAGCTATGGTGTCCTGGTGGGAAGGCTGTGCAGGGGCGGGGACACCAGGGTGCATTCATTCTTTGTGCTGCTTTGATGCAGGGAGAGTGGCTGAACCCCTGCAGGAACGGGAGCTTCAAGGAGAGCGAGAACTTGGCTCCTGTCCCTGGGTTACTGCAGCAGCAGCAGCAGCAGCAGTAGCAACAGCCTTGCACAGACTGCTCCTGCCCAGGGACACCATAAATCGCTGGGCCATGGACCTGACAGCCAGCCATGATGTGATCAGAAAGCCAATAGGAGCCACTGCAGAGGCTTTGGTGGCTACTCGCTTTATGGTCCTCTCATCCATCATGCGAGACAGAGGAGCCACTGGGACGGTCACCTTCTTTCCAAATGAGGATTCAGGGGTGAGACAGTCAAGTCCCAGGTGGGCAGAGTGCATTAACTGTCGAAGCCATAATCTCAGCAGAGCGCTTTCACATTCTCCTCTTCTCACGGGCATTACCTCACTTAATTTTCATTCACTCGCTCATTTATGGAGCAGGTAGCCATGACAAGGCTACCAGGCAAGGGCCCATCACTTCCCGACTTCTAAAAGATAGGAGGCAGCAAATATTCCCACCCAGCAGACTAAGGAGCCGAGAAATAGCAGTGGGAAGCGCACCAGATCAGTAAGCAAAGAGCCTTCCCTGTGAGTTCTGCGATTGCTATTCTCATGTAAGTGAAGTTGGCAAAACCACTTCCCATCTCTGAACCAGCATTTACTCATTTTTTTCCATGAATTATAATACCTTTAGAATTCATCATTTTTTTAAAAAGACACTTATATATGGTTGAAATTGAAAGTTTTTGAGAGGTACTTAAACCAAGCAAGGATGGTGGGGGTGTGACTCAGTGCAAGAGCACTTGCCTAGCCTGCAAGAGGCCCTGAGTTCCATCTCCAGTACTGCAACAAACAACAGCCACAAAAACAAAGCACCTCCTTCTCACCGCTCCTTTTATTCCAAAGATGACAACTCTATTTTTCTAGAAAACAGTTTGTGTGTGTGTATGGAATAAATGGAAATATGCTGCCCTGAACTTTGCTTATTTTTAACTCAACAGTATGTCTTAGAAACCTTCTCATGTCTGCAAGATACATCTAACTCACTTTTTTTAAAGGTTACTTGTGATTACATTGTAGAGACATACAATACTTAATGATTTGACCTGTTTGCTGTTGATAGATGCTTAGGTTGTATTTTTTCCCCCTTTTTGTTGCTTTATGAACAATGCTGCAGTGAATTTTCTTGTCCAAATGTCTGGGCATACTTTTGGGTAAATTCTCAGTCAAGAACCTGCTGAGTCAAAAGCAAAGTGAATTTTAATGTTTGAGAAAGCCTTTGCAGTATTGTCTTCCAAAATTGGCCTTGATTAACATTCCATCCAGTAGTGTACGAGAGTGCCTTTTCTTATAGATTTCTTTTTCTTTCTTTTTTCCTTTTTTTTTGCCAATCTTACAAAACATATTTAAAAATAAGTAGGCAGAATCCTATTACCTCCAAATCCCAGTTTCAACTTGAGTTTTGTCTCCATCTTCTGAGCTGCTATGTACGCTCCACTTTGATGTCTGATTTGTTTTTTGTTTTTGTTCCCCTCTGTTAGACCTGAGGCTGGGGAAAGCGTCATTGTTCTTATGTATAATAGTAACCATCTCTTTGTGTTCTTGAGTGATCTAACAAGGTAAGAAAAAAAGAGCAAGTTCACATATGTGAAGTTCTCATTTGACCAAAGCTGCTGGAGACAAAGTCTGTGAGGACAGAAGGGAGACAGCCATGCCAGGGCATCAGAGATAAATACTGAGCAGGCCACTCTTTATGAGGTTATTCTACAAAGATTTGGCATGTGCGGGTCCTCATCCCTGATCTGAATCTCCTGAAAGCAAATATTGAGGTCTCCTTTCATGATACTTGTCCCCACAGAACTCAGTCAAGCATGACTGCTAGAGGGAAGGCCAGCTGCTGCTGAGATTTTTGGTCAGTTTTGGCATATTGGCAGGGTCGTACAAACAGCAAGTTTATGAAATGTTAAAGGACCTGACACCTACATCTGGCAACGCCACTCACTTCCTGGGTGATCTCCTCACCCCTTTGATTCCAGATAAGTCATCTGTTCAGTGGAGATGGGGCTTGGAAAAAAATCAGTTCTCATTTTATTTTTAATATTTTTTTTTAGTTGTAGTTGGACACAATATCTTTATTTATTTATTTATTTTTAAGGGGTGCTGAGAATCCAACCCAGTGCTCACACTGGCAAGGAAGTGCTTTACCACTGAGATGTATAGCCTCAGCCCCAGTTCTCATTATTGACGTGTTCTTTGTGACCAGCTAATGGGCTGTACCATGATTCTTTTTTCTTTTTCTACTTTTAATAGGGTTTTTATTTATTTATTTATTTATTTTTTTGAGGAGCTACCAAACTATTTTCCAAGTGTCTGTGCCATTTTATCAGCCTTACTCTATACATAGGATATGCTATATCTTCTCCTTTTGAATAGTTCCAGAGCTGCAGATTCTACCCTCTTCCTTCCTATGTAGTTGAGCATTTTCAGTGACTTAGTTTCTAATATGTCCAAAGACTATTGAACTAACAACTCAACCACAAATATAGACAGAGACTTTCTGGTGTGGAGGTCAGTGACAACACCTTTCTTCATCTTTTTTTTTTTTTTTTTTTAAATAGGTGCTGGCTTACTTCCTATTTCTACATTTCTTTTTCATCTTTGGGTGGTGCTGGGGATCACACCCAGGGCCTCACTTATTCTAGGCAAGTGCTCTACCTCTGAGCTCCGTCCACTTACTTTTTGGAATAAGGTGATTCCTTATTGTGATTTTGATTTGCATTTCTCTGATGCTTAGTGACATTGAATTTTTTTTCCCTTTACCTCCTGGTCATTTGTATGACTTCTTTTGAGACAAGTCTGTTTAGATTTGTTGCCTGTCTTTAAATTGGGTTATTTGGCTTTTTTCTTCTCTCTCTCTCTCTCTCTCTCTCTCTCTCTCTCTCTCTCTCTCCCCCCTAAGTTTTTAATGTTCCTTACATAATCTGGAAGCTTACCCCTTGTCAGATACACAGTTTACAATTGTTTTCTCCTATTCTGTAGGTTTTCTCTTCACTCTGTGGACTATTGCCTTTGAGCAGAAAAATTTTAGTTTGATGTAATCTTATTATTTTTTTACCTTTTTTCCCTGTGATTTGAGGGTCATGTCAAAAAAAGTTTTGCCCATGACAATGTCTGAAAGTAGTTTTCTTATGATTTTTTTTCTAGTAGTTTTAAAGTTTGGGGCTTTACATTCAAGTATTCAATGCATTTTGAGTTGATTTGTGTAACTGGTGAGAGAGGAAGGTCTAGTTTTATTCTTTTGCATGTAAATATCCAATTTCCCCATCACCATCTATTGAAAAGACTTGGCCTTTCTCTAATGTGTGTTTTAGTACCATTGCTAAAAATTAGTAGATGTGAGGGTTTACTTCTAGGCTCTCTATTCTGTTCCCTTGGTCTAAATATAGTTTTAACTTTTTAATAAAAATTTATGATTGTATACCTAGAAGGCCCCCCAAAAAAAACTCCAGAAAACTTCTAGAACTAGTAAATGAATTCAGCAAAGTGGCAGGATATAAAATCAACATCCATAAATCAAAGGCATTTCTGTATATCATTGACAAATCCTCTGAGAAGGAAATGAGGAAAACTACCCCATTAACAATATCCTCAAAAAAAAAAAAAAAGAATCTTAGGAATCAGCTTAATGAAAGAGGTGAAAGATCTATATAATGAAAACTATAGAACCTTAAAGAGAGAAATCAAAGAAGACCTTAGAAGATGGAAAGATCTACCTTGCTCTTGGATAGGCAGAATTAATATTATCAAAATGACCATACTACCAAAAGCACTACACAGATTCAATGCAATTCCAATCAACATTCCAATGGCATTCCTCATAGAAATAGAAAAAGCAATCATGAAATTCATCTGGAAAATAAGAGACCCAGAATAGCTAAAGCAATCCTTAGCAGGAAGAGTGAAGCAGGTGGCATCACTATACCAGACCTTAAACTGTACTATAGAGCAATAGTAACAAAACCAGCATGGTACTGGCACCAAAATAGATTGGTAGACCAATAGTAAAGAATAGAGGACACAGAGACTAACCCACAAAACTACAGTTATCTTATATTCAACAAAGGTGCCAAAAACATGCACTAGAGAAAAGATAGCATCTTCAACAAATGGTGCTGGCAAAACTGGAAATCCATATGCAACAAATTGAAATAAACCCCTATCTCTCACCATGCACAAAACTTAATTCAAAATGGATCAAGGACCTAGGAATCAAACCAGAGACTCTGCATCTAATAGAAGAAAAAGTAGCCCCAATCTTCATCACGTGGAATTAGGCCCCAACTTCCTTAATAAGACTCCTATAGCGTAAGAATTAAAAATTAAACTAAGAAGTTTCTTCTCAGCAAAAGAAACGATCTGTGAGGTGAACAGAGAGCCTACATCCTGGGAGCAAATTTTTACCCCTCACACATCAGACAGAGTACTAATCTCTAGGGTATATAAAGAACTTGAAAAGCTAAACACCAAAAACAACAAAAACAACAACAACAAAAAACAAATAACCCAATCAACAAATGCGCCAAGGACCTGAACAGACACTTCTTAGAAGAGGATATGCCATCATCAATCAACAAATATATGAAAAAATGCTCATCATCTCTAGCAATCAGAGAAATGCAAATCAAAACTACTCTAAGATATCATATCACTCCAGTCAGAATGGCAGCTATTATGAAGACAAACAACAGTAAGTGTTGGTGAGGATGCGGGAAAAAGGCACACTCATACACTGCTGGTGAGACTGCAGATTGGTACAGCCAATATGGAAAGCAGTATGGAGTTTCATTGGAAATCTGGGAATGGAACCACCATTTGACCCAGCTATCCCTCTCCTCGGACTATACCCAAAGGACTTAAAAACAGCATACTACAGGGACACAGCCACATCAATGTTTATAGCAGCATAATTCACAGTAGCTAAACTGTGGAGCCAACCTAGATGTCCTTCAGTGATGAATGGACAAATAAATGTGGCATATATACACAATGGAATTTTACCCAGCATTAAAAAAGAACAAAATCCTGGCATTTGCAGGTAAATGAATGGCGTTGGAGAAGATAATTCTAAGTGAAGTTAGCCAATCCCAAAAAACAAATGCTGAATGTTTTCTCTGATAGAAGGAGGCTGAGTCATAGTGGAGTAGGGACGGGGAGCATGGGAGGAATAGATGAATTCTAGATAGGGCAGAGGGATGGGAGGGAAGGGGAAAGGGCAGGGGATTAGTAAGGATGGTGGAATGTGATGGACATCATTATCCCAAGTACATATATGTATGAAGAGTTGAACTGGGTGTCAATATACTTTACATACAAACAGAGATATGAAAAATTGTGATATATATGTGTATTAAGAATTGTAGTCAAAAAATCCAAAGTACATGTTTAAAGGCATGAATTGGCATGAACATATTTTATATACAGAGATATGAAAAATTGTGTTCTATATGTGTAATAAGAATTGTAACGCATTCCACTGCTGTTGTGTATTTTAAAAAAACAAAAATCAATAAAAAAATTTAAAAAATGTAAAGGGTAGGTCTGGGGTTGTGGCTCAGTGGTAGAGTGCTTGCCTCGCATGTATGAGGCATTGGGTTTGATCCTCAGCACCCCATAAAAATAAATAAATAAAAAATAGAGGTAATATTTCTATCTACAACTAAAATATTATTTTTTTAAAAAGTTTGAAGAATCAATTCTCTAAAGGTTAATGTGTACAATACATAAAAATACCTCATAAAATTTTAAAACAAAAATAATTTATCTCTAATAATGCAAGAAGGGTCTTTTTATGATTTTTTTTCAGTTTAGTCATCTTTTGACCTCTGATTATAGAAGATAAAAGTTACTTCTTTTTCCCCCCAAATGCCTCCTTGAATACATACTAACAGACTTCCACTCTTCTAATTTTCTTATTATGGTCATTATAAAGTTTGTTGTATAAATATTCTGTTTACATTATGTAACTGATAGTTTGCTGAGCTATTTACAGTACAATGATTTCTTGTTCTTTACTCTCTGTTTTCTGTGGAATTGATTTTCTCTTCTTTAGTTGTTGAGGTTTTTCTTTTTCTTAGTGTTGGGAATTGAACACAGGGCCTTAAATATGGTAGTCAGGTGGTCTACCACTGTCCTATACCTTAGTCCTGTTTAACATATTTTTTTAAAAAAAGATAATTTTCCCAAATTTGTCTCCAACTGCCATACTCACCCTTTATTTTTGTCCATCATCTTTTAGTTCACTTAGACATGATAGGTATTTTATTAAACACAGGTTCTCCAAGATATCACACATAGAATTTCTGACTTGCTTTAATCTGCATTTGTTGCTTCCTGGGTGAGCTGTCCTCCTTTCATTTTGGGGGCCTCCTGTTATCTTCATCCTGAGGAATCCCTTCCCTTCTTTCCTGAGGTGAATCCCATGTCTTTCTTCTTTTTGCTTTACTTCTTCATTTTGGTGGAGCACTTCTTTCAGTAGTTTTCTCAGAAAGGAGGCACAGGATGAACCTTCTAATGACTTGTGTGTTTAAAAATCTCTCTCATTTATCTCTGCATTTAATTAGCTTTTTGGTAGGGTTCACAATTCTGGGTTAGAAATTATTTTCCTTTACAATTTTAAAGGTGTTACTTTTTTTTGTCAACCACTAACATTTATGTTTTTAAGCTTGAAGTATCTGCTTAATGAACCTTAGTATGTACCTGTTTTTTTTTCACCTCTCTATGAAATCTTTTAGATCTTTTCTTCCTTCCAATAATTCTGAAATTTTCATTTGACTTAGTCTTATTTTTATCCTCTGTTCTGGTCTTTCTCCTAGATCTTTCTTTTGTTATGGGAAATTATTAGAAATTATTTCTTTGATGATTTTCTTTCCACCATTTCCTTTTTCTCTCTGGTTGGAACCCTTATTGTATGGATGCTGGATATTTTACATAAATGATCTTTTGAAATTTTCTTCCCTATGACTCATTTCTTTGTTTTTTTCTTCTTTTTTTGCTTTTATGTTTGGTAGATGTTTTTGACGTCATTGTTCATTCAGTCCTTCATTTAGCTTTTCAGTTCTCTGATCACAATTTTAATTTCCAAGAGTTCTTTCATATTTTCTAATTACTCCCCAAGCAGGATTTTTGCATTATGGAAGTGATATCTCCTTTCCTCTCTCTGAGGATATTAATGGCAGTTTTTGTTTTATTCTAGGTTTTTACCTTTCTGCACAGCATTTGTTTCACCAACTTACTTTTTTCCTATTTGCCTGTTATTCATGTTCGAGGACTTTTTGCATCTGCCATCTCTTGCTCTCTGCTCATATTTAACTATGGTAAGCCACACAACTGTTTGGGAGCCGTGTTTGTGTGTGTGTGTGTGTGTGTGTGTGTGTGCATACATGTGTGTTTGCATTATAAGGTTATCAGCTTGGGCTACTTTATGAGAGAATTCTTAATATTGCTTGACTGCATCTTCACCACCATCACTCCTGACCTGATGCTAGGAAGGTCATAGATCAGAAGGACCTGCCCCATTTTCTAATATCTTTCCTAGAGAATATGATTACCGTTCTTTTGATAGTCTGTATGGAAATAATGCTGGCATCTCAGCACTCAGATAAGAACTGTTTGGTTAGTACTCTCTTCCTCAATTCTTCCTGATGCCTACGTATTTAGAGATCTTGGTTTTATTCATTCTTCAGGATGAACTTCTGGTTTTCTTCCAGGATTGGTTTGATACTTTCCTAGCTATGCGGGTTGGGGGAGGAGATCTGGGGGTGTGACTACTTTTTCAAAGTCTTTTTTTTTTTTTTTAACGAAAAGTTTCAAAACACATACTATAGTAGAGAAAGGAGTATAAAGAATCACTGTCTTCCTGATACCCAGCTTGAACATCTGGCAAGATTCTACTCCTTACCTTTACTCCTAAAGCACCCCCCTGGTGTTCTGCCCTGCCTCCGCCTGCCAGAGGCACCATCTGACACCCCCCCCCAACATCTGGGGTTTCTTCAGCGTAAACTGGACTGCTATGTATTTCCTCATTTGTTCGCTCTCCCCACAACTACCTGTGGAGCCTGCTTCCTTGGTTAGCCTAATGAAGTTAGCACTTTTCTTTTTGCTCTTCAGCTTCCAGGATTTTTTTTTTATTGCTACTGTCTGCTTTTTGGGTTTCTTTACCATGTTTGTTTTGCCACAAATTATATTCTGTGACAGACACCTGAGATTTTTAATATACTCTGCCTGACAATTTATTTCCCCAATTCTTTGATGCGCTGATCTTTCATATCTCATTTCTCTCTTCCTATTCTCCTAGAAATTCTGCCTGAACTCCTGATTATGAGCTGAGGGCCCCTCTCTGCCCTGATTTTATCTCTGACTTTATCTCACTAACGCACTTATCCCATTATAAGTAACTTCTTGGAGACCCAGATACACATTCCTAGCACACATTATACGTGCAGGAAAGCGTTCTGCAGCATGTGACAGAAATAATCAATATTTTCTCTACCAACTTTTTAAAAAATCCTTAGAACAACTCTAGGTCCTGTGATTATTTCCAATTTATATGAAGAAAACAGAGAGACACTCTTAGGCAATAGGTTGCCCAAGTTCAAGTGGAGGAAGAGCCAGAAATGGAGCTCATGTTGCCTGCTTCTAGAATCTGGCAGGTAGTGGGTGTTTCAGATCCAGTTGTGCAAGAAACAAGCATATTTATTCCATTTGTTGTATGAGAGAGTTCCCACGCAGGTCCAGTGCACTGGTGGTCAGGAAGCCCTGTGGAAGCCCTTCACCAGGAGCACTTCTATTATATCCTGAGGCACTGCTTACATCCAAGCTGTGAGCGAAGGCAGAAGTCACTGCTATTCCTAACTACAAATACTCCTTTGCGACCTGGACACCCAGAGAAGAGATCCTCAGAATCATAACACAGTGTATATATGCCTTTTTTTTTTATCCATTCATCTATTGAAGGCATCTAGGTTGGTTCCACAGTTTAGCTATTGTGAATTGTGCTGCTATGAACATTGATGTGGCTGTGTCTCTGTGGTATGCTGTCTTTAAGTCTTTTGGGCATAGACCTGGGAGAGGGATAGCTGGGTCAAATGGTGGTTTCATTCCCAATTTACAATGGAATATTACTCAGCAATAAATGAGAATAAAATCATGGCATTTGCAGCTCAATGAAATGGGGGTAGAGAAGATAATGCTAAGTGAAATTAGCCAATCCCAGAAAAACCAAATGCCAATTGTTTTCTTTGATATAAGGAGGCTGATTCATAGTGGGATTGTGGAGCGGGAGCATGGGAGGAATAGAAAAACTCCAGATAGGGCAGAGGGGTGGGAGGGGAAGGGAGAGGGCATAGGGTTATTAATGATGGTGGAATGTGATGATCATTATTATCCAAGGTACAGGTATAAAGACATGAATTAGTGTGAATGTACTTTGTATACAACCAGAGATATGAAAAATTGTGCTCCATATACAAATAGAAAAAAAAAGAATCATAACACAGTGGTCTCACAGAGTCTGCTCAGACACACTCTGAGTTTAATCCTCATCTGGATTTTATCCTTTCCAGATGAGGATTAAACTCAGACTGCGTATCAGTTGCCTGGTATTTAGTAGGGTTCTCAGTGTATACCTTGGGTCTCAGCATTTAAAAAGTTATGAGGTCAGATCTTGCCTTTAACTCCTGTTCTTCTTGAGTGTCAATCTTCTTTATCCTCCCACAAGTCTCAAATGTCTGATGTCCAATGCCACCTTTCTATGAGTGACCATCGCCCCAAGATGCCTCCCCTGCAATATCTTTTTTGCGGATCAGTTAACTATTATTTATATAGTTTTAAAAAAAGTCTATGGACTGCCTCTCAATGCAATGAAGCTGGAGTTTGACATGAAACTAGTTTCTCTGCTTTACCAATTTCTTTCTGGGTTCTTGTCTCACAAGTTTGAAGAATAAAATTCACAGATAATAAATAGAAGGCAGAAGCGAACACATTAGGATTTATTTCAGTGAAAATAAAAGAGAGAGAGAGATCTCCCACAAGGTGAGAGGGGGAACTGATAGTAAGCTTTCCACTTAAATGTTCTAGTCTAGGGGCTTTGATAGCCTCTGGGTAGGGGGATTGATCAAAATCCCTGCTAAATGGTTATGGGGAAAGTGCTGTCCCAGGAGAGTAGTGAGCTGAAGGTCCAAACTGTGGTTCTTTCATTCCAGTGAAAGGAAATTTAAAGTCAGACACGGAAAGTCCTGCAAGAGACTTTTATTGTAAGTGAAAATAAACTGGAAGTGAAGTGAGAGTAGGGTGAAAGTAGGGTGAGGATCAAGCAGAGAGCGCTCTCAAGGGACAGCGAGGGCCTGTCTCCAAGCAGAGAAGGATGAAGGGATCCATGCTGTCTCCAAGTTCATTGCCCTTTCACGGTTGTCTTGCGAATTGGGGACTACCGGACGCACTCTTTGCTAATCAGGTGTTCAACTCTTTCTGCACACCTGGTGGTGGAGTAGTTACTTATTTACTTATTTTAACCTTAGTTGGTCCCTTTCTGGAACTCTCCTGGTGACCATCCTCTTCAGGGGAGCTTCAGCAACAAGTCCATCCTCTGTCCATATGAGCACTGGGGTCGGCCACCTGTCAGAGGTTACCTTACTGCACTGTGCCACTAAAGAATGCCACCTTCTGAGATGGAGGAGATGTAACTCCGAGTTTTATCCTAAACTTTGTGGGCCCTGTCAAGAGTTAGTCCCATAAATCCTTCTTTCTTGATGTATTTCCCCATTAGCTCCCTTTACTTCTGTTTGTTTATCCTCTGGGTTTGTGTACCAGTGTTTCTCCTCGGGTTGTCTCTCTACAGGTTATTTATTCATCTGCCTTGGCAGTAACTTACAACTCTAAGGGTAACTTAAAGTGAACCTGTGACTTTACTATGAATTCCACTGCTTTGAACTAACTACTACTTAACCGTATTAAGGCGACTGGTCAAGATCTATGCTAAATAGGTATGAAAAAAGTATCTAAGCTATTGGCTCAGCCAGTGACCTTCTAATTGGCTGTGTCCCTTAGCCCTCCCGGAGTTTAAATTTTCTGGTAACTTCCACTGGGACCCACCCCGATTTCCACTTTCCCTGCTGTTCCAGGACAAAGGAGGTGAACCTCATGAAGTGGTCTTTATATCAGGGGGGAAAATAGAACCCAAACTTAATTGGCCTGCATTACCCTGACTGCCTGATCATTAACTACTATTCTTATTCACTAGAAATTTAATGATTAAAAAAAATGTGTGGCTCAGAGATGTTCTTTTTCAGAAAAAAGAATATATATATTTTTGTAGTTGTAGTGGGACACAATACCTTCATTTTAATGTGGTGCTGAGGATCCAAACCCAGGGCCTCACATGTGCTAGGTGAGCGCTCTACCACTGAGCCACAACCCCAGCCCCCTCAGAGATTTTCAAGTCCTTAATTCCCCTTGTGTGTTTTCTCCTGGGCACAGCTTTGTAAAAATCGCAGGAAGGTATGACAATATCTCTGTCCTCTAGGAACTTAAAGTCTGGATGAGAAAATGGTAATTATACCAGTTGGAACACAGTTAGGAATGGAACTCTGGGAGGCTTTTGCAGTGATTTCTCTGGAAGGGGAATTGCAGTGTGAGTGAGAGTTGGGTGTGCACAGCCTTAAGGAATGTGCCCACAGAGCATCAACCAAGGATCAGACACTGAAGGGCTTCTTTATACTTGTCTTTTCCATCAGAATGTTAAGACCTTGCCTACTTTGGCCACCCTGTATTGCCAGTGCCTAGCACAGTGCTCAGCAGTTGTTGCATGAATGAATGGGGAGGAGGAAGAGATGAAGGCAGATTTGTGAGACAAGTCCTAAATCCGTGCAGCCAATCTGGAAAGAAGTATGGAGATTCCTTGGGAAACTTGGAATGGAACCACCACTTGACCCAGCTATTCCATTCCTTGGTCTATACCCAAAGGATTTAAGAACGGCATACTACAGGGACACAGCCACATCAATGTTTATAGCAGCACAATTCACAGTAGCTAAACTGTGGAGCCAACCTAGATGCCCTTCAGTGGATGAATGGATAGGGAAACTTTGGTATACATACACAAAGGAACATTAGTTGGCATCAAAAGAGAATAAAATCGTGGCATTTGCAGGTAAATGGATGGAGTTGGAGAGTATAATGCTAAATGAAGTTAGCCAATCCACCCCAAACCAAAGGCCAAATGTTTTCTTTGAGGATGCTGACTCATAATGGTGATGGGGGCAAGGATGAAGGAATGAAGGAACTTTAGATAAGGCCAAGGGGAGGGAGGGGAAGGGAAGGGGCAAGTGGGTAGGAATGGCAGGGTAATGATGTCTAACTCATTCCACCAAGTACATGTATGAAGACACGAGTGGTGTGAAAACACTTTGTGTACAACCTGTGACTTGAAAAGTTGTGCTCTATATGTATAATATGAAATGAATTATATTCTGCCATCATGTATAACAAATTAGAATAAATAAATAATTTTTAAAAATCCTGAGCTTGAGCTGTACTTTTCTCCCCCAAGGATATGTGTTCAGATGCCCCAGGTGTAAGTAAATTATCCTTTAAACTAATCTAAAAAAAAAAAATAATCCCTTCCTGCAGTGGCAGCCTCAGGTTCTGTGGTTTTAATCCCTGTGGAAGTGCTAATAGTTGCTAATGGCTTAATGTGGCATTTCCTAAAGATGCCTGCATCCCTAAGCAGTAGGATTTTAGGCATTGTAACCAAAGCAAGTGGGGGAGATGATTGCTACAGCAAGGGACAGGTCTCCTTTCTCTACTCTGCCTAGACAACAGGGTCACCCAGGAATGACTTGGTCAGTTTATTGTCTTACCCCAGGGAGAGCGGATGTGGAAGAGTTTCTTCTGGGTCCTTCTCCCTTCACTTCTCCCTCCCTCTCCTTGCTGTCCCTTGACTCAGAGTCAACCAAAGGGTGTCTTACCCACTCAACCTTGGGGACCCTAAGTCACATTCTCTTAACTGGTCTGACTTCTCTGGTTTCCGTTGGTCCTGGAGCTTTGCTCTAGCTCCTGGCTGCCATGTAAACCCTCATTGGTCCTGTGTGTGTGTGTGTGTGTGTGTGTGTATGTGTGTGTGTGAGAGAGAGAGAGAGAGAGAGAGAGAGAGAGAGAGAGAGAGAGAGAGAGAGAAAGCAAGCACCCAGGTTCACAGGCAGTGTGGGGTGAGGAGGGATGGGGTATAGTGCATAAGCAGCTCTTTTGGTTAATTGGCAGTGTGGTTGGTAGCTCAGGGCTTTAGGCTCATTATTGTCCCTTCCTCTTTCTTCTCCCTGCAGTCCGGGGACTATCCGCCACCTTCTCCACAAGGGCCGTCATACCCTGCCTGCATGCTCTAGTTCCCGCTGCTCTTCTCACTTGAAGAGTGCTGTGCCTGCTGCCCTATTACCAGGCAAGAGCACTCTTCAGATCTTGTCTTCTGGAAAGAATGGTTTGAGTCCAGAGACTTAGAAAACAAGCACAAAGAGTTTATTTGGTGTATGGAGTTATGCTTTCTAAGTGGTGGGTTTTAATTTGGTCTCCTCGGGTATTATGTCTTTAGGGTGGTAACTACAGTTTTGGGGGCCAGGGTTTAATGCACCTGTGCTGTTTCCACCACGTGGGAAAGTTTAATATCTGAGTAAAACTTATGGGGGTTTAAAGCCATAAAGTAAATTGCTATGAATCGGGGGTCCCTCAGTGCTCAGTGCACGTTTTATAAAAATATTTTTAATGAATGCATTGTAGTTATACATACTATTGGGGTTCACTTTTACATCATCATAGATCCATGGGATACACCTTGCTTCCTTTCAGTCCTAAGTACTTCCCCTTCCCCACTCCCCCTCTCTGCCCTCGTTCCCTTTCCTCGGCTCTGCTGTTCTTTCTTCTCTTTATAGTTTTTATTTTTTTATTTAGTGCTTTATAAATATATAAAGGTAAAATTCATGGTGGTATATGCATATATGCACATAGAATAATTTGGCTTATTTCATCCCATTATTCCTCCCTTTTCCCGTCCTTTCTTCCTCTCACTCCATCTCCTCAGTCCACTATCCCCCTACTATTCCCCCCCCCCTTTCCCTCTTATTTTGATCTAGCTTCCACATTTGAGAGCAAACACTCACATGTTGATTTTCTGGTTTATTTCATTTAGCATGATATTATCCATTTCTATCCATTTACCAGTAAATATCATAATTTTATTCTTCTTTGTGACTAATACTCCATTGTGTATATATCATAATTTTATTCTAAAATTATGTGTATTTATCATGGTTTTACCACATTTTGTCTGTTCGTCTGTTGATGGGCAGCTGGTCTGGTTCCATAGCTTGGCTATTGTGATTTGTGCTACTATAAACATTGATCTTCCTGTATCAATCTGTTGTGCTGATTTGAGCTCTTTAGGACAAACACCAAGGAGTGGGATAGCTGGATCATATGGTCGTTCCTTTCCTAGTCTTTGGAGGAATCCTCATACTGCTTTTCAAAGTGGTTGTATTGATTTGCAGTCCCACCGACAATATATGAGTAGTTCTTTTTCCTCACATTCTCATCAGTGTTTGTTATTATTTGTACTCTTGACAACTGCCGTTCTGACTAGAGTAAGATGAAATCTCAATGTAGTTTTGATTTGCATTCCCCTGATTGCTAGAGATGTTGAATATTTTTTCACACATTTGTTATTCACACATATTTACAAGCTGGAAAAGGCACTTAAGCTGATTACCCCAGTTCTTCTAGTTTAAGAAGGAAGACCTGACACTGAAGGAGGTGAGTTTGTGGGATTTCCCTCACCTGCCATGGAGTGATCTTTCATCATTCAGGATGGGGTGAGCCCTGTTTTTCCTTCCTCACCCCTCTGCTCTACGTATCTGCCTACTTATTTTAACGTCTACATTGCCAAATTCCATGTACTGTAAGACTCTAGCTCTTTTCTGAAGTAGAGACCTGAGTGGAGCAAGGAGCAATCTTTATTATGACTTCAGGGGAAGAGGTTCTGGGCAGAGGGGACAGTCTCAGAGAGATGCTGAATCTGGAGCCAGCTCAGTGGACTTGCAGACCAGCATGGACAATGGTCAGTGTCTGACTCACCATTGTTTTGTCCTCAGTAACGGTAAAATCTGGCCAAGTGAATCTCATTTCAAGATGTGAGAGGTTAGACCTTGAGTGGGAAGGGAGGTATTCACTGGGTGCTTTCAACAGGCAGCTCATATACATTTTCTCAATTACACTCATAAGAACCCAAAGACGTAGATGTCATTCCCATTTTAGATAAAAGATAACAGTATTGTTGGAGTTTACTAATTTGCTCAAAGGTACCAAGCCAGTTCCTGTCGAACCAGGATTATTTTTTTTTTCAACATCGAGGCTTGCCCTTTATTAGGTCACACTTCCTGTGTCACTTACATACGGATCAGATTCCGTGTATAGAGTTTGCATCGAGATGGCTGTCAGTCTTTAAAGGGTTTCTTAAAATTCTTAGCTGCTTCTAACAGGTGTCATCTAGATGTACAGAAGGGGAGAACTTGTGGCCACATGGCCCAGCTGTGGAGTCCTCCACCCTCACCAGCCTGTGCATAACCCCCAGTTCTCTGTGGTTCTGGGGGAGCTCTTGACAAGGGCCTGAAAGGCTGGGGCTTCCATCGCTGCTCAACTGCTTGTGTTGGATTCTCTGGTTCCACTGAAACTCTAGGGTTTAATGCTCTACCTGCAAAATATATTCCCTACCTAGTCATCTGATTAAAAACAACCAGCAATAGCCACAGCGGCTCTTTATGAGCACTTACTAGATAGCATGATGTCACAAAGCCTTATGACAGATTTAAGGTAGATATGATCTACATCATCCCCATTTAACAGATAAGGAAAGTGACACTCAGGTGGACTTATTTAACAGACATTAAATACGGTCTTTTAGGACACAGATGCAAATCTCCGGACAGCAAATCCCAGGCAAGGCCCAGCATGAATGGCCTTCAAGCCCTGCCCCTCGGCTGTATCCCCCACCTTCTCTCTCTGGACCAGCCACACCCACATTGGCCTCCTTTTTATTCTCCAAAGTGCCTGGTTGTCTTCCACCCTGGATCTACCTTTGAGTAAGCTGTTCTCTGTGGATGTCATATGCCTTTTTTCCCTCTGCTTGGCAAACATGTCCTGCCCTTTCAATCAAGGATTCTTAAGGGAAGCATATGGAAGTTTAAACACAGGCCCATCATTTCTTTGACAGTCTTCCTAGTCAGAATCTGGACGTGTTTATGATTTTTTTGGCCAAGAGCCTGTTGGAAGTGATGCTGTGTAATGGCTGAGGCTGGGCTATAAGGCACCATGCAATCTCCACCTTGGTCATTGGGACAGTTGTGCTCATGGTCCTAAGCTATTACATGGGAACAGTGGCTCTCCTGGACCCCAGGCTGCAGGACCATGACAGCCTGCGTCAGTGCATAGCCATGCAAGTGAGTCATCTTGAACAGCCAGATCCACCAGGGCTCAATGGACCGACAATGAAACCCCATTAGAGGGAATTCTCAGCTGAGCCTTTGCAGAATACCTAATTCATAAAATCATTACCAAATAAAATGGTTGTTTTAGATTGTTAAATTTTGGAATAATTTATAATAAGGAAATAGAAATGTTGACAAAATTTTCCATGGTTGCTCCTCCTCCTTTAACCAACTCAGGCTCCTTTTTGGATATTCATGCAGAACTGAATTCATTCTCTTCAGAGCACTTTTACAGTTTACAGTTATATACACAGTAGCATAGATTTTGGTTCTCTTTCACCCCACCACTTTGTAAGTTTCATGAAAAAAGTTTATGAGAAAACATTTGGCCTTTGGTTTTTTAGGATTGGCTCTTTTCACTTAGCATGATATTCTCCAGCTCCATCCATAATTTCATTCTTCTTTAAGGCAGAGTAATATTTTGTTGTGTTTATGTACTACATTTTCTTTATCCATTTATCTGCTGAAGGGCACCTAGGTTGATTCCACAGTTTAGCTATTGTGAGTTGAGCTGCTCTAAACATTAATGTGGTTGCATCATTGTAAATATGCTTGATTTTAAGTCCTTTGGGTATAAACTGAGGAGAGGGATAACTAGGTCAAATGGTGGTTCCATTCCAAGTTTTCTAAGACATCTCCATACTGCTCTCCATAATTGTTGTGGTTTTGATTTGTATTTCTCCCTATGTACATATATGACTACTCAAACAGTGTGATTCTACTTCAAGTACCACCAGAAGAATGAGAAATTATTCTCCATTTATATGATGTATCAAAGTTCATTCTATTGTCATGTATAACTAATTAGAACATATTTTTTAAAAAAGAGCCTGTGACTAATTTTGCTTGATAGTTGTATCACTTAGGAGTGAGTTGGCTATAAGTAATAGGATTTTACTTACAGTGGCTTAAACCTATGGGGTCTTGTATTTCTCACAAGACATAAAGGGTGGAAATGAATGACTATTGGTGTTAATTTATCTACTCAGCGAAACATGGAAGAACCCATTCTTTTTTGGCCACACATTATATTTTCATCCCTAGACCTGTCTCTTCCTTGTTGCAAAATTGATGCCTCAGCTCCAGGCATTACATTTCCACTCAACATCCCAACAAGCAAAAAGTAGAAGGAGGAAAGAGATGTTTTTCTCCTCTCATGCAGATGTATTCCAGAAAGAAAGTCTAAAGGACTTTACTTTATATCTTACTGATCAAAACTGATTTGTGTTATGCAGAAAAGAGGGGACAGAGAGGGCTTAGGAATGCTACCTTTAGAAAAGTCTGATTGCAAGCTTGGTCCTTGTCCAGCATCCAATAACTTGGTATTTGATTCATTCCCTAAAAGGGCAAGGGTTGGGGCTGCAGTAGTAGCTCAGTGGTAGAGCATTTGCCTAGCATGTCACTGGACTGGGTTCCATCTTCAGCACCACATTAAAAAAAAAAAAAAAAAAGAAGGCAAGGGTCAAACTCCTAAATGGTTTGTACAGTCTGACTTATGCTGAATACCTGCTTTCCTTCTGAAAGTCTGGAGTTTTGGTGTGCTCTAGGTGTAGAATGCTGATATGATCAACTCTCTATATCCCACAGTAAAACCTCGAATTTTGAGTTCTAAATGGGTTTTCCTAGGCAGAAACAGAGTACATATGGCAATGATTTTTTTTTCTCATGTGTCCCCTCTAGATAAAGATAGTATAAAGAAGTTGGCACATGGTTTTTCCTCTAGATTTCACCCATCGTTTCCTTCTGCTAATCCAATTGAAATGAATTTTAGCTGTTTGTCTGATCATTGAAACTCCTCTGAAATCTGTGCTCACTGCTAGGTCCATAATAATCAAACAAGAATGGAGAGATCACAGTGGCTAGCTTAGACCACATAATTCATCCTTTTAGCTTGGGATGGCTCTTCTGCATCACCTGAGCACACGTTGGAGGTTCTGAGATTCATTGGGTAGGAGATTAGGTATGTTGGAGAGTGATGTTAAAGGCTAGACTAGCTTTTGGTGCATAGGAGGAATGCAGCCGGTGTTTGCACTTACACGTGCACACACATGCATACACACACAAGAGAGAATGGGGCAGAGGCAGATTTTGTCCTTAGTGTCATTTATGGCAAAACTTAGCTCTCCTCTCTGTTCCATGTTGCCACCCCACCTCCCCTTTGCCTTCTCTCCTTGCCGTGCTGTTGGAGGAATCGCACAGAAGCCTTTAAACAGGACCACGCACTACACAGATGGGAAGGTTTTCAGTATTTTCCAGGCAATGGCACGAGGCACGTTGTCCATTTGGAAGGTGGGTGAACCAGCGTCTGTTCCTACCCCCATCTGCTGTTGTGTCTGCAGTGCAGATTTTGGAAACCCTGTCGGGTTGCTTTGGATGGGAGTGTTAGTCTGTTTTCTTCAACAATTCCTATAGCCAGCCAAAATAATTTCATTTTGAGAGTGCTTGCTTTTCCTGTCTTTGTATTTTAACTATTTCCGTATGAGGCAAAATGAGGATCTTGTAGGCCATGGTCGTGGGATGCTGAGGATATTGTCCAGCAGAGACAGATGTAAAAACGAGGTACAGTGAGTCACCCTAGTGTTGACAGGAGGGTGAAAGGGGTTCTGCCCCAGGGAGGGGCCTTCTGTGTATGACATCTGGCTACAGGACACCAACACTAAACCTAGCCCAGCACTCACAGGAGGTTACAGTGTCTTTTTGCAAAATTTATTGTGTCTTCTGCCAATGCTTTGTGTGTGTGTGTGTGTGTGTGTGTGTGTGTGTGTGTGTGTGTGTATGAATGAAAAAGATGACATCATTTTGTTTTATTGAATATCAATTTGAAGAATGACCTTAGATTTAAACCAATCCAAGACTCTGATTTACTGAGGGAGAAACTAAGGTTCAGAGGGGAAGGGACACATCTCATGTCACAAAGCAAAGCAGTGACAGAGCCAGGATGAGGAGTCTTTTCTGTTGACTCTTAGCTTTCTCTGTATGCCAGAGTGGATGGCAAAAGTATTCCTCCAAATTTATTTATGTAGATCCTTGTGACTGTAAGGCATTTTCAGAGGTAGATCTGTATTTTGATCCTAAGGAAACGGAGGTGAGGGGTGGAGGGTGAGAGAAGTTACTAGAATTTGAGCTCAATCCCTCGACCTCTGAGCTTTTGCTTTTGATACCACTCTGGACAGTGTAATTTCATCAATTATCATCAACATTTATGACCACTACTTGCCGCAGTCCGGCTGCAGCAAAATAACCAGGGGGTGACAAACAACTTGTGTACATTGATACAGCAGGTGTGGGAGCCGTTTATTGTAGGACTAGAGGGGTATATATACATTCCACACAGCTTATCTTAATTAACATAAACTCAATACAGCAGTCAACCAATAAGAAATCTCCACATTTAATGGCTCGATGGCGTAACTTCACAAACCACTCCCTCTGGTAAAATGCCAGGCACTATCTTGACTTGTTTACAGACACTAACAACTACTCTCAGAAGCTTTGGGCTGCTGAGAATGGAAACCTGACTTGTTTTAAGTAATAGGGATTTATTTCTTCAGGTATCAAGAGCAATAATCTAGCACTTGCTTCGGCAGCACATATACTAAAATTGGAACAATACGGGGAATATTAACATGACCCTTGTACAAGAATGACATGCAAATTCATGAAGTATTCCATATTTTTAACTATGGAACCAACCTAGGTATCCTTCAACAAATGAATGGATAAAGAAAATATGGTATACATACACAATGGAATATTACTCAGTTGTAAAAAAGAATGAAATTATGGCATTTGCTGGTAAATGGATGGAACTGGAGGCTATCACGCTAAGTGAAATAAGCCAATCCCAAAGAACCAAAGGCCAAATATTCTCTCTGATATGTGGATACTGACTTATAATAGGTAAGGAGGGGAAGGGAGGAATGGAATTCCACTGGGTTGGATAAGAGGAGGGGAGAGAGAATGGGAATGAGAAAGACAGTAGAATGAATCCAACATAACTTTCCTGTATTCATATATGAATGCATGACCAGTGTAACTCCACATCATGTACAACCTCAAGAACAAATAAAAAATCAAAAAATATATAAGAGAAACAAACAAACAAACAAAAGCAATAACCTGGGAATAGAGCAGCCCCAGTGTTGAAGGATTTGGTGGCTTAGTGACATCATAAAAGATGTCAATTCTCTATTCCTTTACTCTGTCCATGGGGACTTCCTTTGTTGCTTTAAATTAGCATATGACCTTAATGACCAAGAGGCTCATATGTAACTTATTCGTCTATTAATCACAAAAAACTTTTTAAAGGAGTTACCCAGAAAGAGTTCCAGTCTCAGTAGGCAAGACTGGATCCCATGACAATTCTTGAGCAACCTGTGGCAAGCAGAAAGGACTGCCAGACCATTTGGACCCATCAAGATGTATGCCCTGGGACCATGTGGCAGGGTCAGCTGCTGTTGAGTAACACATTCACAGACGTGAAGGGACATGCCCAAGTATGCATGGCTAGAAAGCGGCCGAGAACAGACCAAGACCCAGATCTGCCTGACTTCTCCAGCAATGCTCCCAGTCATTACAGACAACCACCTTCCATTCTCTTTCTCCTTGCCAGTCCCTTCCCCATCCACAGTACCTTTTGCCAAACTCCCAGCCTGCATGCCTGGGTTGCTTTGGCTGGTGATTGTGGGATCCTCTCCTTGCCAGGTCAGTGTCAGCAATCAATCCCCATCTCCTGGGCGTGAAAACCAGCCGATTAGAGATGTAAGTAGGTGTTTAACAACACACCACGAAGGCAGCCAGGGTGTCGGTCAGCATTTTCTCCCCTGGAGGCTGGGTGTTAGCAAATATGCTGAGAGAGGCACCCTGGTTCCACTGCCTCTGGGAAGAGGGATCCCACCAGAGCAGATGATTTGAGAAAAACACGACAGGATGTCAGAACAGAGAGGGCCCAGACGCGGTATCGCCTGGCTTCATTATTGTACTGATAGAAAAAAAAGGGGGCCCAGAGAAGGGAAGGGATTACTCAGGGTCACACAGAAAATCATAATTGGATCCAGGATTAGAGACCAGAGGCTGGATTTATCCTATTTCCAAGACACTTCAAAGCCTACTCCTCTACAGCATTGCCTTGTAATTCCCTCCCATGAAATCAGTTTTTTATTGAAAGAGCATTTGAGAAAACAAAGGTTGGACTCCCTGTTTTTGGACTCTGTTTTCTAATCCTAAGGGCCCCCTGGCAGTCTCCTTAGAAAACTGGCCATGAACATACATTTGCATGTTCCCTGCAAGTCCAGCCTGGTCTCTGGCTAGAATAGGGAGGGTAGCCATCTATAGCAAATCCCCATTCCTCTCCAACTTCCTTCATCTTTTCCAGCCGTGTGAACCTTCAGGTTTGATTGTTTAGAAAAAGTCCTGGTAGATTGGAAAGATCTAAAGGGATGTGAACTTTGGAGCTTTTACAACATCTAAAAGAATAATCTTGGCTTAAGGAGAAATAACTAGTCAGTGGATCAGAAGGCAAGGGTTCCTTGTGATGTCTAGGATGGCCTGGGACCCCTATATTTCTAATAATTATATATGTGAGTGTGGGAGAATCACGTGCACTTGAGCAGCATTTACTGAATGCTGAGATGTAACTATAACAGCTGCTATTTATCGAAGCATCCTCTGTGCCAAGTCCTTCACATGACTTTTTCCTTTGAACTTCACCATATCTGACACTTTTCATATTTATTTATTGTCTGCCGTTCAAGATTAAAAGGTCTGTTCCACAGTCAAATGCACTTCTGATTTGCTACTATATCCCCAGCTCCTGGAACCATGTCTAACATTCTGTATGTATTGGCTTCATTTTGCAGATATAGCTATCCTTGATATCAACAGAGATTGGTTGGCCTGAGAATGTTGGTTCTGTTCTGAGTCCTAGTTTATCTTCAAGACAAAGGAATGAGTTAAATTGCTAGCTAGAAGGACATGTGATCTCATGTCTCAGTCTGGCTGATGGGTACTTCTAAAAATCTTAAATCCAAATCAAAATAAGAATTGTCACATCAGTAGAGCAATGTGTTTCCCGAGATCCAAATGCATAAAATGGAATTGATTTTTTTCAGAGTTTGTTTTCATGGATGGGCCTGTCTGTGTCCCTTTGAGATAGCCAATTCAGTTTTAGGTGGTGAATGAAGACTGATTTTTGTCTGTTGTGATCTGTAAATCTCAATTGTTGTTGCGGCTTCTGCTTAAATACTGCTTCCTCCATCCTCTCCCTTTCTGGAAAAGGAAAGAGCTTATTCTGAGGGAGTCTTTATGTTTTAGTGTTTAATTTGATTTTCTGCCACATTCTGCCAGGAGTGATGCCTCTTGTTGAGTTGAGGACCAGGGAACATGAGTGTCCGTCTTACATCTGCAATTGGCTAGGGGACCCCAAAGAAGTCTGTCTATTTCTCTAGGTCTTGGTTTCCTCATGTGTCAAAGGACCTGGTTGAGCAAGATGGTCTATATCTCAATATCCTTTCAGATCTGATGTTTATGCTTCTGCAAGTCTCTGAGGACAAAATAGATTATGATTAATGAGCAGAAGAACATATTAGCTGTATTTCTGTAAGCAATAAAATGGCTGAAATGATCAAAAGAGGAAATAGAAAACAATATATGAAAAACCACTACGATAAACATTTTTATCATTCTAGGTCAACCCCCCCCTGCAATCCTCCCCAAAATAGCCCTTTAAGATTTAGAAAATGGAAGGTAATGCATCGGTGACATTAGTGACACCTGGCACCTACGAATGAGGAAAGAACACTGGATGTTGAAGCAGAGAAGTCTGGATTTATGTCCCTGCTCAGTTACATAACAGCTTTGTGATGTGTGCATCTTATTTATCTCCACGGTTCTTAGGTTTCTTTCATGCAAAGTCAGGATTGAATATATTGACACCACAAGGTTATGATAAGGATAAATAAGCAAATTACCCAAAGTCACTTGGCACAGTGGTGGCGCTTGGTAGTGGTTCAGTAGATGCTGTCTTCCATCCTGTCTCCTTGCTGGTGCATCTAGAACCCAACAGAATATTCAGTCATTTTATGTTTTCTGCTGGAAACTTTTTCTCACTGGTAATAGGATTGGACATAACAGGATTGGATATAAAGGCTCATATGTCCTTACTGTATTGGCATTTGACACTTTGTCTATGCAGATAGAGTGGAATGAGGAAATCTCTAGAAGTGAGGACCACTAGGGCCCGTTCTTTTTCGCTTATGAAATGTAGACATGGGAACATCTCGTATCTCTAGCCTTTAGTTTACACATCTGTGAAATGTTAGTGCTCATTTCAGGAGGATTTTATTAGCCTTCTAAGACTTTTAACATACTCAGTACATTCTAGATGATTATAAAAACAAAAGGTATCGCTTTGGTTATTAGATTGTGTAGATCTCTTTGAACTGGCACTGCCTTTACCTATTCTTTTTGAACTTCAAGGTCAAAGTCTTGAAGACTTCCTTCTGCCCCAACTTTCCCACATCTCCCCTTTCTAACTTTTCATAACCCTTGTTGCTTGGACGGCTCCGTGACACTTGGAATTGCTGCCATATAGTATTAGTTATTTCTCCCTGTTCCCAAGTCATGCATCCTTCCTTGATATTGGCAATGCCTCTTACATATTACTCAGAGTCTTTCACAGCCATTATCCATGCAGAACTCTTAGGGGACTGTTAAAAAAGAAATATGTGTTGGTCGATTGATTCTCTGTGTTATTTATTTATTATTGTTTCAGCTTTGCTGATTTTCATTCAGGAACAACATGTTTTCTTTGAAATTTATTTCTTTGGGGGCATAGGTAATACTCATGACTCAACCTTCAAAAGTTCTGAAGAGTAAAACTTGTGTAAAATGTCTTTCTTCTCATGTCTGTTCCCTTGTTTCTTCCCAGAGGCAACCAGGGAAGCTGCTATCAGCTCTTCTTCTACCCAAAGCTGGTCTGTGTATTTCTTTTTCCTTATAACGGTGGTCTTTTTCATATATCCTTGTGTTTTTACTTAATGCATTGTGGATAAATACCTAGTATCTTCCTTATCCACAAACAAGAAGGTCTTCCTTTTATGATGTTTTGTAATTTATTTAAACAGTCACTTTCTAATTGAAAATGTTAATATTAGATTCACACACATTTGTGAGAAGTGGTATAGTGATCTTGTGTACCTTTTATCTAGTTTGCTTTAATGGCAGTGTTTTGCACAACTATAGTACAGTACCACAAGCAGGATACTGATGTTGATACAATCAACCAAAGCTACTCAGATTTACCAATTTCACTTGCATTCATTTGTGTGTGTGTGTGTGTGTGTGTGTGTGTATGAGAGGGAGAGAGTCTACATGTACTTAGTTATGTATACAATTGAATGTGTATGTGTGTTTACATGTTTATGTGTCTTTTTTATTTATTTATTTTTGCTAGAGCTTTGTAGTTCTACATAGTAGTTGGGTTCATCCCAATAATCTCATACATGCATGGAATTCAATTTTGGTTCATGATCCTCCCACTTATCCCTCCCCTTTTCCTTCCAGTTCTCCCTCCTCTCCTATAATCCTTCTCCTACTCTGTTAGACTTGCTTTCACTCATCTATTAACTTGATTGGTTCTTTCTACCTATTCATAAAGGTGAGGTTCCCAGTGGTGTATTTCTGTGTGCACATAACATGATTTTGCAAGAATTCATTCTGCATTGCTTTCCCTTACTCATCACTCCAATCTACCTCTCCTTCTTCTGCATAAGTGATCTTGTCTTTATCTTTGTGATCCTATCCTTCCCACCCCCTTTCCTTTAGTTTCTACATATGAGAGAAAACATTTGACCACAAAGGATGCTGATGAAGATGAGTTTTTAACTCTCCATGATAAATGTTCGATTGTGTGATTACTGGTTCGTATGAAAATCCCATGTTTCATTTTACAAGAAGCTGACAAGCTCTTTTCCACAGTAGCTATATTCCCACCAGCAGTATATGAATGATTTAGTTTCTCTGCATCCATGCCAGCATTTGGTGGTGTTGCCATTTCTTACTGTAGCCATTCTGACTGTTGTATAATAATATAATCTTTGTGATTTAATTTGCATTTCCCTCATGACTGATTATATTGAATATCTTTTCATGTACTTTTGCCATCTGGTATCCTCTTCTTTGAAATATCTGTTGATGTCTTTTACTCATATTTAAATTGGATTGCTTTTTTTTAATATTGAATTTTGAAAGTTCTTTATATTTAGATTCCAGTCTTGTGTTGGATCTGTGGTTTGTAAATAATTTCCCCTAGTCTGAAGCTTATCTTTTTATCTTCTTCCCTTGTGTTTTCACAGAGTAAGGATTTTTTAATTTCGATGACATCCTATTTATCAAATTTTCCTTTTATGAATCATGCTTTTGGAGTCAAGTCTGAGAACTCTTTGCTTAGCCCTAGGTCTTAAAAATATTTTCTATTTTTCTTATAAAAGCTTTATATTGGACACTGAAGCCTATGACCCATTTCAAGTTAATTTTAGTAGAAGATACAAAGTTTAGGTTGAGGTTTGTTCACTTATTCTGTCTGTTGATGTCTAACCACTCTCGCACCATTTGAAGAGGCTGAATTTCCATTAATTTGCTTTTGTGCTTTTATTAAATATCAATTGTGCATATTTGTGTGAGTTGATGTCTGGATTTTCTATTCTGTTTAACTGATCTGTGCCTATCCATCCACCAGAACAACTATAACATATAATAAACCATGAAATTAGGTAGAGTTATTCTTTTTACTTTTTCCTTCTCTGCCAAGAGTGTTTTAGATATTCAGGGACTATACTTTCCCCATTCATTTCAGAACAAGCTTGTGGGTATGTATAAAGCCCTTACTGGGGTTTTGATAGCAATTGCAAATATATAGATCAGTTTGGGGAGGAGCAACATCTTTGTGTTGAATATTTACTATGAACAGGATGTACTCCCTACTGACTTCTGATTCTTTTTATGGAATTTTATAATTTTCAGGGTATGTATACTTTATACATTTTTTAGTTCATCATAACTTTTATACTTTATTTTTGGTATGTTTGTAAATACCAGTTGTTTTAAATTTAAGTTTACACAGGTTTGTTGTTATGTGCATTTAATTTTGTGCTTTAGTTTTGTTTTCTGAAAGCATATTGAATTTACTTGTTACTGAGAAATTAGTTCTAGGAATTATTTTTCAACATACTCTAGTATTTTCTACATAAACAATCATGCCTCTATAAGTAAGGATAATTTTATTTCTGCTTTTCCAATTTATCTTTTCTTTTTCTTGTCATATAACAATAGCTAGGACTTCTACTATATTGCATAAGAATGCTTAGAGTGAATATATATATGTTATTCTTGGTGTTGGAGAGAAGTACTCAATTATTAAAGACCATGTTAGCAGAATGTTGTCTCATTTCTTAGACTACTGAATAATATTCCATCATGAGATTGTGCTATAATTGACCTCTTCAGTTCTTTATTGATATTCTTTTTTTTTTGCAGACTTTTCCATCAGAATGCTGTTATGACTATTTTCTCATACACATATCATTTTTTTTCATATATTCACGAATACCTGGGTTAAATTTCTAGAATATGGCCCTCTTCTGTGTTCTACCTAGATCTACTTAGATGATCTTTTTGGTCTTATGGTTTTAAATACCATATAATGATAACAGATCCCAAATATATATTCCTAACCTCATGTCTTCCCTGAATCCAGATCTGTGCTCATCTAAATATCTTTGTTTGAATATCTAATATGATTCCAAAGTCAGAATGTTCAAAGCATAATTTCTAATGGACCTATATACTTCCTTAAAAACATTTCTTTGAAGCATTTCTTATTTAAGTAAATGACATTCCACCCTTCCAGTGACGTAAGTCAAAAGTCCTATAGTCATTCTTGCTATCTCTCTCTGTTTCTATGCACATATCAATACTATCAGCAAACTTTGACCATGGTCACTTATTCTCACCCCATGCCTACCACTCTAGGGTAGACAACCATCCCAGTGTAGACCAATGACCCATTTCCCTGGATCATTACAGTTACCTTCCAACTCATCTCTCTTCTCACTTTTTCTCTACAATCTGTTACATATAAGAAGCCACAATGGTTCCTTAAGATATCACATTATGCACACTTCTGCTCAAAACTTCTCAGTAGCTTCCCATATGTCTTAGAGTAATAAAGCCCATTCTGACCTGGGAAGCCCTGTATGATCTGACTCATGGCTTGTACTTGTTCCTGGTCCTGCACTCTCTGGGCTCTTGCTTTGCTCATTTTGCTGTGGCTATGTAGGCCTTATTTTTCTTCCTCAAAATGTAATTATTTATATTTGATAGATATTGACAAATTATTCCATAAAAGAGTTGTGCTGATAATATATGAGTGTTCCACTCTCACAAAGCATTTAGCATTTGTCTTGCCTCTTAGTTTGCTACTTTCAAAGGCCGACATGATGAATTCAACCTGTACATTTTACCAGGGTACTAGGACACATTTCAGAAGAATTCTGTACAGTTCTGGTTATTTTAGCAACCCGTCAGAACAAACAACTGAGCTCTGAAAGCTTGCGTATTCATATAATTTCACAGATAAGAATCTGGCCAAGTACTTATGGTTTCTGTCTTATTTACATTGAAATGTCAATACAGCTAACTTTCTCTCTCTGTCAGACATTCTTGGATCCCAACTGAGAGGACCCAGAACTCTTGTTCTGGTGGCTTTTGGTTCTTAGGAATGACAGAAGTTCCATTCTTTGCTGAGCAGAGAAAGACTTCTCTGAGTTCCTTGAACCACTGAGAGTATTTGGTGGGAATATGAATAGCATATGTGAAGACTAGAGCCTTCCAGGAGCTAGGCCAGAGAACAAGGCCCTGTTATTTGCTTCTACATTTTTTCTGCTGGATCCCTGATAGGTGTTAAGTAAATAGTTCTTGAGTATTAATTTAATGTCTGTATCACTGGTACTTCTGCTATAAGTACAGTCCTAAATACTACTACCATGCCTTATAATCTATAAAGTGGCTTTTCATGATTTCCACATAGCACCTATCTCTTGTGCAGACAAAGGCTTAGAAATATAGGGCCGGGGATGGGGCAAGGCTTGGCCATGGCCGTGTTTTCCAGAGTGACTAACAAGGAGTATTAATATGTTAAACAGGTTTCTTAGCAACAGGAGATTTCTGAAAACTTCTTCAGAGATTCTAGGTTGTGAATGTGCTTTGTGAATACCTAAGAGGAAATAAAGTATGCCATGTTCGCTGACTTATTTGAACCAGTCCTTTACTCTTTAAAGTATCTCATGGGCCTGGGGTTGCAGGGGACAGAAAGGCCTAGGGTGAGCACTTGGAGATGGGCGATCTCTTCTTCCAGGCCTGATTCTTGACTGTGATTTCAGTTCAAAGCTTTCATCTTCAGAGAGAAAATTGACACCCTGCTTTGATTTTTCAGGACAAAGTGCATAGGACCATCCCTAGAAGGCCCATGATTTATTTATGGCATTCAGAGCATGAAACATCTCCAGAAGGTCTGAGTTCCTGGGTCCTATGGGTTGTTTGATCTTGTAATCAGCTGTCCTTTTCAATTCACTTTTCGCCGGTTCACACAGCCCGCCACGCTACCCATTTGGCGGAACCTGTTCAAGTGAGATCAGCAGAAAAAGGACGGAGCTGGAAGTGGCTCATGAAACTCTGGGATCTTCACTTCCTGCTCATTACCCCTTCACCAGACATTGCTACGCCGGACATTAACGTGGGGCTGCCACTCAGGAGAGGAAAGATTAGGAGAAGGACGTGGAACCAAGGGAGAAAGATGTGCTGAGGGTGTGGACTTAGGTCCAGCTTCAGAAATCAGGACCTGCTTCAAGGAGAAGGTGGCCACTAATTTGAGGTGCCCATCTGCAAGGAGATAAAATTGAATATTGTTAATCAAAATATTTCGCTATGGGTGTTTAAGGGTCCATATCCTTCTGTGTGATTTCATGGAGTCCCATTGGGAATACACAAGAATGGAAGTGCATTGTTTATTGATTATAGGATCAATCCATATAATAGAATATTGTGTAGACAGAAGAAGAATAAGATGTCTCTGTGTGTAGTAATGTGAAAATGCACCTATTAGGCATTCCAAGTGAACCATCAGGACACCATGCATATTGTGTAGCTATCATTTTTCTAAAAACATATCAAACCTTCGTAGCTTATAGAATACAGATGAGAACACAGAATATAGATGAAGTTGGTCATAGTAGCTATCTGAGGAAACTAGGACAAGTTTTGTGTTCTATATTACATTTTTATACAATAAGCACACATTATGTTTAGAAAATAATGGTAAGTTTTTTTTTTAATATAGGTGGCATTTAGTTTATATGACAGATTCTCTTTCCTTTGTCCTCAAGTGACTTAAAGCCCATGGGAATCTCCAAACACAGAGGAATAGGTGTCCTTCTCTTTCTCTTTTCCTGCTTCTTTTCGCTTTCTCCCAAACCTACTTTCTTTCTTGGAGGCTCTTTGTCCCATCAAACGCTCCTAAGCCCCAGCACTCAGCTCTTTGTCCTCTCTGAGGCCTGAGTTTCTTACCTATGACTCCCCTGTATTGTTCTCATTTGGAGAAGATCATAAACAGAACACTCAAGGCCACTTACAGGTTGCAAATATTTTCTTTGTCGGTGAGGAATGGTTGGCTTCATGTGGGTACAGAAGGGAAATGGTCTTGGGCCCACTCTATTGTGTCTGTTTTATGACACGGGCCTCTGTTCTTCCCGTGTATAAAATGACGGGATGGGAATAAAGAACCCTAAGAATCTTTCCCAAGCTACAGTCTGTGAATACCTAAGAGGGTATATTCATTTTCTACTTTAAGGTTTTCTGGCTTTCTTCCTCTCTTCTGGGCTTGGGGAGGAATATTTCCTGCAGACCTGCTGACAGCACAGAGTCAGGCAGTGGGTTCTTGCCACTGCCCCTTCTAGCTTTGGGCCGTTTTCCTCCCTCTCTCAGCTCTGTGTTTCCCCAGCCTCACAATAAGGCTGCCTGTTTATGTCCGTCCTCATTATAAGGAGAACTTGGAGGATGAATGTGGGTATTGACCTGGTTTTCATCCCAAGGATGTGATAAAGAGCAAATGGGCAAACAGAGGGGAACGTGCTTGTATCAGTGCAGAGCAGGGCTTCTCAACCTTGGCACTATTGTCATTTGGGGCCAGATAATTTCTTGTTAGAGGATAACTTGGGCATTGCAGGGTATTGAGTCTCTATCTATTAGATGACAACAACCTCATCCCTGCCCCATCTGTGAAAACTAAAAATGTCTCCAGATATAGCCAAATGTTCCCTTATCCCACCAGGTGGGGAACTGGCAGGGGGGGTGCAAATAGTCCTGTTTGAGAACTACTGATGTGAAGTCCCATGGATATATGCATATGTGTATGTGTGTGTGTGTGTGTGTGTGTGTGTGTGTGTGTGTGTGTGTGTGTATGTATGTATGTATATATGTATATAGACTTCCAGCATTGTTAATTAGCTACTTTTGGGGGGGGGGACAAAAAAGAAGAGAAAGCCACATAAGCAGAATTTCAGAGGGTGCCAGAGACGATGACTTCAGGGAGATAGTGCCAAGTTCAGCATAATTTCTGGGAAGTTGCATTTCCCATGGGAACAATCTGTAACCTAAGAAGGTAGAAAGATCAGTCTTAAGGAACCCTACCCTCAGGACACAGGAGAGTAAGGGTTTCTAGCTGTTGTTAGTTTCTAGTTGTAGGTGGTGATGGTGGGGGGTGGATCTCGAAGAAATGTGAAGGACTCAGCTTATTCGATAAGATTAAAGACATGCAGAATTTCATGGATGGTTGTATTTAGTCAAATCTACCATCCAGAGCTGTACCGATCTGTGTAGTATTCTTAACTTGTGTTTTTGTTCACTTGGTTTTCTCTTTGATTTCAGAATATCCAGTTCCCTAACAGCATAACAACAACTATGAGAAATATCGCTCATCATATTATACAAGTTTCCCCCCAGCTTCATGTGCACTACCACATTTAGGCCTATAGCACATGTGCATCTTGTTATTGTCTTGTTTTGCAGATGAGAAAACCAAGGATGAGAGAAGCTTTCAATTCAGCTCTCCCTATCTCCAGAGCCCATGCTCTTGTTGCTAAATGTGTTAGTCTACATTCTGTTACTGTGACAAAATACCTGAGAAAATCAACCTAGAGGAGAAAATATTTAACTTCTTGTTTCAGTCCATAGTCTGCTGATTATTGTTTTTAATTAGACCGTAGTGAGGCAGAAACAACATGGCGAAAGGGTGCAGTAGTGGAAAGCCACTTAACCTCATGGCAGGGTAGAAGCATTGAATGGAGAGGAGGGGACCAGGGAAAAGACACACCCTTCCAGGGCATACCCCCAGTGAACAACCTCCTCTGAGCAGGACCTGCCTCCCAAAGTTTCTACCACCTCCCAATAATAGATGCAGTTATGACCATCAATCAATCAATCCATTAAAGAGATCAGAGGCATGATCCAACTGGTTCCCCCCAAAACCCCACTTTCCAAGATTGTTGCACTGGGGACCAAGCAGTCAACACAACAACAATGTCACTATTTCCTAGGAGGAGAAAAAACCCCTAGATACACAACACCCTGAATGGTTGTTTATGTCTCCTTCTCACCTGCTAGACTGTGAGCAACTTGAGCCCCAGTTGCTGGTCGTGCTGGTCTTAAGTCACTATGCCTTAATCTTAAGGAATAAAGAACTAGCAGTGGAGTCTTACACTCCAGGGCTCAGCTGCTCCAGGGCAAAGAAAGAGGCTGAAGAAGTCAGAAATAAGGATCTTTCCAGGCAGCACATGACTCAAAGCTATTTGTGGATATATAAATTAGGATCACGGAGAAGACGAAGAGTCATCTTTTCCCAGGACTCTGGGTTTTGATAAAAGAAAGGAAAGCACAGAAAGGCAAAGCCCCTGTTTCTGGTCACACAGCGTGCATTCAGCAGACCAGGGTTGCGATTTGGCTCTGGTCTCGGCTCTAGTGTCTTGCCATTGCGTACATGGGGTGCCATGAAGAATGAGGGACCAAAAGGCAGCATCTGTGGCCACCTTACTGGGGCTATGAACTGAGGCCAGAGGAAGGATACTAAGTTCTTCTTTTTCCTCATCTGCAGAAGGGCAATAGTTTCTACCTGAAAAGGTGATTGTGAAAATTAGATGACAGTGCCTGTTGCATGATAAGGGCCTCCTAGAAGTTAGCTGCTGTACGACTATTTTAATAAAGATTTTTATAGATATTGAGTCCTTCATAGTATATAATACGATATATATTCTATATATAAAGCCTATATATATATATGTATGTTCACATGTATTTTTATATCATAAATGTATATTCTCTTAAGGAAATGCCAATCTTCCAAATTGTAGCATTTCCATGTTCCACCCATTGTGCGTGAGGACTGTGGTTTCTCCCCTTTCTTGGTAGCTCTTAGTGTGGTCAGTCTTTTTAACTTTAGCCACTCCATAGGTGTGTCATATCATATTATGTTATCTCGTTGTTTTAGTTTGAATTTCCCTAATGACTAATGTTGTTGAGCATCTTACTCAGGTGCTTATTTGCCATCCGTATATCTTTGGTGAATTATCTGATCAAATTTGTGCCCATTTTTATCACTACATTTTAATTATACGAAATATTGGGTTTCACTGAAGCACATGGGTACATACCCGTTTTGGTCACTTCCACTCCCCATAATTCACCCCTCCTCTTCCTTCCCTTCTCCCTCAATCCCTGACCTCTTCACCAATAGTCTCTCTTCTATGTTTATATTGTCTTTACCCTCCTCTAGATTCCACACATAAGAGAAAACAACCTGGGTACTGTGACACACGCATACCTGTAATCCCAGCAGCTTGGGAGGCTGAGGCAGGAGGATTGCAAGTTCAAAGCCAGCCTCACCAACTTAGCAAGGCTCTAAATAACTTAGAGAGACCCTGTCTCAAAATAATTAAAAAAAATAAAAAGGGCTGGGGATGTTGCTCACTGGTTAAGTGCCCTTGGGTTTAAAGAGAGAGAGAGAGAGAGAGAGAGAGAGAGAGAGAGAGAGAGAGAGAGAGAGAGAGAGAGAGAGAGAAAACCTTCAATACTTATCTAAATTTGGCTTACTTCATTGAACAGATGATCTCTAGTTCCATCTGTTTTCTTGGAAATGACATTTTTATTTTTTTTTAAGGCTGAATCATATTCTAGTATGTATATACCACATTTTCTTTATTCATTCATCAGTTGATAGTCACCTAGGCTGATTCAGTAACTTGGCTATTGTGAATTGTGCCACAAACCTCATAAGTTTGTGTGTAGGTTTATAATGTGCTGATTTTAATTCTTTAGGATACATACTGAGGAGTGGTGTAGCTGCATCATATTGTAATTCTTTTCATAGTTTTTTTGAGGCATTTCATATTGATGTCTACAGTGGCTGCACTGATGTACACTCTCACCAACAGTGGAGAGGGGTTCCTTTCTCCCTCCATCCTTGCTAGCATTTATTATTTTATATATTCTTGATGACTGCCATTATGAATGTGATGAGATGAAGTCTTTGATTAGTTTTTGAAAACTGGGAATGGAACTACTATTTGACCCAGCTATCCCACTCCTCAGTTTATATTCAAAGTAGTTTTTTTTCTTAATTTTTTTATTTGTTTAAATTAGTTACACATGACAGTAGAATACATTTATGTACTTTAATATATCATACATAGATGGAGTATAATTTCTCATTTTTTTGATTGTACATGTTATGGAATCACATTGATCATGCAGTCAGGCAATAATGCACACAAGGCAATATTGTCTGTTTCATTCTATTATCCTTCCAATTCCCATATCTCCTCCCCTCTCCTCACTACCCTCTACCTAATCTAAACTAACTCTGTTCTTCCCTAGTGCCCCTCCCCTTATTGTGAATTAGCATTCACATATCAAAGAAAACATTTGGCCTTTTGATTTGCAATTTCCTCAAGGTTAAAGATGTTGCACTTTTTTCTTGTGATTACTGGCCATTGTGTACTTAGTTTGGGAAGTGTTTGTTCAGTTCTTTTGCCCATTTATTAACTGGATTATTTTTTTCTTTGGTGATAAATGTTCTGAGATCCTTGTATGTTCTGGATGTTAATCCTCTGTCAGAAGAAGAGCTAGCAAAGACATTCTTTAGGCTATCTCTTCGCTCTGAATCCTTTTAATTTGAAGCTCCCCCCACTTGTTGATTCTTCTAATTTCTGAGCTATAGGGGTCCTATTCAGGAAGTCATTGCCTGTGCCGGTATCTTGAAGTTTTTCCTCAGGTGTTTCTTCTAGCAGTTTTTTTTTTTTTTAATCTGGCCTTAGTATCAGGGTGATATTGGCTTTGTATAATGAATTTGTCAACTTCCTTCCCTTTCTATTGAATGGAATAGTTTGAGAAGTATTGGTCTTAGTTCTTGAAAGATCTGATAACATTCAGCAGCAAGTTAATCTAGCTGTGGGCTTTTCTTTGTTAGGAGATTGTTTACTACTGAAAATGCATTGCTTGTTATTGGTCTGTTTAGGTTTTTTATATCCTGCAGGTTCAGTAACTTGGTAGATTGTATGTATCTAGAGATTTATCCAATTTCTCTAGATTTATTAATTTATCAGAATTAAGTTTTTATAATAGTTCCTAATGTTCCTCTGGGTTTTAGTGATATCTATTGTGACATTTCCTTTTTCATCTCTAATTTATTAACTAGGATATTTTTTCTTTTGGCCAATTTGGCTAAGGTCTTATCATCTTGTCTATCTTTTTAAAGAACTAATGCATCAATCATTTGTATTATTTTTTAAGTCTGTATATTATTAGTTTTAGCTCCAATCTCATTATTTCTTTTGTTTTATTGGTTTGGGATTTGGTTTGTCCTTGTTTTTCTAAGAACTTGAGATGCATATTTAGTGTGTTCATTTGAGATATCTCTGACTTTTTAATGTACCCACTCATAGCAACTAAATTCCCTTTTAGAACTACCTTTGCTATCTCTTGCAGATTCCATAATGTTTTGTTTCCCTTTGCATTTGTTTCTAGAAGTTTTAAAATTTCTCCTTGATTTTTTCAATTGCCCATGGATCATTCAAAGTCTATTGTTTAATCTACATATGTTTGTGTAGTTTCTCTTACTGTTGAATTCTAATTTATTACATTAGAATAAGATTCAGGAAATTATTTAATTTTTTTCTATATTAATACTTGGTTTATGGCCTAAGATATGATTTATTTTGGAGATAATTCTATGAGCTCTAGGAAAGAATATATATTCTACTGTTGGTGGATTGACTATTTTGTAGATGTCTATTAAGTACATTTGATCTAGAGTGTAGTTTAACTCTGTTGTTTTCTTTTGTGATATATTGTTTGCATGAGAGTGGGGTATTGAAGTTGCCTACTATTATTGTATTGGGGCCTATCTGTCCCTTTATATTGAGTAGCACTTGTTTTATGAAATGGGGTATGCTGACACTTGGGACATGTATATTATATTTAAAATCATTATTTCTTTTTGGTGGATTGTTTCCTTTACCAATATATTGTGATGACTTTCTCTTTTATAAATTGTTATTTTTTGAATTCTGCTTTGTTGGATGAGTATAGTTGCTCCTGATTGCTTCTGGATTCCATTTGCCTAGAATATTATTTTTTATTTTTTTAATTGCTTTTATTTTTTAAATACATGACAGCAGAATGCATGACAATTCTTATTACACATACAGAATACAATTTTTCATATCCCTGTATATAAAGTATGTTCACACCAATTTGTATCTTCATACATGTACTTTGGATAATGATGTCCATCACATTCCACCATCATTGATAACCCCTCCCACCCCTCTGCCCTGCCTAGAGTTCATCTGTTCCTCCCATGCTCCCCCTCCCTACCCCACTATGATTCAGTCACCTTATATCTGAGATATTATTTTTTATTCTTTCACTAGAAGTCGATGTATGTTTTTGTTGGTAAGATGTTTCTCTTATGGGCAGCAAACAGGTGGTTATTGTTTTTTAATGAATCTGCTAGTCTGTGTCTTTCAATGGAAGAATTAAGTCTATTTACATTGAGGATTATTATTGAAAGGTAGGTATTAATTCATGCCATTTTGTTTTCTTTTGTAACATTTGATTTCACTCATAATCTTATTTGCTTATCTACTCTTCTCATTAGGTTTACTGTTTCCCATGCTCTCTTAGTTGTGTTTATCTGCCTCCTCTGAGTATATGCTTCCTTTAAGTATCTTCTGTAATGCTGACATAGTGATCATGAATTCCTTTAGTTTATGGTTTTGTTGGAAAATATTTATTTTTTTCTTCAATTCTTAAGGGTAACTTTGCTGGATATAGTGAGCTAGGTTGACAGTTATTTTCATTTCATTACAGCTTGAAATATGTTATTCTATACTCTTTGTCTTTTAAAGAGTTTCTGTTAGAAATCTGTTATTATTCCAACAGTATTACATTTATAAGTGACTTGTGCTTTTCCCTTGCAGGTTTTTAAATTATTTCTTTTTCCTGAAACTTTGGCAATTTTAGCCATAATATATTATAAAAAGGTTCTTTTCTGGTCATATCTATTTGAGGTTCTGTGTACCAACAGTATTGGAATGTCAATCTAGTTCCCAAGGCTTGCAAAAATTTCTGCTATTATTTCTGTGCCATTCACCTGTATCTCTACTCCTTCCTTAAGGCCTATGAATCACAAGGTATAGCTTTCACTATTGTCCAAGAGTTTTTGTATATTCTGTTCATAGTTTATTTTTATTACTGTCTGAATGTTCTAATTCAGTCACCTTGTCTTTGAGCCCTAAAAGTCAGCCTCTGCTTTATGTAGTCTTTATGAATTTTATGTTTGACTTACTGAGCTTTTCATTTCCAAGAATTCTGTTTGGTTCTTTTTCAGAATTTCTTTTTATTGAATTTTTCATAGATATCCTCTATTATTTTTCTTAATTTATTAATTTGTTTATACTCATCTTGTTTGCATTTGTTAACAATTCATTTTTTAATTCTTCACCATTTTATCCACTTTGATATCAATGGATTCTGTTATTGGAGAGTTTTGAATTTTTGAAGGCATTGTATTGCCTCACGGTCTCATGTTTTCCATATTTCTATAGTGAGGTTTGCCCATCTGTTGGAATAGACGTCTCTTCCATGATTATGTAAGGATATTTTTAGTGAGAAGCTTTCCCCTTACGCTCTGGGATTGGGTTATATTTCACCATGAAGGTACCCATTTGACATGTTAAAAATTCTAGGTTCAATCACCAGTATCACCCAGAGAGGAGAGAATAACCAACACAGCAACTTAGAAGCAAGCCACATATCAAGATATAATACAACTTTTTATTATGATCTCTGTAATGCTATAGCCAAAGAGGAAAAAGGGGGGAGTAATAGAAAAGGCTGAAAATTAGGCATTACTGGTAGTAAACCTAATACTTAAATATGTAGAAAAAGGAGATAAAAATAAAAAAAACAGGTGGAAAAAGAGTAACAAAAGAATACAAGAGATGAAAGAAAAAAGAGAAAGGAAAAACTAAAATGAGAAAGAAGAATAGAGATATAGAGAAAAATCATATTAAAGAATTTTAAAAATACACAAAATTACATATCTAGAAACAAACAATGAGGGGAAAAAAACAACCTATTTTAAAAAGTGAAGGCAAAAATGAAATGATTAAGATTAGTTTTTGCTGGATATTTTAAATGAAGACACTTCTTTCCAGGACTTTTGACTTTAGACTGCAGAAGCTATGGAGTGGGGGTTGTGAGAAGGAACTGCATTTCACCTTGTGCCTTCTCCGCTCTAGCTTCAATAAGCCAAACTGATAAGGGCAGGGTGTAGGCTGCACTCCTACCCTCCTCGTCTACCAGTGAGTTCTAAAGGTGACAGAGGCACAGCGGTAGTGAGAACCATCTTCCTAACCTCCGGCCTGCAGAGCCTGTGGACCAATGTGAACTGTGTACCCAGGTCTGGAGACAATCCAAGATGCAGGGTGTGGCATGTGTTCAAACCGTGGTGACAATTCCTTCTGATGCCTCTAAGCATGGGAGAGGTGGCCAGGTCATGCGATTTGTGCTGGGATGGGGAGCTGTGGGCACTAAGCTCTCCTCCTGTCTCAGCCACGGTGCTCTGGAACCTGGTCCGCTAGAGAATTCATGCATAGCTTTTCTTGTTCCCTGTCACAAAGCACAAACTGACACTTTTAAATGGAAGTGGCCTCTGCTTCCTTCAGTTTGTCCTGGCAGACCAAGACTCCTGCTACCCACCCTTCTACGTGGATTCATGTCACAGCCACTCTCTGGGTTCAGGCTGAGTCACAGGGTGACACAGTCCTTTGCCCATTTCTGAAATTGGGTTATTTATTTACATAGTGTCAGGAATTCTGTCCTTATTCTGGATATAAATCCTCTGTCAGATGTATTTTGCTAATATTTTTTTCCCGATCTGTGGTTTGTCTTTTCATTTTCTGAATATAGTCTTCTCTTTTTCTTTCTTCCTTTCTTTTGTTGTGGGGGAGTACCAGGGGATAAATTCAGGGGCACTCAACCACTGAGCCATATCCCCAGTCCTGTTTTTTATTTTATTTAGAGATAGGATCTCACTGAGCTGCTTAGTGCCTCACTATTGCTGAGGCTGGCTTTGAAGTTTCGATCCTCCTGCCTCAGCCTCCTGAGCTGCTGGGATTACAGGCATGTGCTGTGGTGCCCAGCTTGAACATTGTCTTTTTTTTTTTTTTTATCATGGAAGGTTTTTATTTCATCTCCAATTAACATTGTCTTTTGATGAAGTCTAATTTATGAATTTTCCCTTTATAGATCATACTTTAGCTGTTCTGCTTATAAAATCCTTAACTAACATATGCACACAAAGGGTTTTTTTTCCTATGTATTCTTCTATCATTTAGGTCTATTAAGCATTTTAAATCATTTATTTTTCTAAAATGTGAGGTGTGGGTTCACAAGGGTTTTTTTTTTGACACATGGATATGTAACATGCTGACATATTGGACATACATTTGTTTTCCTAATGCAGTTTGCAATGTAGGCAGGATAATGCTAGTTATAATGGGTGCTGCTGTAGTGGCTAATAGATCACTCATCAATATTTTAGGGGTACTAATCATTACTACTACTATGATTGTGTTTATAATTACATTTACCCATGAATCTGTCCATTGGCTTTCCTTTCACAAACAGGCTTATGTAACAGTCACTCTACAAGGTGAAGAATTACCAACATTATCATCTATGTCCTCAAGCAAACCAGGCTAATTAAGAAGGGTAATTATAGAGGGGCACAAATTTATAATGATGATAACTCAGGTGCAACATCTATTTCTCAGTCTGATGAGGAGTTAATTTCTTGGGTCTGAGAAGGGAGGAAACATGAAACCTGACAAAGTCAATCCTCTTAATTTCATAGCTCACTTCAGATCCTGGGGACAGAATAATCAGGTTTAATTGAGCCAAAGCCATCTTTAGGGATTTTGAAAGTGTCTTGTAAACAGTTTTGCTAGTAGACCAAGGACTCAGAGGCAGAGAGAGTTCTAGGAAGAATTGTCTTCCCCTCTTGTTTTTTCTCCCTTATTAGCAAAGAATTGTCTTATTTGAACATTTGCAAACAGAACTTGTCTACAGCTAATGTTGAAGACCTACTTGAAATCCCCAGGCCCAGATCACATCAATTTCTTTCCCATGTATAGAATAGTGGAGAACACTTGAGAAGGAATCCATGGTCCATTACTTGGTGGAAAAAGCCTACTGTGACTGATTTTTTTCTCTTTTTATCATAATTCCTTTATCTTTAAAGGAAAGAATTTGCATCAGTCTTTCAGGGTTCATTACCTTGTAAGTTTACTGGATAGTAAGGAAACTAAGGTGATGCCTATTTTACTGAAGGTCAATTGACTTTGCAGATTTGGTGGGTGAGAGAGTCTCTACAGCATTAATCCATGTAACAATGATACATGTGCCATGAGTAGTTTTTATATGCCAGGTACTATACTAGGCTTCAGAGACACAAAGGAAATTAATACAATCCTTGTTCATACACAGTTTGTAAGTTAGTGGGGGAGTGGGAATACAGCAAATAATCACAACATGAATGTACATTTATAAACTACATCGCCATAGGCAGTAGTATGGCAAAATGACTATTGCTGAAATGACTATTACTGAAATCCCTAGATAGTCTGTGTTGTAGTTTGGATCTGAAACTTTCCTCTAAAGCCCATGTATTGAAGGCTTAGCACTCCTGGGAGATAGTGGAAACTTCAAGAAGTGGGTGGGAGATCTTTAGGTCATTGGGGGTGTGCCCTCAAGGGGTATTGTGGTATACCAGTCTCTTCTGCTCTCTCAAAAGAGAGAGGTCACCTGAGCAGGAGGTGAACAGAATTATTCTGCCCTGTGTCTTGCCATAATGCACGGAATCCTCCTAGGCTCAAAGGAATGAGACCAAATGGTCATGGACTGAAACTTCCAAAACTATGAGCAAAAATTAGACGTTCTTCTTTATAGATTGATTATCTCAGGTATTTTGCTATAGTAACAGCTGACTAACACAATCTTAACATATATAGTCAATATATTTTATGGCTTGTCCTATTTCCAAATAATTCTGTGGTCTCTCAGGAAAGATTGTTTTTAAGCTAGGAGTGAAGAATGTAGTCAGAAGTGTAACATGATATAAGGATCAGTCTTGAGTATAACATG